>NC_092376.1:116798456-117108347 GCF_030028105.1 Mobula birostris
GATAGGACTACAGCTAGAGGTTATGGGTTAAGGATGAACGGTGAAGAGTTTAAACGGCACATGAGGGAAACCTTCACTCAGAGGGTCATGACAGTGGAATGAGCTGCCAGTGCAAGTGGTGCATGCAAACTCGATTTCAATGTTCAAGAGAAGCTCGGACAGTTACATGGATGGTCAGTGTATGGAGGGCTATTGTTCTGGGGCAGGTGAATGGGAGGAGGCAGTTAAAAGTTTCAGCATGGACTATATGGGCCAAGGTGCCTGTTTCAGTGCTGCACTTTTCTATGACCCCAGGACTCTGTAACTCTAATAAAATACAAAGGCTGGTGAATAGAGAATTGTCTTAAGTGACATAAAACAGAGAGGTGATGTTGGTTTGCATTGGGTCTGGGGGGAAGTGCACAACATACTTACACAGGATGTGTATCAGTATCAGAATCAGATACAGGTTTAACATCAATGGTCTATGTTATAAACACTTTTTTTGGAGCAGCAGTACTTTGCAAAGCCTAGTGGTAAAAGCTATAAATTAAATTAAAAAGAATGCATAAAAATAAATTAAATAGGTTGTGCAAAAAAGTGAGAGGAAAAAAACAGATCATAGTTTCTAAAAATACAGATGATACAAAAACTTAGTTGTATTGTGAACCATGACGAAGACAGTAGTGGATATCAAGGACTGGCTGGAGGAATGGGTAATGGGTGCTCAGAACTTGCAGACTCACATGCAAGGACATCTGAATAGCCTTACAAAATCAACACTATACTATTTTGTACTGTATAAAAGTATACTTTTCCAAGTTTTACATGAAAGTAGATATCATAACATTTTTCCACATTATATTCAAATTATCATATCCTCACCCATTCACTTGGCACATTTTTCTCCCCTGAAATCTCATTGTATCTGCCTCATAACTCACACAGCGTCACTTGGCTAGGCATCATCAGCATATTTGGATATGTGATACATTCTGTCAGGAAAGCTTCAATATCAATATTGAGAGTGCAATGTAAATTTATTACCAAAGTACCTGTATGTCCCAAATACAACCCTGAGATTCTTTTTCTAGTGGGCATTCAGAGTAAATACAAGAAACACAATAGAATCAACGAAAGACCACTTGTGTAGGACAGACAACAACCAACCCGTAAAAGACAACAAGGCTAAACAAGAAAAAAACCCAAAGTAATAATAATAAATAAATAAGCAATAAATTAGTTGTAGGGTCCTTGAGAATGAGTCTATAGATAGTGGGAACAGTTCATTTATGGGGTGGGTGGATTTGAGTGGAGTTTATCCTCTCTTGTTCAAGAGTCTGATGGTTGTGGGGTAATAACTGGCCCTGAATCTGCTGGGGTGGCTTGTGAAGCTCCTGTACCTTCTTCCTGATGGCAGCAGCAAGAAGAGAGCATGACCTGGATGATGGGGGTCCTGATGGACTCTGGTATAAAAGCAACAATGTAATGCGGAGGAATGTTAAAGCAATAGTGAGGCCTCATGCAGTATTGTCAGCAGTTTTAGGCCTCTTATCTAAGAAAGGATGTGCTGATGTTGGACAGTGTTCAGAGTACGGTCACGAAAATGATTCTGGGAATGAAATGGTTATCATATGAGGAATATTTAATGGCTCTGGGCCTGTACTCGCTGGAATTTGGAAGAATGAGGGAGGAATCACATCGAAGGCCATCAAATGTTGAAAGGCCGAGATAGTGTGGATGTAGAGAGGATGTTTCCTATCGTTGGGGAGTCAAGGAGCAGAGGGATCAGCTTCAGAATATAGGGGCATCCATTTACAGCACAGATAAGTAGGAATTTCTTTTGCCAAAGGGTGGTAAATCTGTGGAATTCATTGCCGCAGGTGGTTGTGGAGGCCGGGTCACTGGGTGTATTTAAGTCAGATCTTGATTAGCTAGGTCATGAAAGATTATGCAGAGAAGGATGAAGAATGGGATCGAGAGGTAAAATGGATCAACCATGATGAAATAGAGGAGCAGACTCGATGGGCTTAATGACATAATTCTGCCTCTATCCCTTCTGGTCTTCTGATGGATGCTGCCTCCCTGCAATGGAACTCCATGTAGATGTGCTTAGTGGTGGAGAGGGCTTTACCCATGATGGTCCTGGATGTATCCATTACTTTCTGTAGGCTGTTCCAGTCAAGGGCAATGCTGATTCCATAGCAGGCCTGATGCAACCACTCAATGTAAGCTTTACTGTACATCTGCAGAAGTCTGTCAGCATTTTAGATAACATGCCAAATCTTCACAAGCCTCTAAGAAAGAGGAGGTTCTGCTGTGTTTTCTTCATAATGACATGAATGTGCTGGATCTAGGACAGATCCAATGAAGTGACCCCGCCAAGGAATTTAACATTGCTGACCTTCTCCACTTCTGATCCTCCGACGGAGAATGGCTCATGAACCTCTGGGATTCCTCCTCTTCAAGTCAATAATCAGCTCTGTGGTCTTGCTGACAATGAGTGAGTGGTTGTTTTTATGGCACCACTCAGCCAGTTTTCAATCTCTCTCCTATATTCTGCTTCATCACCACCTTTAACTCAGCCAATGACAATGGTGTTGTCAGCAAACAAATATGGCATTGGAGCTCTGCTTAACCTCGCATTTATAAGTATAAAGTGAGGGGGCTAAGCACAACCTTGTGGTGCATCAGTGGTATTGGTGAATGTGGAGGAGATGATGTTGTTGCCAATCTGAACTGACAGGGGTCTGCAAATGAGGAAATTAAAGATACAATTGCAACAGAGGGTATTGAGGCCAAGGTCTTGAAGTTAATTGATTAGTTTTGAAGGGCTAAATGTATTGAATGCTGAGCTGTAGTCAATGAAGTTCTTCCTGATGTATACATTTTTGCTGTCCAGATATTCCAGGATTGAGTGAACGGCTAATGAAATGGCATCTATTGTGACCTGTTGTGAAGGCAGGTGAATTGGAGCAGATCCAAGTCACTTCTCAGGCAGGAGTTGATATGTTTCATCATCAGCCTCTCAAAGCACTTCATCACATTGGGTGTAAGTGCTACTGTACGATAGCCGTTGAGGCAGGTCACCACATTCTTCTTGGGTTTTGATATAATTGAAGCCTGCTTGAAGCAGGTGAGTAACCCAAACCACTGAAGCGAGAGGTTAAACATATCAGTGAACACTCTAGCAAGTTGATCAGCACAAGTCTTTATTACTTGGCCACGTACCCTGTCGGGGCTGGACACTTTCCGTGGGTTCACAGGTCAGTCTTTGAGACTGAAATCGCAGGGACGTTGGGGGCTGGCGAGTTTGTGAAGGTGCATTAAAAGTGAGCCTAAAAGCCATGAGCTCATTTAGGAGTGACACCTTGTTGGCACCTCTGCGCTTGGTTTCACATTGTAGGAGGTGACAGCATTTTCGCCCTGCCACTTCATTTGAACATGTTTCATTGATTCAAGCTTGGTCCAAAATTACCACTTTGCATGTGAAATGGCCTTCCTGGACTTGAATGCCACTAATCTGGCCCTATGGAGATTGTGGGTCTTGTGGTTCATCCAGGGCTTGGTTGAATGATTTTGTGGGTGACACTCTTGTCTATAACTGTTTTTATAAAGCTCGTGAGAACTGTGGTTTAATTGTTCAGATCCTATGAGTTCTCGAACACAGCCCAGTCCACCAACTCAAAGCAATCCCAGAGCTAGTCCTTTGAATTCTTCGACCTTTTGTTTGTTGTCATTATCTCTACAGCCTTGCTCGTTAACTTCTGCCTATATGCAGGTAGGAGCATGCTTCAGTGATTCAAGTTTGGTCTGGAATTGTCACTTCACATGTGAGATGGCTTCCAGAGATTATACCTGGACCTTTTGAATATGCTTGGTCGCTGGACTTGAATGCCACTTTTCTGGCTCTCAGCAGATTGTGGATCTCATAGTTCATGCAGAGATCCTGACTGAGGAAGTCTCTGAATGATTTTGTGGTTGATACACATGTCAATGACTGTTTTTATAAAGTTCACGCAGACTGTTGTGTATTCGTTCAGATCCCCTGATGAGTTCTTGAACACAGCCCAGTCCACCAACTTGAAGCAGTCCTATAGCCAGTCCTCTGACGCCCATGACCTTCTCTTTGTTGCCCTTATCTCTGGAGACTTACTCTTTAGCTTTCGCCTTTATGCCATTTTCAGATTTCTTGAAATGGAGTCTAAGCATGGAATGGTGAGCATTCCTAATTGTAATATCACAGCGAATGAGTGAGTTTGGACTCCTGGTGCTGCAGGTTATCTGTTGATGATAACTGGGTAGAGATTGTTTCAAACAAGGCTGATTGAATTCCCTGACAACGATCTGTAAGGGATCAGGATAAGCTGTTTCTTCTTTGCTGATGGCAGCACTCTGTACTCAAAGTGCCTGTTTAACATTAGCCTTTGGCAGTATATAAATTGTGGTCAGGATCATGTATGAGAATTCTCTTAGTAAGTCAATCTATCAGCAGTTAATCCTTAGATGTACCAGGTTGGAGAAACAACAGCATCCATCTTTTGCCTTCAAGTCAGATGTATGGTCCAGCCGGTGGATCGAGAAGCACTCTTACCAACTTATCCAACATGTCCAAAGTGAGAAATGTCTCCATGAATCAGAGAATGTAGCAATTCCTCATTTCCCTCTGATACAGCAATCTTGCCATTAGGTCCTCAAGCTTGTTCTCCAGCAACTGTATATGTGTAGTCAGCTCCATCTTGGGTACTAACCTACAAAGTATCTAGGACATCTTTAGGAAGCAGTGTCTCAGGAAGGCACTGTCCATTATTAAAGACCTCCAGCACCGAGGGCATGCACCTTTCTCACTGTTGCCATCAGGTAGGAGATACAGAAGCCTGAAGGCACACACTTAGCGATTCAGGAACAGCTTCTTCCCCTCTGTCATCCGATTCCTAAATGGACTTTGAAGCTTTGGACACTACCTCATTTTTTTTAATATACAGTATTTTTGTTTTTGCACATTTTTTAAAATAATCTATTCAATATAAGTAATTGATTTACTTGTTTATTTATTAGGTTTTTTTATTATTTATTTTCTCTCTCTCTGCTAGATTATGTATTGCATTGAACTGCTGCTGCTAAGTTAATAAATTTCACATCACATGTCGGTGAAAATAAACCTGATTCTGATTCTGATTCTGGTGTTTTAGTTTGGCTTGGAGTCCCCCCCCACCCCCTTTTTTCTGGCCATGGTGATGAATATCTGTCGGATTAAAACTTTCATACCTGGATGTTTGGGAGTTAAGTCTGCCATGTCCCTCAGAAGACCGTGAAATCACTAATTAGTTAAGGTGGTTCAAATTCAAAATCAGGCTGCAGATTGCAATGAGAGTAGTTTAGAAGAAATATATTTCAAGGTTTTGTAAGCTGCCTACTCAAGTTGCCATGTTTCACCACCACAATTGCTGCTCTTGTCTTCACATATAGATTGTAAATAGCGGGGTCCTCAGTACGGTGCATTGGACCCACCACTTAGTGACTCCCAAGCTAAAGACGAGCTGTTTACTTCACCGTTTTGTTTCTGTAACAAGAGCATTCCTGTGTATCACTCCCAGTCCAATGTATTCTTTTATTAAATTGTGGAAATATGAAAGGCACTTTGATCATGCATAAGCGCTGAAGAAATGGCAGGCGGTGACTAGTGGGGTACCGCAAGGCTCAGTGCTGGGACCCCAGTTGTTTACAATATATATTAATGACTTGGATGAGGGAATTAAATGCAGCATCTCCAAGTTTGCGGATGACACGAAGCTGGGTGGCAGTGTTAGCTGTGAGGAGGATGCTAAGAGGATGCAGGGTGACTTGGATAGGTTGGGTGAGTGGGCAAATTCATGGCAGATGCAATTTAATGTGGATAAATGTGAAGTTATCCACTTTGGTGGCAAAAATAGGAAAACAGATTATTATCTGAATGGTGGCCGATTAGGAAAAGGGGAGGTGCAACGAGACCTGGGTGTCATTATACACCTGTCATTGAAAGTGGGCATGCAGGTACAGCAGGCAGTGAAAAAGGCGAATGGTATGCTGGCATTTATAGCGAGAGGATTCGAGTACAGGAGCAGGGAGGTACTACTGCAGTTGTACAAGGCCTTGGTGAGACCACACCTGGAGTATTGTGTGCAGTTTTGGTCCCCTAATCTGAGGAAAGACATCCTTGCCATAGAGGGAGTACAAAGAAGGTTCACCAGATTGATTCCTGGGATGGCAGGACTTTCATATGAAGAAAGACTGGATGAACTGGGCTTGTACTCGTTGGAAATTAGAAGATTGAGGGAGGATCTGATTGAAACGTATAAAATCCTAAAGGGATTGGACAGGCTAGATGCAGGAGGATTGTTCCCGATGTTGGGGAAATCCAGAACGAGGGGCTACAGTTTGAGGATAAAGGGGAAGCCTTTAAGGACTGAGATTAGGAAAAACTTCTTCACACAGAGAGTGGTGAATCTGTGGAATTCTCTGCCACAGGAAACAGTTGAGGCCAGTTCATTGGCTATATTTAAGAGGGAGTTAGATATGGCCCTTGTGGCTACGGGGGTCAGGGGGTATGGAGGGAAGGCTGGGGCGGTGTTCTGAGTTGGATGATCAGCCATGATCATAATAAATGGCGGTGCAGGCTCGAAGGGCCGAATGGCCTACTCCTGCACCTATTTTCTATGTTTCTATGTTTCTATATACATCTCACTTACTGCTTCTCCATATCTATTCCAGCCCTTACTTAGTTCTATGGGAAAGATGAATGAGTTCACTGACATGAAAGTGAACTAACTTTTCTTCTGTTACAGAGTCCAGTACAGCACCTTCTTCAACCATGATTGGGTCCTTTTCTACAAACTATGGAAATAATATTGCCCCATTTGCTTACCAGAGTCAGACTAAAGTGTCCAGACATTGCAAGTTATCTTCTAAACAATGATATTAATTAATTTTTTCCTTTGTGTAAACTGCATACTTTAACTATAGATGGTCAAAGTGGATAAGAGTGCCTTGAAATTGATTTTAATTTAAATGTTTATGTGTAGAACATTAACAATTATGGTGGCTTTAACTTAGATAAAGTCCTGCACGATGGAAAGTTGGGAATGTTTGTGAATGAATTGAAAATTAGTCTTGCCTTTTAAAAAGTACCTTTCACACTGTCAGGATATCCACCATCCCAAAGCACTGAACAAAAGATGAGGAACCAACTTTAAAAAAAACAGCTTTGTGGCCATTACTGCTTCCGGATGGTGATGTCGATTATTCATTAGTTTTGATTAAGAGCTAATTTTGGTCAGGAAGTGAGGTAATTTCTTATTTTCTGAAATAAACCCCAGAGAACTTTTGCATTCACCGCAAACAAGCTACAAGGCTAGAAGTTAATTTTACATCTGAAAGATAGATTGTATCATTTGTCTGATTAAATTGAGTCTCAGTTTGTATCACCATACTTCCAAATTGCATGGAGGACTCAAGATTTAGGAACCTTTCAGAATCAGATTTATTGGCACTGACTGTTGTCATAAAATTTGTTCTTACATGACAGCAGTAAAGTGTAAAGATATAACTATTTTATTTATTTATTTTGAGATGCAGCACAGTAACAATCACCTCCTCAAAGCCCCGAGAATGTAAAATATTTCCTTCCAATTCCAGAGAAGGGGCTAGTCTTGACCTCATATTAGGAAATGAGTTTTGGCAAATGGTTGATTTGTTCAGTGGTGGGGGAGCACTTTGTGATCAGTGACCATAATTATATTAGTTTTAAGATAGCATATAGAAAGCATGACTTAATATAATGTTGTAGGCTGGGGAAAGGCAAATTTTGATAGCATCAAACAGGAAGTTGATTGAAAGAAGTCGTTTACAGGTAAGGGGTCATCTGGCAAGTGGGAAGCACTTAAATATTGGACAGGAAGACTTTCGTGCCAGCATGTGCCTGTTAGAGTGATGTGCAAGGCTGGTAAAACTGGGGAACCTGGTTGATAAAGGATGTGGAGGAGCTGGTCAGGGAAAAGAAGGAGGCAAGTGTCGGGTACAGGCAGCTGGCTTCAAGCAATTATTATTGAAGTGTATATTGCATGTAGGAGCACACTTGAGATTGAAATTAGAAGGGGAAGAGGGACCATGAGATATCTCTGGCAGATAAAATAAAGGAAATCATAAAAGATTCCGTAAGTATACTAAGAATAAAAGAGCAGCTGGAGGAGAATCAGTCCTTATATGGACCACTGTGGTAATCTAAAAGTTGAGTGATGGGAAATGGGTAAGACCTTCATTGGAATTGGTATTGGTCTACTTGTTGTCACACCTGTCCAAAAATTGAAATGCAGATCATACAGATCAAATGGTCAGATAATGCAGTGTCACTTTTAGACCTTGAAGGAATATATATTTTGTGTCTGCATTTATTGTGGAGGATAACATGGAAATTAATGACTTCAGGAAAGGGAAGAGTGATATCCTGGAGCATATTAACATCAAAAGGAAGAGGGGTTTGAGCTCTCAGAATGGACATGTAACTGAATGAGAAGGACATAGAAGGATGTGCAATTAATGCTGCAAGTGGAATTAGTATAGACAGGCAAAATGGTTAGCATGGATGCATTGAGCCAAAGGGCCCATTTTTATGCTGAAGAACTCTATGACTCTAGGATGGAGAGCTTTAAGAAGAAATAAAATTACAACATGATTTGTAATCATTGAATAATTACACCAGATATAGCTGTTGACAAAGATTAAGTTTAATTTGAACAGCTGAAGTTTGGAATGATGTCATATGAATCATTGAAAGTTCCATGCAGGGGGACCATGTATTAGTGTGAAAATTGAAGTTCAGAACACAGTCAAGGCCTTTTGCAAAGGTTGTTCATGGTAGCCTAGTTTGGAAAGTTAAATCACTTGGTATCCAATGTGAGATAGTGGACGATATTCATAATTGGCTCAGTGGTAGGAAGCAGAGGGTGATGATCAAGTGTTGTTTCTCAGACTGAAGACCTGTGTTTGGTGGTGTGCAAGAGGGGTTGGTGCTGGGAACTTTGTTGTTAGTAACTTATATACATGATTTACATGTGAATGTCCAAGGCATAGTTCGTAAGTTTATGAATGATACTGAAATAGCTGACTTTGTAAACGGTGTTGAAAGCTATAAAAGATTGCAGGGAGGTCTTGATCATCTAGATATGTGGGCTGGAGATTGGCAAGAGGCTTTTAATCCAGATTAATGTGACTTATTGAACTCTGGGAGATTAAACCAGGGTGTAATTTATACAGTGCATGGTAGTGTTCTGGGGAGCGTTTTGGAAGAGAGAGACCTAGGAATGGAAGTATATTATTCACTGAAAGCTTTGTCTGTCATGGTCCAGTCCATGAAATTCACATTCCGGTTCATGGTCCGGTCCATCTATTCCATATTCCGGGTTTCCCTGTTTTCCCTGGTTCTGTTGGGCACCTTGATTGAGGCACCTGATTCTCATTTGGGCCTGGCTATATAAATAGCTTTGGGATTCATCTTCTTTTGGGTGAACTGTTCCCTTCCCTCCCCATCCGAATCCCCAACAGTTACCTCGGCAAGTATCCTCAGCAGTTATCCCGGCCCCATGTCCAAGAAAGTGTCCCGGCCCTGCATCCTAGAAGGGTCCCGGCCCTACGTCCTAGGAGGGTCCCGGCTCCGTACCCAAGAGCCTAACCAAGCCGAGTCCAAGAGCCGAGCCTAACCTAGTCCAAAAGTCAAGTCCTGCCCTGGGGTTCCTCGCCCAGCCCAGGAGTACCTCGCCTAGCCCAGGAGTACCTTACCCAGCCTGGTGCTGGAGATTCCTCGTCCTGTGCTGGAGTTCCCTCATCCTGTGCTGGAGTTCCCTCGTCCTGTCCAGGATTCTCCTGTCGAGGAATTTCTTGTCCAGTCCAAGCCATGTCCAAGAACCTCATCTAGTCCAAGCCACGTCCAAGAACCTTGTCTAGTCCAAGCCACATCCTAGAACTTTGTCTTGTCTAAGCCTAGTCCAAGAACCTCATCCTGTCCAAGTCAAGGCTTTGTGTTCTTGTCCTGTCCATGTGCTTTGCCTGTGTAGGAGTTCCACGTCCAGTCCTGTAGCCACGTCTTGTCCCCGCCTATATCCAGGGTCCGAGCCCGAGTCAAGACCCAGGTTCCGAGTCCCTGTCCAGTCTTTGGCTTGGAGTCCTAGCCCAGGCTCCCAGTTCCAAGTTCCTTGTCCTGGTCCCGTTGTCCTACTCTTAGTCCTGGTCCCGCTGTCCTACTCTTAGTCCTAGCCCAGGCCCGGTGTCGTTGTCTTGTCCAGGACTTATGTCCATGTCCAGCATCGTTTCTTCCTGACTCCCCTTCCTTCCTTGATAAACCTTGTCCTGTTCCTAGTACTTCAGTGTCTGTGTCTTGCATTTGGGTCTGCTCCCAATGCCCCCTTATGACATTGTCACAGAAAATAGGATGGTGAAGAGGGCATTTGGCATGCTGACCTTCAACAGTCAGAGTATAGGAGTAGGGAAATATGATGCAATTACGTTAGCCAGTAGTGAGGCCTCACTTGGAGTATTATGTACAGCTTTAGTCACTCTTTTTTAGGAAGGATATTATTAAATATCAGGAAATGCCAGTAGTGATTATATAGCCTCTACCACCCAAGACAACTCCACCTTCACATAGGGCTTAGGTCCGGGAGCACCCTGTCTCGCTGAAGGAGCTCTGTCTATGGTGAATGTTTGGCGCCAGAAAAATAACAAAACCAATGGTGGTGGTGTCACCTAAAATCACTGAAGTCTTCAGCAGCAGGGAGATGGATTCCAAGCTTTGGTGGAGGATTGTCTTTGTACAACAACAGCAAATGTTGGGCGACGCCTAGTGTATGATTCCCAATTGGGAACACAAGTAGAGGTCAAATACTCTAGTTAGATGAGCACTGCGGCAACAGAAGGCAATGGCAAACCACTTTTGAAATTTCTGCCTAGTCAATCATGGAGAGAAACAAAAGAAGGAAGTGAGACAACAGTGTGAATGGGGTTGAGTCTAATCAACAGAACAACACCTCACTTGGTAGGGGTAGTCATGTGCTGCAGGTGACACCAGACCATCATCCAGAGACCGTAAGCAATAGGGGAAGGCTAAGAGTAGCAACATGGAACATCTGTACACTTTACCAGAAAGGAAAGTTGGACAACACATTAAATGAAGTGAAAAGGTTGGAAGTTGTTACCTTAAGCCCATCAGAAATTAAATGGATCAACAGTGGCAAATTCACTAAAGATAGCTCTCTGCTAATTTATTCTGGAGGTCAACAGCATATGTATGGAGTTGGAATTATTTTAAACAAACAAGTATCAAAATGTCTTATGGGATATTGGGTAATATCTGACCGACTGCTTTTAGTTAAATTAAGGGGTAACCCTTTTAACATTAGCATAATCCAAGCCTATGCACCAACAAATGATGCAGGTGAACAGGATATCAACAAGTCTTATGAAGATCTCAACAGTGCTTATGAGCAAAGTAAATCTCAGGATCTAAAACTAGTCGTGGGAAGTTTTAACTCCAAAGTTGGGCAGGAAAGGGTTGATAACATCATAGGAGCTTTTGGATTAGGGGAGAAAAATGAAAATGGAGAAAGGTTTACTGATTGGTGTGTCAGAAACAAGCAAGTGATGACTAATTTGATATAAAAATCATCCATGTAGATTGTGTAACACACACAAAAAATGCTTCAGTGGCCACACATTTTAATTCTACGTCCATTCCCATTCTGATACATCTATCCTCTACTGTCTCCTCCTCTACTGTCAAGATGAAGCCACACTCAGGTTGGAGGAACAACACCTTACATTCCATCTGGGTAGCCTCCAACCTGATGGCATGAACATTGACTTCTCTAACTTCCGTTAATGCCCCTCCTCCCCTTCGTACCCCATCCCTTATTTATTTATTTGTTTGTTTGTTTGTTTGTTTATTTATTTATATTCCCCCCCCTTTTTCTCTCTCTCTTTTTTCTCCCTCTGTCCCTCTTACTATAACTCCTTGCCTGCTCTCTATCCTGTGGGCTTCCCCCGCTCCCTTTCTTTCTCCCTAGGCTTCCCGTCCCATGATCCTCTCCCTTCTCCAGTCTTGTATCCCTTTTGCCAATCAACTGTCCAGCTCTTGGCTCCCTCCCTCCCCCTCCTGTCTTCTCCTATCATTTTGGGTCTCCCCCACCCCCTCCCACCTTCAAATCTCTTACTAATTCTTCCTTCAGTCAGTCCTGACGAAGGGTCTCGGCCCAAAATGTCGACTGTACCTCTTCCTATAGATGCTGCCTGGCCTGCTGTGTTCACCAGCATTTTTTGTGTGTGTTGCTTGAATTTCCAGCATCTGCAGATTTTCTTGTATTCACATAAATTGTGTACTTGGATTAGCCCTGGAGGTAGAACAAGGAATGAGATAGATGTCATTACCATCAATGAATGCTTTAGAAATAATATCACAAATTCTAAAGCCCACACAGGAGCAGACTGTGGTTCAGATCATCATCCAGTAATAGCTCCCATTAAAACAAAACTAAAGAAACTGAAACGTGGAAAAAAAAGAGAAAGAAGTAAATGTTGGGAGAACTTAAAAATGATAGCATCCTTAAGCAGCAGTTCAAGACAGCTGTAAAAGAACATCTCAATGAAAACGTAACAACACCTATTTGGGACAGATTTAAAAATACTATACAGCAATCAGCAGAGTAGATAATCCCAGTACAAGAAATCCAACACACCAACAAGGGGTGGGTAACCCAAGAAATTCTAGATCTGATGGAACAAGGAAGGTTAGTGAAGAATAATGAAGTACAATACACAGAGCTAGACAGACAGACCAGACAATTGTGCAATATTGCAAAGGAAGAATGTCTGAATCAAAAATGCAATGAAGTAGAAGGCCATATTAACAACAGCAAAGAAATGCACAAGAAAATTAAGGAAATTACTGGAATTAAGAAAACCTCCTCTACAGGATGCATAAGATCAGCAGACAGATCCATACTAACAGATCCAGATAAAGTATGTGAGAGTTGGATTCAGTATATAGAGCAGCTGTTTGAGGATAATAGAGGGGAACCCCCAGATATTAAACACCCTAATTCTGGCCCACCTATTACCAAAGGAGAAATAACTGAAGTAATGAAAAGCATGAAACATGGTAAAGCCACTGGACCTGATGAAGTTTCAGTGGAAATGATGCAAGCCTTAGAAGATATGGGCATAGATATTCTTTTTGAACTGTTTAATGGCATCTATGAGCCTGGTGTATTGCCTGACGATCTCTTGAAATCAATATTTTTAACTTTGCCAAAAAATTTCTGGAACCATTGACTGCAAAAATTATAGGACAATCAGTTTTATGAGTCACATAATAGAGATTTTATTGAGAGTTGTTCTGAGTCAAATTAGAAACAAGTCAAGCCCAGAAACTTCTAAACTGCAATATGGGATTATTGAGGATAGAGGAACTAGGAACACAATTTTCATTCTACAAATGCTTACAGAAAGGGCAATTGAATATCAAAATGATGTCTTTTTATGTTTTATTGATTTCACTAAAGCATTCAACAAAGCGCAACATGAAAAATTATTTTAAATTCTCGCTAAACTAAACATTGACGGAAGGGACCAACAACTGCTTCAAAATTTATATTGGAACCAAACGGCAGCAATAAAAATTGATGATAATATAAGCAGTTGGACTAAAATTCAAAGAGGAGTTAGACAGGGATACGTTGCCTCACCAGAATTATTTAATATCTATAGTGAAATGATTCTCAGAGAAATAGAAGACTTAGATGGGATAAAAATTGGAGGTGTTAACATCAACAATATAAGATATGCAGACGATACCACCCTAATAGCAAGTGCTGCGGAAGACCTACAAATCCTCCTAGACAAAGTAGTACAAATAAGTGCAGATTGTGGTCTAACCATCAACTGTAAAAAAATCAAATGTATGGTAATATCATAACAGCAGGATACTCCCAATTGCCAATTGTACATCAGTAACCAAGAGATTGAACAAAAGACCAGCTTTAATTACCTTGGTAGCTTTATATCACAAGATGCTAGAAGTAAAGTAGAAATAAGAAGAAGAATTGTCATTGTCAAAATCAACTTCCAAAAAATGAAACCCATTTTTACCAACAGACGCATTTCTATGACATCAAGGCTTAGGCTACTAAAATATTACATCTGGTCAATCTTGCTGTATGCTTCTGAAACATGAACTATAACACCAGAACTCCAAAGAAACTTAGAATCAACAGAAATGTGGTTTCTTAGAAGAATGCTAAAAATATCATACAGAGATAGGGTAACTAATAAGACAGTTCTCCAATGTGCCGATAGAAAAAGATCTTTAATAAGAACATTAAATGAGAGGAAACTTAAATTCCTGGGCCATGTCATCAGAAAGGGAGAAATAGAATGCTTTATGTTACAAGGCCGTATGCCTGGGAAATGCGTAAGAGGAAGGCAAAGAAGAAAATATGTGGACTCTGTGAAAGAACTAACAGATCTAAGTGTGCGTGATATCATTGACGCTGCAAGGGATCATTCAATGTGGAAAGCCATGATTGTCCAAAAACGCAAGGCACATGAAGAAGAAGATTATTAAATTAGAAAAGTGCAGAACCAGATGGTGCCTGGACTTGGTGACTGAGATATTGCATGGACTGGGATTTATTTCCTGGAATGGAGCAGATTGAGTGGTGACTGATGGAGATTTATTAGATCATGAGGGGCAGAGACATAGTGAAAACACTCAGTCTTTTTCCTTGGGAAGGGCTGCTGATAACAGGAGGGCTTATGTTTAAGATCAGAGACGACAAGTTTAACAAAGAAACTCTGGGAAATCTTCTTCCCTTAAAGGGTGGTGTGTATTTGGAATGAGCTGCCAGGAATATTGGTTAGGATGGGTACATTTAGCAACATTTAAAAATCAACTAGATAAGTACATGGTTTGGAAAGGATTAGAAGACTATGGGACAAACCTCTGTGGATAAGCTCACTCGACAACACAGTCAGCATAGGCAAGTTGTGGTGAAGGAGCAGCTTCCATGCTATTATCTCTGACTCTGTACAGGAGCAGTTATGTATGTCTGGAGCTTGTTTGGACAAGTGACCAATGGGAATTATTCATCCCTGGAATGGATTTTATAGTGATATAGGATTTAGCTCATGGTGTTGTAATTGTAGTTGAGAAGTCCGAAAAAATCAAATCTCATTTATAACTTTTCATAAGTTTGGGCACATGGTTAAGCTGATACTTGCCACTCATAAAATTGCACCCTGTGCTGGCACAAAAAGACAATGAACTTTGTGGTCAGAGCTGACTATTGTGAAGATAACAATGAGTAAGCAGCAGGAATTTCATGCATGACCTTTATTGGGTAGCTCTTTGCTTAAAAAAAATGCAGAACTCATTTTTCTGTGTTATCCTCAAGATAATTTAAAACATTTTCTGTGAAAATTTTCATGTCTTCAGAGACAAACCAGAACTCTATGATTAACCGGGCTAGGCGGGGGGGGGGGGGGGGGGGGGGCGCGAGGGCAGTGCGGTGGAACAAATGTCAATGAAGATGGCAACTATGTGGAATTTGCTCTGTGACGGTCCAAGGAGATAACTTCAGAAAAATAGCTTATTGTAGTTAGTTGCTAAGGCAGTCAGTTGCAATCTTTGTACATTCAAAGTTGCAGTTTGGAGTTACCGCCACTTCCAACGGGATCCCACCACTAAGCACATCTTTCCCTCCCCCCTCTCTCTGCTTTCCGCAGGGATTGCTCCCTACGCGACTCCCTTGTCCATTCGTCCGCCCCATCCCTCCCCACCGATCTCCCTCCTGGCACTTATCCTTGTAAGTGGAACAAGTGCTACACATGCCCTTACACTGCCTCCTTCACCACCATTCAGGGCCCCAGACAGTCCTTCCAGGTGAGGCGACACTTCACCTGTGAGTCGGCTGGGGCGATCCAGGGCTCCTGATGCAGCCTTCTATATATTGGCGAGACCTAACGTAGACTGGGAGATCGTTTCGCTGAAAACCTACGCTCTGTCCGCCAGAGAAAGCAGGATCTCCCAGTGGCCACACATTTTAATTCCACGTCCCATTCCGATTCTGATATGTCTATCCATGGCCTCCTCTACTGTAAAGATGAAGCCACACTCAGGTTGGAGGAACAACACCTTATATTCCGTCTGGGTAGCCTCCCACCTGATGGCACAAACATTGACTTCTCAAACTTCCGCTAATGCCCCACCTCCCCCTCATACCCCATCTGTTATTTATTTATTTATTTATTTATTTATATACACATTCTTTTTCTCTCTCTCCTTTTTCTCTCTCTGTCCCTCTCTCTATACCCCTTGCCCATCCTCTGGGCTTCCCCCCTCTCCCTTTTCCTTCTCCCTAGGCCTCCTGGCCCATGATCCTCTCATATCCCTTTTGCCAATCTACTGTCCAGCTCTTGGCTCCATCCTTCCCCCTCCTGTTTTCTCCTATCATTTCGGATCTCCCCCTCCCCGTCCCACTTTCAAATCTCTTACTAGCTTTTCTTTCAATTAGTCCTGACGAAGGCTCTTGGCCCAAAACTTCGACTGTACCTCTTCCTAGAGATGCTGCCTGGCCTGCTGCATTCACCAGCAACTTTTATGTGTGCAGTTTGGAGTTATGATGGTCTGCAGTTCTTAAGACAGTCAGACAATAACCAAGTTAGTCCATTTTGTCCAGGTCTGTCAATGGCTGCTAGCTTCTATGCGTGGAAAGGAAAGTGAATCAGTGTTTACTGTTGATCACTATTCAATTACCAAAAAGCTAAGTGGGACAGATCAACAAAGAGATACAGTGAAGATATATAGAGTGGCCTTTTTGAGGTGATTTATCCATTTTTGTAATTCAACTTCGAAATAAACTCTTGTTTTAATTAGCTTTGTTGGTCGCAAATGCTCAGTTTTGAAGTACAAGAAGTATCAGATCGCTAAGTGTGCTGCCATCAGGAAGAAGCTACAGGGGCTTTGAGATCCTCACCATCAGGTGCAGGAACAGTTATTATCCCAGAACCATCAGATTCTCGAACCAGAGGGGATAACTCCACCCAGCTTCACTTAGCCCTTGTTTGTGATCGGACTCAACCAGACCAGCGACCCAGCAGTTCAAGCAGCCAGTTGGACGCTTGTAACTTGTCCATTCGTGTTATTGAAACACACTTCACTCACGAACTTCTGTTAATGTAGCGTCGCATCTGTAATCTGAAGAGCTGTTTTATCCCTAAACCGCGAACTGAAGGAAATCCGTGCGCGTTTATACTTTGATGGTAACGCCTGGGAGGAGCCGTGTTTGATAATATTTGCCTCATTATTGGGGGGTGTCGATGAACAGCACCCGTATTCCTGTGGAAGGAAATCTTGTCCACGACGAGCCGGAAGCAACAGTTGAACTCGCAGCCACAGCATCTGCTGCAGCGACACGGAGAGCGGCCGCCACAGTGTCCGGCGCGATGTCTGTTACTGGCGTTGTGGTTCATTTGTTAATAATGCTACCTCTGTTCGGTACGTTTCTGAAAGCAGGAATTCAATTAGCTTGTTCAATCTTCTTGTTACAATTTCTTGGAATGCAGTAGTTGAGGTGGAGCTAGTGTGTGAATGAGGGATCCGGGAGGGGCTCAGCCTAGACCCTGAGTGATGCCGGGTCTGCCGGTTGCTGAAGATTGGGTGGGAGGTGAACTGACGGAGAGAGTGAACTTGGAGGACCGACCAGTGCTAATCGGAATTAGACCGTGGAACAAGATCAAAGCACCGAATTTCCCTTGATCATTTCGGTGAAGGTTAGTTTGGGAGCACAGTGGTATGTGAATGGGAAAATGAACGAGAGGCTGGTTCTGTGATCAGAGATGTCCGTTCGATTTCCACCGGGCAGTCTGGAGATTTTCCGTAGTATTCCTCATATGCCGCCAACAGGTAAAATGGATCGCATTCCCGTTGCTAGGACACTCCCACTCATTCAGCGCTTTCTTTCCGTTTCAGGTCGAGTCGCCTTCGTCTCTGGGACAAACGTGCGAGGAGTCACGGGACAGTCGATCACACTGCCGTGCCGCTATTCTGTCGGAGAATATGCGAAAAGTGAGATGTGCTGGGGTCGGGGACCGTGTCCTTCTCGCGGCTGCGGACATGTGTTGATCGGAACAGATGGAGACAGAGTAACTTCTGTAACATCCCAGAGATATAAACTTGGTGGTAGAATTGCGGCAGGAAATGTGTCGCTCACTATAAATGATCTACAGAGAAAAGATAGCGGCTGGTATTGCTGCCGTGTGGAGATTCCGGGACCGTTTAATGATCCGAAAACGAATTTGAATCTCCGGGTTTTGGACGGTAAGCAGCTCAATATTACATGAATCTGTCAGAAATGACGGCATAGCGGTGTAGCTGAGAGAATATTAGCCCCACATCTCCTGAGATTCAGATTCGATCCCAAGCTCCTGTGCTCAGTGCGTGGGAATCATGTTTTCCCTTGGTTCATCCGGATGCTCTCACGTCGCAAGAACAGGTTGGTAGGTTAATCTATCACCGTAAACGGCCATTAGATGAACTGCAGGGCAATGGAGGGGAGCTGAGGGAGAAAGTTTCCTGGGAGATATGTGCAGATGTATCTGATGGGAATCTTGGGCAGATGATATGATCTCGATGGGCTGAACGGCCCTCATCTGCCCCCGAGAACATAAGAAATACCACAATGAATACTGATCTATTGTTCACTCTGTTGTATATCCAATAGAATGGATAATGTGCGGGATGACAACGGCAGGACAGTACAATGTGATATGGACAAAGAGTGCGTTCTCTGAGATTCTGTGGAGAGGAGTGTTTTGTGTGTTACAACACAAAACAATGGGCTTCGGATGTCAATAACAGTGTTAATGCTGCTGTCATAGGAGCACAACCAATAGAAGGAGGGGTTGTCCATTGGGCCTTTGGGCTGTTCCAACATTGATTAGGAATGTAGTTAATCTTCTTTCCACCTCAGCACCATTTTCCACCACTATCCTGTATCCCTTGACTCCATGTCCAGACATCAATCAACCTGTGTTTTGAACCTGCATCTACAGCTTAAAGTTTCACCACCACAGGAAGATCTTCTCATGTATGACCTGGCTGCCTATCTCAAGTTCTACATTCCTCAGTCAGGGAAAACACCTTACTTTCATTTTGTTCTGCTAAGTTCTTGAAGGAATTAGTATGTTTTGTTGAAGTTGAAGAGAGTACAGTCCCAGTCTACTCAATATCTCCTCATACAGAAACCCTGCCAACCCTGAATCTTCTTTGCACTCTGCCTATGGCAAATAATTCTTTCTTAGCTGAGGTCAAAGCTGTCCACGTTGTATTCCATTTGTCATTTTCTTGCCCATTCACTGAACTTGACTGTATAACCTTGCTGCGTCTTCACATCCTCCTCTGTGTTCCCAGTCCCACTTGGTTTTACACTGTTGGTCAATCTCCAGATTTGTTGCCTCACGAATTTCATTCCATCTCAGTCCTGAATGATGACCCCTTATTTTGAGATGATGATTCCCACTTCTTGACAGGCAAAGCATCTCTTAAATCTACCCTTTCAAACCCTCTCAGAATTTTGTACATTTCAGTGAGCTCCCCTATCATTCTTCTAAGCTCTGCCTTCTGCACAACATCTGTGTAAAGAACAATATCTGTTTGCCTGGGAAACACCTTTTTGCTGGGCGTCTCTAGAAATGTTGTTTGTGAGCCCCACTATTGAGCCATTAGACTCCACCATGAGAAACCCACCTTTCTTAGGCTTCGTATGTCTAGGGTGTATACGAATTTGATCTTACCAAATTACTGAGGTTGGGATGTCTTACCCACCCAAGCCCCAGTCTGTGTGAATGCTGTATGATTTACTTACCCCTGGCAAGAAATAACAGATCATACACTGGAGTACATTTAAGAATGTTAACTTAAGCAAACAGTTATTAAAGGAAAGGAAAAAACAAAAGGGCCCATTATACTTAAAGTCACATGTGCACGATGGTGCTCAAATCTTCCAAACAATGTTGTTTTTGATGCACACACTGCACCTTCCGAATGAAGGTCAAAATCCATCTCAAACAAACGGCTCTTGCTGCCCAGTATTGGTCTTCCTTCTTGAAGCCATTCATCTGCAAAAAGCACCTTGTGCAACAGGGATGGCATCCTCAGCCATCTGCCCTTCTGTCTTCTCCCAGCCCCCATCAACAAAGACCTCTGTGCCCAATGTTCTCCAGAACTTCTCCCAATTCTACCATCCTGACTGGCTGACACCATATTCCCATATTGAACAACAAAGCCACTTATCTCAGCTGAAACCCAAACAAGATGAGAGCAGAACAGACTGCTCTTACGGAACTGCTGATATGAAATAACTACAGCATAGCAGTAAAATTCTTAACCAGGTTGTTATACCTAGAATCAATGTATGAACATTTCTTTCTTCTGATCAAGTTTTTTTTTTCAGTTATTTTCTTGTTGCCTTACTTAGCTTTCAGTGACCATGTACACAGACACCCGGATCCTTTGAATGTCCATTCACTTACCATATAACAAAAACCTGTTTTTCTAATGTTCCTACTGAAGTGGATCATGTTATATTCATCACATTAAATTCCATTCATCATGTCCTTGTCTACTTAGCCAGCCCTCCCTTTTGTGCTGATTTCTCCTTGCATTCTCTGTAAATCTCACAGTTAATTCTCTATATCCTTAAATTTTCAAAATGTTGTCCTCGAGCTAAATCATTGTAGTCGTGGCTATCCCTTGAGGTCGAGGATGATGGTCTTCATTCTGAAGAAGTGGCCCACAGAGTGAAGATGCCTGTGCCTGTATTTGTTTAACGTGTACTTGATGTTGCACTCCAAGAAGCACACGATACTTCACAAATCAACCAACTGGAAACCATGACAATTGGAGCTGATGGACTTGTTGCAGCCTTCATCCGCCTTCACAGCCATTGAGTTCGAAGTAACTTCATCCGCCTGTTCCACCGTTGAGGTCTTGGCTGGATTGTTCTTTGTCAGGGACCTCACCCTCGACCTTACCGCCATGGGTGACCCTACCAGGAGCATAGCTCCAGACGGCATTGCTCTTGGGATCACAGGACCACACAAGCTTCTCCACCATGACAAGGTAACAATCCACGGAGATATATGTTATGAAAAGAAGAGTCCAACCCTATGAATATGGAGCCCAACCACTTGCAGCTTCACAAACCAAGCTTATTCCATCTGTTTTCTGTTAACCAATGCACATTAGTGTTACACAGACAAGCACAACAGTTCTGTTAACCACTAGTAAGTGCTTTATTACACACCATGGAAATGATGTTGCTTATTTACATCTCTGATATTAATGTCTTTTGTTTGGATAAACTGCAGTGTTGGTGATAAAAGTTAAAACATATGCATTGAAATTAATTTTAATTGAAATGTTTATGAACCTTCAGATTAGGTGAAGATATTTGCATAAGGATAGGCTGAGAATGTTTGCAGTTAAAGTGAAAGTAAGATTTGCACTTTATAAAGTGCCTTTGGCACTGAGCAGGCATTGGGAGCCTACTTCCACAGACAGGGATGTGGTGATGATAATCCTGATTTCATCACCTTGTGGAAACATGTCCACAAGGTTTTATGAACGAGCTCAGTGAGATGACAAGAACTTGGCAGATGGAACACAATGAAGGAAAATGTGAGATCATCCAATTTAGTGCCAATAATGTAAAAGTCGAGGTTTTTATTAAATGCCAAGTGATTGTGTGGTGCAGAATTTTAGAAACAAGGTGTGATGATACACACATCTCTTCAGGCCATTGTTCAGGTGCAAATATTAAATCACCATTTATTATTAGAAGCTTTGAACATCGGAGTAACAGAATCATACTGTAGTTGTACAGAGTCTTGGCAAGACTGCACTGGGAAGGTAGTGGAGAATTTTGGTTTCTTAACAATGAAAAGACATACTCGCCATAGAGGGAGAACAACGAATAACTGGAGTCACAGACAGCAATTCACACCACCCTTCCCTCACTCTTCAATGTAGTGAGTGCTCGATGTATTTTGAGAGTTCATGATAAAGTCATTGTTTGAACACATCAGTGATCCATTTGGTCAGAATTTATCTGAACTGCCCTTTGCATCACCTAGTGTTCAGACAATTACCCTCATTAGCTGGAAACTGCTCACTTATCATTGTTTCTCATAAATGGGAAGCACAGCACTCTGAGACAGAGTGAATATACTGTATATCTACAGCCTGGATCTGGGGCACTGAGCATCAAATAAACCCTGTGTGTCCACGCAGCAGCTGAACATTCCGGTGTGGGGGAATCTTTTCTGCTGCAGCACATCTGAGATTGTCATGTGACAAACACAAAATTTTAAGTAACATGGAGAGATTTATAAACAGTGGATTCAGTTAATCAGGGAAGCTGTTTATTTGGGACAACTCTTAACGAGCAAAAACTAAATTGAGAAAATGGCCAGAATTCCTTCATTTATTTGGAACACTATTCCACTTAGTTGAGATAGGAGATTGTTGCCGAACCGTTTCCAACCAGGTTTAGATATGTATATTGTTTAGACATGTATTTTGCCCAACGCCGGCCCCCTAGGCCTGAGTCGGCGTAGTAGTAGTTAGACATGTATACTTAGGTAAGACACTATGCCATGCTGAGAGAGATCAGTTTTTAAATACCATCATTTGCTTGTGCTTGCGTTCAAACAGCGGTTACTTTTGTCATTGATAATTGGGGAGAAATAAGCAGTAAGACATTTCAGAACTGTTTTGTTCATCAGTTTCAATTATTCAGGGTTGGAGATGCCAGAAATGGTTGGTAGTGAAAATGGAACAATATCCCTTCAGCAAGTTGAGAATTACAAAGGTATCTACAAATCTGGAATCTCAGAATGAAAATGAAGATTTGGAGAATGCAGTCATTGAAGGCATTGCTGATTGACAATCAATAATCTGCACCAGGCAGCTGCACTGATTTTGTTTGTTTAGTCCATTTTAAGAGTGTGTCAGGTGAGTTCCCTGTTGATTGTATTGTACTTATGGTGCTGTAGAGGTATTAGTAATGTTCTAGCATGTTCCTTATTTCATTAAGATAAACGAATTGCGACTCAGTTAAACAGTAATTTGTCTTTTTGATACCTTTTAGCTATTTCCATGAAATTTTGGCTAATCCGGGGAGCCTCTTAATCGGGCCAAAAGGTACTCGCCCCGATGTGACCTAGTGAATTGGAATCTAGGTTATTTCTAAAGTAAGTGCATATTCAGCACAGCATTGTGGGCCAAAGGGCCAGTATTCTGCTGCAGGTTTTCCATGTTTCTATATATTTACCTACTTACTTTTCTTCTGCATTAGTGTGACAGTACAAAATAGTAAATATTAGATTTTCAAGCATTCATCTCCAGAAATGCGTGTAGGAAGAATCAAACTGGGTGAAGGACAACCAAACTGAAAGGTGAGGATGTGGCAGATATGACACTTCAACTTTCAATTGATCAATTCTTCACTTTGACAAGAGTGAGCATGAGACAATGTGATCATCCTGCAACAGCAAGGTCTCACCCAAGCAGAAATTTCATGGCAGACAGGGGTTTCAAGATGTGATGTCCAAGCTCTTCTGATCAATCACAAAGCAACATGCAAGGTTGAAGACTGGAAATGCAGAGGTCAACCACAGAAACTGATTGCAGCAGAAGAAATACGTCAAACCGAAGTCCCTTCTAAGTTGGAAGAAGTTCAGTAGGGCTAACAGCTCCAAACTCACAGAAACACTGGGACCCAAGTATCCCCCTCCTCAGTCTGGAGAAGTCTTGTCAGAAATGATCTTCATGGAAGATTTGTTGCCAAAATGCCATTCTTCTGAAATGGAAACAAAGGCAAAAGACTCACCTACACAAAAAAAACAAGGACTGGGGTGCTGAACAATGGCAGCAGTTGCTCTGGACTGAGATGGCAAACTGTGAATTTTTGACTCAAACAGGAGGCTGTTTGTCTGTAGAAGAGCTGGAGAGCCCTAAAGGGATGCGTGTCTGTAGCCAACAGTGAAGCATGGCAGAGGTTCCCTGCAGGTCTGGGGCTGCAATTCTGCAAATAGAGTTCATGATCTGATCAGAACTAATGGGATCCTCAGTGCTGAGAAGTACAAGCAGATTCTCATCCATCACACACTACCATCAGTAAGGTGTCTGATTGGTTCCAACTTCATTCTGCAGCAGGACAATGACCCTAAACACATGACCAAGCTCATAAGGAACTATCTCCAGAAAAAGATGAACAAGGATCTCCGCAAAGGATAAAATGGCCTCTACAGAGTCCTGATCTTAACATCATCGAGGCTTTCTGGAATTACCACACGGTAAGATGACAACATGTGTGAATGCAGTGGCCTCTCAGGGGCCAAACAAAGGCGCTTTTGTCTTTGTAAAATTTGGACCTTATCATCCAAAGACAATTCTACTCCAAGATCTTCGGGTACTGCAGGGCTGCTCTATCAGTGAGCTGCTCAGTGATTGGAGTAGCTGGACTGGTGTTGGCGACGGAGCCGGTCGGGATATCAGAGGAGCTTTTCGGGATATCGGAGGAGCCTGTCGGGATATTGGAGGAGCCTGTCGGGATATTGGAGGAGTCAGTTAGGGTTCGAAGGAGACTAACTGGCTGCAGACGGTGTTGCTGCCCGCTGTTGGGAAGCATCGGAGTTGGTGCAGTATTACCATGGGAGATTGTCTCAGACATTTCACTTGCCATCACAAGATTCTGTTGGTCAGTGTTAATGTAAGTTGCCACAGGCTTGCTTCCCTTGTCTGGTGGAGAGAAGGTCAAATGGGAGCTGTGTAGCCTTAGCTGTAGCATGAACTAGGCTTCAAGTCTTGGTCTTGCCTGCTGCTGCAGATCAGGTGAGAGATGCAGCATGTTTGAGCTCGGCTGGAGCCTGGCCTCGCCTGTTGGTGCAGCCGTCCCATGTTCGAGCAGTGGATTGTGTGCTACTGTACACTGCCAGGAGACTGTACCATTGATTGCTGGATGTTGTCACTCAGGGTCTTGGACCATATATAAGTTTATTTAAATAAATGTTTTTTTGCTCGATACTTTGAATTATATTACCCGCTATTTTTGAATGTTTGTTTGCTATTTTGAACTTTTTGCACCTTGGCCCCAGAGGAACACTGTCTCGTTCCGCTGTATCCATGTATGGCTTGAATGATAATTAAAAGAGATTTGATTTGATTTGATTCATCTGGAGAGACAGAAGCAAGCAAGGCAGCCAAAGTCGACAGAAGAACTGTAAAAGTGAAACAAGAACTGTCACATGTTCTATAAAAAGACAAGCCCAGCTTAGATTCCTTTGTGTTCTCATAGCAACTTCTTTAACTTGGAGAAGTGAAAGGACTTTATAGGAAAGTGAAAAGAACTGAAAGGGAGTGAGAAGAAAAGAAAAAAATGAGTACATACGTGTCACCACACACAACCCCGAGATGCTTTTTATACTATTGCAGGCGTAGTTAGCAAATCTGTAGAACAGTATCTGTAAACAGGATCAATGAACAACAAACTGCAAATGCGAATATAAATAAATAGCAATAAATAATGAGTACGAAATAATAAGATAAAGAGTCCTTAAAGTGAGACCAACAGTGTGGGAACACCAGAAATAGAATGAGAGCCCGTAATATTACAGGAAGTATACTAGCGTGGAAAGAGGATTAGCTGAGTGGCAGGAGGCAAAATGTGGGAATAAAGGGGCCTATTCTGGTTCGCTACCAGTGACAAGTGGTGTTTCGCAGTGTTCGGTACTGGGACCACTTCCTTCTACATTGCATGTCAATGTATGGTGGAATTGAAAGCTTTGTAGTCAAGTTTTCAGATGATACAAAGATAAGTGGAGGGTTGTGATGAAGCAAGGAATCTGCAGAAGGACTTGGACAGACTGGGAGAATGGGCAAAGAAGCGGCAGATAGAATATAGTGGAGGGAAGTGTATGGTCATGCACTTTCGTAGAAGGAATAAAAGTAGACTATTTTCTAACTGAGGAGTAAATCAAAAATCAGAGGTGCAAATTGACTTGGGAGTCCTTGTGCAGGATACCCTAAAGGTTAACTTGCAGGTTTAGTCAACGGTAAGGAATGCATATGCAATGTTACATTTCATTTTGAGAGGACTAGAATAGAAGAGCAAGGATGTGATGCTGAGGCCTTAAGGCATTGGTCAGACCACGCTTGAAGTATTGTGAGCAGTTTCGGGACCTGCTAGCATTCAAGAAGGTCCAGAGGAAGTTCACAAGAATAATTACAGGAATGAAAGGGTTAATGTATGAGGAGCATTTATTGCTCTGGGCCTGTATTGCTGGAGTTTAGAAGAATGAGGGGGATCTCATTGAAACCTATTGAATTTTGAAAGGCAAGTGGACATAGAGGGGAAGTTTCCTATACTGAGTCAGTCTAGGATCGAAGGGCACAGCTTCAGAATGGAGGGATGTCCATTTAAATCAGAGATGAGAAGGAATTTCTTTAGCCAGAGGGTGGTGAATCTGTGGAATTCATTGCTACGGACAGCTGTGGAGGCCAGGTCATTGGCTATACTTGAAGCAGAGGTTTATAGGTTCTTGATTAGTCAGGGCATCAAAGGTTTCAGAGAGAAGAGAAGAGAATGGGGTTGAGGGAGATAATAAATCAGCCATAATGGAATGCTGGCATAACTTGATGGGCTGAATAGCCTAATTCTGGTCCTATGTCTTATAGTCTTTTGGACTTAATGAGAATTATTTCAATTAAAGAAGGATTGAGCCAGGTGAACAAAGAGAGGTGGTAAAATGTCACTGTGAATTAGTGATTTCATATTTCTGCCATCTTCCAGTCATTACCTATGGTATCTTCCAGTCTCCCTTCTCCAGTTCCCTGACTGACCACCCAAGAATATTGAGCATTAGTGTAGGAGCGACAGAAAATATCCTATCAATCAGAAGTGGGTTAATATTTTAGGCTATTGAGACCATTTGGTCTTTATCAGATTCTGTGACCAGCTCCAGATATTGTAACATTTCAATCAATGTCACCCATACAAACTTCGTGTACAGCTGTGCAAAATCTAGAGACAATAAAATCAGTCACTGAACAGAATGAAAAGAATCTTAGCCCTGAAATGGAGAACATGTTGGAAAGGTATAGAGTTAGCAGTCACTGGAACAAGTGTAGTTTGTTTAGAAACATCTGGTGTGGCTTTGTTAAAAACTAATGGTGTCTAAGTATTACTATACAATTTTTGATGAGGCAACAGGATCACTGAAGGAAATACAGTTGATATATACTATATATATATATATATATATATATATATAATATAGACTTCCAACAAGTATTTGATACCATGCTACATTTGCAAATAGGAGCAGCTTAGGTGCACATCTTGATGGGCATGAATGACATGGGCCTATTTCCATGCTATATTACTCTATAACTCAAAGGATTTTCATCAAGGTTAATTCTTCAAACACTTAAAGAAAACGGGATGGCTAAAAGAAGGCATGTGGCTGCCTTAACAGACGAAGTGAAGGGATTCTACAGATATGTTGCGAACAAGGATTGCAAGGGACAGAATTTGTCCTCTGTAACATCAGAATGGTATTCCATACGTGGAGCCAAGAGATGGGAGAGATCTTAAAAGAATACTTTGTATCTGTATTTCCTCAGGAGACAGACACAGATTTTATAGAAGTGAGGTAAAACAGCATCAACTTCATGGACCTTAAACAGATTACAGAGGAGGAGGTGTTTGCTCACTTGGAGTAAATTAGAGTGGATAAATGCTCAAGACCTGACAAGCTGTTCCCTTGAACCCTGCGGGTGGCAAGTACAGACATTACTGGATCTTAGCAGAGATATTTAAATCATCCTTAGTGACATATGAGATACCAGAGGATTAGAGGATAACCAATATTCCTCTGCTGTTTAATAAAGGCTTTATAAATAAACCAGGAAATTATAAACTGGTGAGCCTGACATCAGTAGTAGGAAAATTATTGGAAGGTATTCTTTGGGACTGGATATATGTGTTTTTGGATAGACATAGACTGGTTAAGGATAGTCAGTATGGCTTTGTGTGTGGTAAGTAATGTCTAACCAATTTTATTGAGTTTTTTCAAGAAAACTAACAGGAAAATTGAAGAAGGTAAGGCAGTGGATGTTGTCTACATGGGCTTTAGCAAGACTTTAGATAAGGTCCCACATTGGAGGTTGGACAAGAGCGTTCAATCAGTTGGTATTCAAGATGAGGTAGTAAATTGGATTGGACTTTAGCTTTGTGGAAGACGCCAGGGTATGGTAGTAGATGGTTGCCTCACTGACCTGAGGTCTGTAACTCATGGTCTGCCACAGGGATCGGCACTTGTCATCTACGTCAATAATCTAGATAATAATGTAGTAAACTAGGTCAGCAAATTTGCAGATGACACCAAGATTCGGGTGTAGCAGACAGGAAGAAGATGATCATGGATGGATCTGGACCAGCTGCAAAATGGCAGATAGAATTTGATGCAAGGTAATGTACAGCATAGCCTTGTATGGTGAATGGTAGGGCACTTAGAACAAAGGGATCTGGGAATACAGGTCCATAGTTGCATCACAGAAAGTGGCAGCACAGGTAAATATGGTTATTAAAAAGGCTTTTGGAACATTGACTTTCATAAATCAATGTACTTAGTACAGGAGATGGGTTGTTATGTTGAAGTTGTTAAGACATTGCCAAGGCCTAATTTGGAGCATTGTATGCAGTTCTGGTCACCTACCTACAGGATCTAAAAAGTGGAGTGAATAGGGAATTGTATAAATGACATGAAGCAGAGTGGTGGTGTTGGTTTGATTTGGGTCTGGAGGGAAGTGCACAGCATACTTACCCAGGATGTATGTCAGAATCAGAATCAAGTTTAATACACTGAGGCATATTTCAGAAATTTGTTTTGCAGCAACCGTACTTTGCAAAACCTAGTAATAAAAACTATAAATTAACATTTAAAAGTATACATAAACATAAACTAAATAAGTCATGTAAAGAGTGAGAGGCAAAAAAAGGATCATATTTTCCAAATATACAGATGAAACGAACACTTAAGATGTATTGTGAACCACGAAGAAGACGGTAATGGACATCAAGGACTGGCTGGAGGAATGGGAGATAGGTGCTTAGAAGTGTAAAATGTTATACGAGGGGTGATTGATAAGTTCATGGCCCAATGTAGAAGGAGTCAATTTTAAAAAACCTAGCACATTTATTTTTCCTACATTTACACACTTCGTCCAGCGGTCGTGGAGCATATGGATCCCTTCTTTTTACAAGTTGGTGTCTTGGACCTCCAGAAGTGGCCCACAGCAGGGGTGATTGATAAGTTTGTGGCCTGAAATGGAAGGAGGTAAGTTATTAACTTCAAACCTTTTGCATAATCACTCGGAGTTGAACTGCACATGCATGTAATGACAGCTGTATAACTCATCTCCTTCTACCTTAGGCCAAGAATTTATTAATCACCCCTGCTGTTGACCACTTCTGGAGGTCCAAGACTCCGACTTCTACAAAGAAGGGATCCTATGCTCCACGACCACTGGACTAAGTGTGTACATGTAGGAGGGGACTATGTTGAAAAATAAGTGTGCTAGGTTTTCTAAAATTGACTCCTTCTACCTTAGGCCATGAACTTATCAATCACCCCTCATATTTTGTAAGCAAAAGGAGATATAAACCAGATGGACCATATGAAAATGAGGATAGCATGGAAATTGCTAACAAGCATCAGGAGACATTCTAGTTAAGTGCATATATATGAAAAACCAATGATACAATTATCAATGCTTGGATAATGAATGAGGGTTGGGAACTGAGTAGAACGGAAAGAAAGAATAATCAAAACAGCTCAAAAAACACAGGTATAACTCACAATCGAAGTTTCTTTAAGCCTCAATCTTTATTTTGATAAAAAGAATTAAAAAGAATGTTGAGTATGTGAACAAGCTCAACAAGGTACATGAAATTGTTGGTGGAGAGGGCTCGATGGATCCCAATAAAGGAACAAGTGTCTTCAGGTCGTTTTGGTGCAGAGGGATTGGATATCCATCACTCATTTGTTTTATGTTTTCACTGGATACAATGAACATGGATCACTGCAATGAAACTGCTGGTTAACAGCTTCATTCCCTTGTTCCTGAGCTTTTTCTGACAATTAATTCAACTAATTTTCAAACCACCAGAGCAATTCCCTTGACTTTCTTCATATCTTAGATCCATAGATATCTGTATTGAATACATTCAGTGACTGAACGACAGCTGTCTTGGGTGAAGAACTCCAAATATTTAATACATTATCAGAGAAGATCTTGGTTTAATTTCAGTGCTGATTGGGACCTCTGCTTTTTGATGTCCTGTCCAGGAAAAACATCTTCTGTACATCCAAATCAAATGGACTTAGAAGTGTGAGTATTTTAGTGACATTGCCTCTCATTCTTCGGAACTGCAGATTGTACTTAATCTCTGCTCAAAGGTCAATATCTTCATCAATGGTGAACCTTGGTTACTTCTGATCAAGTTTATTGTTCTTTGGGGAGGGAGACCAGACCTGTATACAATATCTCAGGTGCAGTCTCACTAAGGTCATTTATAATTTTAATAAGGTGCCTCGTACTCAAGTCTCCTTGCAGCAAAGGTAAACATTCTGTTAGTCTTCCTGACACTTTGCCTAACTTTCAGAGACTCATATGCAAAGACATCTGAATAACCTCTCAAAATCAACACTGTACAATGTTGTACTGTATAAAAGTTTTACATGAAAGTAGATACCGTTATATTTTTCTACATTATACTCTAATTGTCATCTCCTCACCCATTCACTTAGCACAGCCTCATAATATAGGGACATCCATTTACAGCACAGACGAGGAGCAATTTCTTAAGACACAGAGTGGTAAATCTGTGGAATTCGTTGCAACAGGTGGCTGTGGAGGCCAGGTCATTGGGTTTATTTAAAGCAAAGGTTGATCATTCTTGATTAGTCAAGGCGTGAAATGTTACGGGGAGAAGTCTGGAAAGTGGGATTGAGAGGTAAAATGGATCAGACATGATGAAATGGAGGAGCAGATTCAATAGGCTGAATGGCCTAATTCTGCTCCTATCCCTTCTAGTCTAATGATGGATGCTGCCTTCCTGTGATAGTACTCCGTGGAGATGTGTTCAGTGGTGGAGGAACTTTACCCATAATGGAACTTGCTCTATCCACTACTTTTTGTAGGCTGTTCCATTCAAGGGCTTTGGTGTTCCATAGCAGGCCGTGATGCACCAGTCAATGTAATCTCCACTGCACATCTATAGAAGTTTGTCAAAATTTTAGGTAACATGCCAAATCTTTGCAAACCTCTAAGAAAGTAGAGGTGCTGTCATGCTTTCTTCTTAATGGCACATTCATGCTGGTGCTAGGACAGATCTAATGAAATGGTCACACTGAGGAATTTAACATTGTTGACCTTCTCCACCTCTGATCCTCTGATGAGGAATGACTCATGAACCTCTGGGTTTCCTCTTGAAGTTAATAATCAGCTCTTTGGTCTTGCTGACAATGAGTGAGTAGTTTCTATGGCAGCACTCAGCCAGTTTTCGATCTTTCTCCTATATTATGATTCATCACCGCCTCTGATTCAGGCAACGACAATGGTGTTGTCAGCAAACAAATATGGCATTGGAGCTCTGCTTAGCCTCACATTCATAAGTATAAAGAGATTAGAACAGGGAGCTAAGCAGACAGCCTCGTGGTGCCCTGTGCTCATGGTGATTGTGGAGGAGATGTGGTTGCCAATCTGAACTGACTGGGGTGTGCAAGTGAGGAAATCAAGGATCCAGTTGCACAAGGAGGCATTAAGGCCAAGGTTTTGAAGTTTGCTGATTAGTTTTGAAGGGATGATTTTGGTGAATGCTGAGCTGTAGTCAATGCAGTTCATCCTGATGTATGCATCTTCGCTGTCCAGGTATTCCCAGATTGAGTGAACAGCCAATGAAATGGCATCAGTTGTTGACCTGTTGTGAAGGTAAGTGAACTGGAACCAATCCAAGTCACTTCTCAGGCAGGAGTTGATATGTTTCATCATCAGTCTTTCAAAGCAATTCATCACAGTGGGTGTAAGTGCTACTGGACGACAGTCATTGAGGCAGGTCACCACGTTCTTCCTGGTGACCGATATAATTGAAACCCGCTTGAAGCAAGTGAGTAATCCAGACTGCTGAAGCAGGAGTTAAAGATATCGGTGAACACCCTAGCCCGTTGATCAACAAAAGTCCTTATTAGGTGGCCAGGTACCCTGTCTGGGCCGGATGCTTTCTGTGGATTCACTCTCCTGAACGATGCTCTGAAATCAGCCTCTGAGATGGAAATCACAGGGTTGTTGGGGCTGTAGGAGTTTGTGAAGGTGCCTCCATGTTTTTGGCGGTCAAAGCCAGTCTAAAAGCCATTGAGTTCATTTGGGAGCCAAACTTTTTGTCAGCTATGTCACCTGGTTTCGCTTTGTAGGGTGTGATAGTGTTGAAGCTCTGCCACAGCGTTCGAGCATGCTTCAGTGATTCAAGTTTGGTCTGGAATTACCACTTTGCATGTGAGATGGCTTTCCGGGACCTGGACCTCTTAAATTTTGCTTGGTCGCCAGTCTTGAATGCCACTTACCTGGCCAAATTGTGGGTCTCATGGTTCATCTAGAGCTTCTGATTGAGGAAATTTCTGAATGATTTTGTGGTTACAACACAGCTCTATGACTATGAGAACTGTGATGTATTCATTTAGATCCTCTGATGAATTCTTGAACACATCCCAGTCTACCAAATTGAAACAATCCCATAGCCGGTCCTCTGACTCCTGTGACCTTCTCTTTGTTGTCCTTAACTCGGGAGTCTTGCTGTTTAGCTTCTGCCTATATGCAGGTAGGAGCAAGACAGCCAAATTATCAGATTTCTTAAAAGTGCAGTCTAAGCATGGAATGGTAAGCATTCCTAACTGTAATATCACATCGATTGTGAGTTTGGACTCCTGGTGCTGCAGGTAATTGATTGATGGTAACTGGGTAGAGATTGCTTCAAAAAGGCTGATTGAATTCCCTGACAATGATTTGTCAGGTACCAGGATAGGTTGTTTCTTGTTTGCTGATGGTGGCACTCTCTGTGTGTGCTGATCAACATCAACCTTTGGGGATATATAAATTGTGATTAGGATCATGGATGAGAAATCTCTTAGTAAGTAGTACGGTCAGCACTTAAACATTAGATGTTCCAGGTTGGGGGAACAAGAGTGCTCATCTTTTCCCTTCTCCAAATCAGCAGAGTTGTCTATGCTTTGTATCGAGAAGCATTGTGGGCCAAAGGGCCTGTATTGTGCTGTAGGTTTTCTACGTTCTATGTTCTAAGCCCTCTTACTGATCTATCCAGCATGTCCAGGTGAACCATGTCCCTTCGAATCAGAGAATGTAGCAATTCCTTATTTCCCTCTGATACAGCAATCTTGCTCTTAGGTCCTCAATCTTATTCTCCAGCAACTGTAATGTGCTGTGAGGAAGGCGTTTCATGTCCCAGTGTTTCAGTCTGGCTTGGAGTTCTCCCCGCTCTCTTTTCTGGCCATGGTGATATACCTTTGCAGGCTTAAAGCTGCCATACCTGCATGCTTGAGAGTTCAGAATCAGGTTTATTATCATCGGCATGTATTGTGAAATTTGTTAATTTAGCAGCAGCAATCCAATGCAATACATAATATAGAAGAAAATAAATAAATAAATAGACCAATAAAGAAGTAAGGCAATTACATTATATGTATATTGAATGGATTAAAAATCATGCAAAAACAGAAATAATATACTGTATATTAAAAAAGGGAGGTAGTGTTCAGGTGTTCAATGTCCATTTAGGAATCGGATGGCAGAGGGGAAGAAGCTGCTCCTGAATCGCTGAGTGTGTGCCTTCAGGCTTCTGTGCCTCCTACTTGATGGTAACAATGAGAAAAAGACATGCCCTGGGTGCTGGAGGTCCTTAATGATGGACACTGCCTTTCTGAGACACCATTCCTTGAAGATATCCTGGGTATTTTGCAGGCTAGTACCCAAGATGGAGTCGACTAAATTTATGATCCTCTGCAGTTTCTTTTGGTCCTGTGCAGTAGACACATTCCAGGCAGTTATGTAGCCTGTCAGAATGCTCTCCACGGTACCTCTGTAGAAGTTTTTGAGTGTTTTTGTTGACATACCAAATCTCTTCAAACTCCTAATGAAGTATATTCACTGTCTTGCCTTCTTTATAGCTGCATTAATATGTTGGGACCAGGTTTGGTCCTCAGAGATTTTGACACCCAGGAGCTTGAAACTGCTCACTCTCTCCACTTCTGATCCCTTTATGAGGATTGGTATGTGTTCTTTCATCTTACCCTTCCTGAAGTCTACAATCAGCCTTTTTGTCTTACTGATGTTGAGTGTAAGATTGTTGCTGTGACACCACTCCACTAGTTGACATATCTCACTCCTGTACGCCCTCTCATCTCCATCTGAGATTCTACCAACAATGGTTGTATCAACTGCAAATTTATAGATGGTATTTGAGCTATGCCTAGCCACACAGTCATGGGTGTAGAGAGAGTAGATCAGTGGGCTAAGCACACATCCCTGAGGTGCACCAGTGTTGGTGGTCAGCAAGGAGGAGATATTATCATCAGTCCACACAGATTGTCATCTTCTGGTTAGGAAGTCAAGGATCCAATTTCAGAGTGAAGTACAGAGGTCCAGGCTCTGTAACTTATCAATCAGGATTGTGGGAATGATGATGTTAAATGCTGAGCTATAGTCAATGAACAGCATCCTGACATGTGTTTGTGTTGTCCAGGTGAGTCATTGAGATTGCATCTGCCGTTGACCTATTGTGGCAATAGGCAAATTGCAATGGGTCCAGGTCCTTGCTGAGGCAGGAGTTCAGTCTACTCATGACCAACTTCTCAAAGCATTTCATCACTGTAGCTGTGAGTGCTACTGGGCGATAGTCATTAAGGCAGCTCACATTATTCTTAGGCACTGGTATAATAGCTGCCCTTTTGAAGCAAATGGGAAATTCTGCCTGTAGCAGTAAGAAGTTGAAAATGTCCTTGAATATTCCCATCAGTTGGTTGGCACAAGTTTCCAGAGCCTTACCAGGTACACTGTTGGGGCCTTCCACCTTGCAAGAGTTCACCTTCTTTAAAGACAGCCTAACATTGGCCTCTGAGATAGAGATCAGAGGGTCATCGGGTGCAGCAGGGACCTTCACAGCTGCTGTTATATTCTCCCTTTCAAAACGGGCGTAGAAGGCGTTGAGTCATAAGTCCACAAAGACCTTCAGAAGATTGTAAAATCACTAATTCGTTAAGGTGGTTCAAATGCAAGATCAGGCTGCAGATTGCACTGACAGTAGTTCAGTAGAAGTATATATAGAAGTTTTGTAAGCTACCTTTAACACATTGCCATGATTCATCAGCACCTTCTTTCCTCTCATCTTTGCATACAGAGTGTAAACAATTGGATTTTCAGTACAATTGCATTGGACCCACCACATATCGACTGCCAAGCTAAAGATGATCTGTTTACTTCACTGTTTTATCTCTGTAACGAGTGCATTCCTGTGTATCACTCCCAATCCAATGTATTCTTTTGTTTAATTGTGGAAACATGAAAGGCACTTTCAACATGCATATACATCTCACTTACTGTTTTTCTGCATCTAATCTAACCCTCATTTAGTTCTATGTGAGTCATTGATCGAGAAAGATAAATGAGCTCACAAACATGAAAGTAAATTAACTTTTCTTCTATTACAGAGGCCAGCACAACATCTCCTTCACCCACAATTGTGTCCTTTCAACAGACCATGGAAATAATATTGTCGCATTTGCAGGGTCAGTCTAAAGCTTCCGGACATTACAAGTTATCTTCTAAACAATGATATTAATGATTTTTTTCATTTGTGTAAACTGCACAATTTAGCTGTAGGTGGTCAAAGTGGACAAGAGTGCCTTGAAATTGATTTTAATTTAAATGTTTATGTGTAGAACATTCAGAATTATGGTGGTTTTAACTTAGATATAATATTGCAAAAGGGTAGGTTAGGAATGCTTGTGATTGAATTGAAAATTAGTTCTGCCTTTTATAAGGTGCCTTTCACACTATTGGGATATCCACTATCCCAAAGCACTGAACAAAAAACATTAAGAAACAGATTTGTGGCCATTACCACATCTGGATGGTGATGTCGATTTTTCATTAGTTTTGAGTAAGAGCTTATTTTGGTCAGGAATTTCTCATTTTCTGAACCCTTGAGATCTCTTATATTCACCTCAAACAAGCCACAAGGCTACAAGTTCATCTTATGTCTGAAAGATAGATTGTGTCTTTTGTCTAACTAAGTTGAGTCTGAGTTTGTTTCAGCATGCTTCCAACTTGCATGGAGGACTCAACATTTAGGAACCTCTCTTAGTATTCAATACAATTGGAATCAGATTTATTGGCACTAACTATTGTCATGAAATTTGTCATTATATGGCAGCCGTACAGTACAAAGATATAACTATTTTCTTTATTTTGAGATACAAACACCTCTCCAAAAACCACAAGTGTGTAAAGCATTCCATCGCCTTTCTAGCCAGGTGACTAGACTTGACCTCATATTAGGAAATAAGCTGGGCAAATAGTTGATTTGTTCACTGGTATGGTAACACTTTGTGATCAGTGACCAGAATTAGGTGAGTTTTAATAGCATAGACAAAGATATGATCCAATATAATGTTGTAAACTGGGGAAATGCAGTGACATGCCAACGGGTCTCAGGCCAAAGCGTCAACTGCACTCTTTTCCTACATGCTGCCTGAGCTGCTGAGTTCCTCCAGCATTTTGTCTATGTTTCTGGGATTTCTAGCACGGACAGAGTTTCGCTTGTTTGCAAAAAGCTAATTTTGATGGCATGAAACAGGAATTCTTAAAAGTTGACTGGAAGAGGTTGTTTACAGGTAATGGACATCAGGCAAATGGTAGGCATTTAATTATGCGGCAGGAAGACCAGCACCAGCATGTTCCTGTCAGAGTGATATGCAAGGCTGGTAAAACTAGGGAGCCTAGTTGAAAACGGATATGGAGGATAAAGGGTAAAGAAGAAGGCAAGTGTCAGCTGACTTCAAGCAATTATTATTGATGAGTATGTTGGATGTAGGAGCACACTTGAGATTGAAATTAGAAGGGCAAAGAGGGGCCACGAGGTATCTCTGACAGATAAAATAAAGGAGATCATAAAAGATTATATAAGTATACTAACAATGAAAGAGCAGCTGGAGGAGAATCGGTCCTCATATGGATCACTGTGGTAATCTAAATGTTGAGTGATGGGAAATGGGTGAGGCCTTCACTGGAATTGGTATTGGTTTATTTGATGTCACATTTGTTGATACAGTGAAATGTAGATCAGACAGATCAAATGATTAGATAATGCAGTGTCACTTTCCAGACCCTGAAGGAATATCTACAAACGTTTGTATGTCGTTACAAGGACAACATACAAAATCCACTCTAGTAGGACTAAGTTACTGGATTAAATCCATCTCCGGAGCTGTGCAGTAGCATCTTTAATAATTACAACAATTATAGCTGTTGACAAAGATTAAGTTTAATGTTAGCAACTTAAGTTTGGAATGATGTCATTTGAACCATTGAAAGTTACATGCAGGGGGCCATGTATTAGTGTGAAAATTGCAGTTCCGGACTCTGCCATGGCCGTTTGCAAAGGCCTTTCATGGCAAACTAGGTTAAATCTGCAAGGTTAAATCACTTAGTATCCAGGGAGAGATAGTGAATTAGATTTATAATTGGCTCAGCGGTAGGAAGCAGAGGGTGGTGATCAAATATTGTTTCTTAGACCGGAGACATGTGTCTAGTGGTGTGTCAGAGGGGTTATTTCTGGGAGCTTTGTTAATAGTAATTTGTATAAGTGGTTTAAATGTGAATGTCCAAGACATGGTCAGTAAGTTTAGGAACGATATTAAAATAGGTGGCATTGTAGATGGTGATGAAAGTTATGAAAAATTGCAGGATAATCTTGAGCAACTAGATATATGCACTGAACGTTGACAAGTGGCTTCTAATCCAGAAATATGTGAATTATTACATTTAGGAAGATTAAACCAAGGTGGAATTTATACAGTGAATGGTATTGCTTTGGGGAGTGTTTTGGAAGAGAGGGACCTAGGAATGCAAGTATATTAGTTGCTGAAAGCAGTCGTCACAGGAGATAGGATGGTGAAGAGGGCATTTGGCATGCTGACCTTCAACAGTCAGAGTATAGGAGTAGGGAAATATGATGCAATTATGTAAGCCATTGGCGAAGCTTCAACTTGAAGTATTGTGTACAGCTTTGGTCACCCTTTTATAGGAAAAATATCATTAAATTAGAAAAATGCAAATAAGATTTGCCAGATATTGCCTGGACTTGGTGCCTGAGATATTGCATAGACTAGGATTTATTCCCTGGAATGCAGGAAACCGCAGCTTGACCGATAGATAATGAGGTTAGGGAGATGGTGAAAGCTAGCAGTCTTTTTCCCAAGGTAGGGCTGCTAAAAACGGGAGGGCATATGTTTAAGATCAAAGACGACAAGTTTATAAGGAAAATCAGGGGAAGCCTCTCGCATTAAGGTTGGTGGGTATTTGGAATGAGCTGCCAGGAATTTTGGTTGGGGTGGGGACATTTAGACATCTAGATAAGTACATGGATCAGAAGGGTTTAGAAGACTATGGGGCAAACCTCTGTGGATGGGCTCAATGGACAACACAGTCAGCATAGACAAGTTGTGGTGGGGGGGGGGTGGTTTCCATGCTATTGTTTGTCTCTGACTCTATACAGGACCAGTTCTATATGGAGCTTGTTTGGACAAGTGACTAATGGGAATTATTGGTCCCTGGATTGGATGTTGTAGTGATGTAGGGTTTAGCTCATGGTGTGATAATTTTACAACTTTCTGCAGTTTAATTCAATCCTGTGCAGTAGCACCCCCCCCCCCGCCACCCATACCAGACAGTGATGTAGCTGGTAATGTAGTCTGTACATCCATAGAAATTTGTGAGTGTTTTAGGTGACACACCAAATCTTCTCAAAGTCCTAATGAAATGTAGCCACTGCCTTGCCTCCTTTATAGCTGCATCGATATGTTGGGACCTGGTTAGTTCCTCAGAGATATTTACACCCAGGAACTTGAAATTTCTCACTCTTGCCACTTCTGATCCCTCTAAGAGGACAGGTGCATGTTCCCTCATCTTCCCCTTTTTACAGTCCACGAGCAGCTGTTTTAATAACTACTTCAGTTTTCTGTTCAATGTAACACAATGGATAAACTTGAAATGAGTGAATGATAGAGTATGACTACGTTTTGACCCACAGAAAAATAAATGTAATGTTTCTTCTGTTACGCACACCCACTGAACAGCTCCATTACCCACGTGTAAGAGTTTTATTACACACCATGGAAACGATCATGCTTATTTACATCTCTGATATTAATGAGTTTTATCTGGATAAACGGCACAGGTGGTGATAAAAGTTAAAAAGTATGCCTTGAAATTGTTTTTAATATAAATATTTATGTTTAGAATCTTAAGATTCGGTGAAGATATCTGCATAAGGACAGGCTGGGAAAGCTTGCAATTGAAGTGAAAGCAAGACTTGCATTCTATGAGTTGCCTTTCTCACTGAGCAACCAATGGGGAACCTATGTCCGTAGAGGGATGTGGTGAGGATCGGATGTAGATCATGACTGTAGATTTTTAAATTTGATTAATTATTGGCCAAGAATGGAGATAATTTTTGTTCTTGAAAATAATCAAAGTTGTGACCATATGGAAAGATCTTAATATGACAAAATTAATGGTACTCTGTTCTTTCACATCTGACAAATCCTCCCCATCACTTCGCAAAAACGAGAACAACTTGTCTTTAAAGACTTCACCCTCAGCTTCATAAAAATTGTCTTTGAAGTCTCCACCACTTCTCTAAAAATATGGACTGCCTATGGCCCTACTTTCTCCAGGCTCCCCCATTTTATCAGGCCTACGACTTCAGTTACGTCACTGGTAGCCTGGACGAACACGACATCCTTACCTACTGATTGGTCAAAATGCCACTCGCCCAGCCTAACTTTCCCCAGTACTGTTACAGAACTCAGCACTAAGTAGCATTTGAGAATTAGAATTCTAATATCCACGCTGCCCAGTACACAAGCATGACTTGTGGATAACCACTCGAATCGCATCAAACCTTAATCCCCGCGGCATCCATAATAAAGTACCATAATTAAAACACACCTCTCTCCCCCAAACACTAGTTTAAACACTGCCTAAAAACACTATAAACCACTTCATCAATCCTTAAACGGCATCCAAAATCCAGGACGAGCACCTCACGAATGCAACCCTCTGACCGGGCGGGGCTCGTACACCAACTTGACTCACTAGCTGACTCTAACGCCGCGTGACTCAGAGGTGAGAAGGCCACCTTCCATTAGCAATCCACGTCAGGGTCGGTATGATTGGGGTTCAACCAAACAGAAACGTCATGATGTTCCAGTTAAAGGAACCTTGATTTGAGTGAATGCTGTGTAAGTACTGCCCGTATACTATTATCGGTAGCCTAGAAATGACAGATCGCACACCAGCATAAAATTATAAAGAAAATATATTTACCATCTTTCAACTTATCAAACAGTTAACGTAAAAAGAAAAAGAAGATAAAAGAGCCCATTTGTGATGCAATACCTGATCAATTAATGCTTCCTATCATCATTTGTACCTCTTCCACATTAGTATGCCAAATTCAGTTCTCACAATATGTTCTCCCCCACATTGGAGAAACCAATGTAGATTTCTTAATGGTTTGCAACAGAAAGAGGAAAGTATGAGATAAAATAAATATAGATCATGATTGTAGATTTTTTAATTTGATTAATTATTGGCCAGGAATAGAGATAATTTCTTGTTCTTGAAAATAATGCCGTGGGATGTTTTTTATTCTACCTCTGGGAGCTACATAGCCATGAGGTAATTTTTGATCTGAAATATAAATTGGATTATTAGTCAATGTTCAAGGCTGATCTGATGTCAGTCTGACCAATATGGACCTCAGTGTACATCACCATATGTTCAATTAGCATTTATGAATCTCTCCGTGTTATTTAAACATACCTTGAGAGTGCAACATGACAATCTCAGATGTGCTGCACCAGAAGAGATTCCCGCACACCGGAATGTTCAGCTGCTTTGTGAACACACAGGGTGTACGTGATGCTCAGTGTCCCAGATCCAGGCTGCAGATATATATTCACCCTCTCTCAGATTGCTGTGCTTCTCATTTATGCGAAACAATGATAAGTTAGCAGTTCCAAAGGGCACAGGGCAGTTCAGATAACTGCACCAGCTTCCAGGGTTTAGATGCTGCTGAAAAGGGTCTTTTGACGAGTGAAGTGACTGGTATTTTCTGTTTCAGCTGTGGAGAGGATGGACATCCTCAAACGGGAGTGTGATGGCCAGGAAAACCTTCAGGAAGTAACCTGGTGGCTGCTTAAACAGAAAAGGAAGTTGGGAAGCTTCGGAGGGACCTAATAGGGAATAGCCTGGTGTCTCAGAGATGACATGTTCCATTCAATGTATCAAGGGAAACAGTAAATTGCACAACCCTATTCCTGAAGGCCTAATGAGAACGAGTTAAAGGGTTGAGACCTGTTGCTTTCGTCAGTTGAACAAAACTACCCTATGCAAAAAATGGAGTTTCTGGCATTGAAATAGGCATGGTGGATAAGTTAAGTGACTACCTATACGGTGCCAAGTTTGAGGTGCGGACTGATAACATTCCACTGATTTATAGCCTGACCTGTGCGAAGTTAGATTCCATGGATCATTGCTAGTTGGTGGCGTTGTCCGCTTATGATTTCAATCTTAAATATCAGCCGGGGAGTCGGAACATTGTTGGGGATGCGTTGTCCCGACTTTCGCATGAGGTGCCGGAAATGGACGGAGAGTGGGAGGGTGTTCCTGCCTCTGGTGATAAACCAATGTGCTAGTTTTCCACAGTGGGGGAATCAGAGGCAAGGCTATGTCATGGTAGAGCTGTGGATCATTTGGGACTTCCAGTTGTGCCATTCCACAAGCATATTGCAACACTGGCCGCTCTGGATATGAAGCAGTTGCCTGCCTTGAGTCCTGTGGAATTGGCAGCAACCCAGCGAGACGACCCTTGTACAGGTGCAATTTGGTCATCGGTCGTCAAAGGAGATATGGCCCAAGTTGAGCAGACAAAACAGCCTACCGTACCCCTGCTGTTGAGGAAATGGGACAAACTGGAGTTGAGGAACAAAGTTTTATACACTGTCACGTCTCCTCGAGACAGACCTGGACAATCCCAGTTGCTTTTTCCTGAGAAGTACCGGAGGACTGTACTAATGTCACTTCATGATGACTCGGGTTATCTGGGTTTGACACGACCTATAGGTGGGTCCGAGACTGATTCTTCTGCCCCCGAATAAAGCCTGAGTTCAAGAGTACTGTAAGTCATGCATCTGACATATTCGGAAGAAGACACTGCCTATGAGAGTTGCTCCATTACCTCTTTTATAAAGTTCAGGACTACGTGATTTAGTGCGTATGGATCCATAGAGCCTGATTCCAGTAACATTGCAAATGTCTTGGTCATCACAGATCACTACACCAGATATGCTTAAGCCTTCCCTACAGCAGATTAGAGAGCTTCTACAGTTGCCAAAGTGTTGTGGGAGAAGTATCTTGTTCATTATAGCCTCCTGAGAAGGATACACAGTGATTAGGAAGGCGATTTTGATTGTCAGCTCATGTATGAGTTACTAGGCACGCTTAGAACCGAGAAGTCAAGGACCACACCTTATCACCCTCAGGGTGATTGTCAGCCTGAAACATTCAACCAGACATTGCTGGACATGTTTGGAACCCTGGATGCCAACAAACGGAATAAGTGGAGTCAGCATATTGGGCATTTGGTACCCTGCTACAACTGTACACAGAATTAATCTACCAAATACTCGCCGTACTGTTTGATGTTCGGTGCAAAGCAAAATTATTTGTAGATCTCTGTTTTGGAGCCGGTGGTGATGACTTGCTGCAGAAGACATATCTCAAGTATGTGTCTGGCACGAGGAAAGAACTATAAAAAGCCTATGAGCTAGCAGCGGTTTCTGCTACCAGGCGAATTGAAGCAAACAAGAGGAGATATGATCAAAAGATTAGGTTCTCTCAACTGATGCCTGGTGACAGAGTTTTAATAAGAAATTTGGGGCTACCAGGGAAGCATAAGTCGACTGACTGCTGGGTGTCTACGTATTACGTAGTGGAGAATCAGATGCCAAATTTGCCAGTTTTCCAGATGAAGCCAGAGGATGGTCACAGTCCTGTCAAAATTCTCCAACAGAATCACCTTCTTCCCCTAGGGCAGGAAGTATGTGTTGACCCAGAGCCTGACATAGAAGCTACACCCAGTGGGAGAACTCTGCACGGAGGAGGAGAGCAGAAAGGCAACCATCTGACAATAGTGTGATTTCAGTGGAAAGACCTGAAGAGGAACCAACCACTGAGTACTGTACAGACTCAGAGGAAGAGGAAATTGGAATATGCTATGCTTTACCTTATGCAAACTCCCCAAGAACAAATGAAGAGATTTTTGAGTCTCCCAGCCCTGACTCAGATGTAACAGGGAGGGTGACAGGCAGGAATGGGAATAGACATTTAGGGGAAACTGAGCTCCAACATAATTGGGGATGAAGCTGAATTCAGTCAGATGGCTGGGGAACCTGAGATGACAGAAGGTATGAGTGATTGACACTGGAGGCATCCTCAAGTGAACAGGAACAGTCACATGAAGTGCCTGAGACTGAAGAAGCTGCTGATGAGATGAGAAGGTCACTCAAATAGAGGTTTCTCTAATTGGAACATCCTGACGTTCCTATTTGTTTGAATCTCAAATCATACCGACCCTAGACATGTATTGCTTATGAAAGTTTGCCTTCCCACCTTTGAATCACGTGGTCATTAACAGAGTCAGCTAGTGAGCCAAGTTGGTGTACGAGCTGCGGTAAGAGGGTTAATCGGGGCAGCCGTTCATTTGGGACATGTGTTCAAGAACAAAATCAAAATCAAGAAAATAGCTAAGATTTATTTGCGACCCTATGCTTAATTTGAACAGAAGACTACTGCTAGGATCAGACCTGTACACCTCTGTGGCTGTTTGGCATTACACCCTGCTGAGAGTGATCAGTTTTTAAATAGCATCAGTTGCATGTGCCAGTGTTCAAACAACAGTAATTTTTGTCACTGATAGTTGGCGAAAAATAAGCAGTAAGACAATTCGGAACTTTTTTGCTCATCGCGATTTCAAGCATTCAGGCTTGGAGTTGCCAGAAAAAGTTGGGAGTGAAAATGGTATGATTTCACTTCTTCAGAAAGTTAGGAATTACGAAGGTAATGACAATCACCTTGAATGTTATAATGAAAATGGAGATTTGGTGTATTCAATCGTCTAAAGCATTGCAGGATGACAGTCCATTATTTGCACGAGAAGCTTGCACTGATTTTGTTCATTTACAGACAATTAAAAGAACACAGCAGGTGAATTTCTCTGCTAATAACTATTAAGAATTAATACAGTTTTATGGTACTGTAGAGGTATTGGTAGTGTTCTAATATGTTTCTTATTTTGCTTAAATATATAATTTGGTACTCAGTTAAACAGTAGTTTGTCTTTTTATACCTTTTAACTATTTCCATGAAATTTAAGCTAATTTGGGGGAGCGTCTTAACTAGACCAAAATGTACTGGTCCCAATGTGCCCCAATTAACTGGAGTCCAATATATATTGTCTTCAGCACTAGTGTGTCTGTACAAAATAGCAAATTTTAGATTTCCAAACATTTATTCTCAGAAATAAGTGTAAAAGGAATCAAACTGGGTGAAGGACAACCAAAGAAAATTTTATGGTGTGGCAAATGTGACAGTTTAAACTTCAATTGATCAATTCTTACACCCTGGCAAGTGTGAACATGAAACAAAGTGATCATCCTGTATCAGCAAGGTCTCACCCAAGCAGAAATTTCACAGTAGACAGGAGTTTCAAGATGTGCTGTCTAAGCTCTTTTGAAGAATCACAAAGAAATGGGCAAGGTTGAGGACCAGAGTCGCATTGGTCAACCACAAAAACTGAGTGCAAATGAAGAGAGATACATAAAACTAATGTCCCTTCAAAACTGGAAGAAGTCCAGTACTGCTAGCAGCTTCAAACTCACAGAAACCACTGGGACTCAGATACATCCCTCCACAGTTTGGAGAAGTCTTGTCAGAAACTGTCTACATGGAAGAGTTGTTGCCAAATACCTTTCTTCTGAAATGGAAACAAAGTCATGAGACTCACCTACGCAAGGATTGGGTTGTTGAACAATGGCAACAGTTGCTCTGGACTGATGAGTCAAAATGTGAATTTTTGGGCTCAAACAGGAGGCAGTTTGTCCATAGAAGAGCTGGAGAGCGCTTCTTGGGTGAGTGTCTGTTGTCAACAGTGAAGCATGGCTGAGGCTCCCTGCAGGTTTGTGGATGCATTTTTGCAAGTGGAGTTGGTGATCTGCTCAGTATTAATGGAATCCTCAAGCAGATTCTCATCTATCACACAATACCATCAGTAAGGTGCAAAAAGTGAGGGAAAACATGTCATATTTTCCAAATATTCAGGTGATACAGAAGTTGGATGAATTGTGAACCTTGAAGTAGAAGTAGAAGTAGAAGTAGAAAGAAATGGACATCAGGAACTGGCTGGAGAAATGGGTGCTGGGTGTTCAGAAGGTAAAGTGTTATATTTTGTCAGCAAAAGCGAATGTCAACCAGATGGACCATATGAAAGTGAGAATAGCATAGAAACTGGTAACACATAAAGCAACTTTCTATTTAAGTGCAAAAATATGAGTGAACAATGATGCAGTTATCAATAATTGGACAGTGAATGAAGAATTGGAATGGAGTAGAACTGAATCAGGAATAATCAAAGTAGCTCAAAAAACACAGGCATAACTTGCAAGTCAAAGTTTCTTTAAGCTTCAGCCTGTATTTTAATAAAAAAATTAACAAGAATGTTGAGTGTGAGAACACGCTCAACAAGGTACATGAAATTGTTGGTGGACAGGACTGGATGGATCCCAATAAAGAAACAAGTGTCTTCAGGTCACCTTAGTGTAGAGGGATTGGAATCTATCACTCATTTGTTTTATGTTTTCAGTGGATACAATGAACGTGGATCACTGCAATGAAACTGCCGGCTAGTAGCTTAATTCCCTCGGCCCTGGGCTTTCACTGGCAATTAATTCGGCTAATTTTCAATCCAACAGGGCAATTCCCTTGACTTTTTAAATATTTTATATCCATAGATATCTGTATTGAATACATTCAGTGACTGAACCTTGACAACTGTCTTGGATAGAGAATTCCAAATACTTAATACATTATGAGAGTATCTGTGTAATTTCAGTCCTAAATGGGACCTCTAGTTCTGGACATCTCACCCAGGAAAAGCATCTTCTGTATCGCTCTGTCAAGCTGTCTCAGAATTTTGAATTTTCTAGTGACATCACCTCTCATTCTTTGGAGCTGCAGATTGTGCTTAATCTCTGCTCAAAGATCAATATCAACATCAATGTGGCGAACTTCTGATCAAGTTTATTGTTCCTTGTGGACCAGACCTGTATACAACATCTCAGATGTGCTCTCATCAATGCCACTGGTAATTTTAATAAGATCTCTTGTACTCAAATCTCCTTGCAGCAAAGGTAAACATTCTGTTAGTCTTCCTGACACTTTGCCTAACTTTCAGAGATTCATGTGCAAAGACGTTTGAATAACTTCTCAAAATCCACACTATACAATTTTGTGCTGTATAAAAGTACACTCATCGATTTCCGTACGAAAGTGGATGCCATTTCATTTTTCCACATTATATTAGATTTTTTCTCCCTTGAAATCTCTTTGTATCTACCTCATAAGTTGCATAGTGTCACTTGGCTATATATCATCAGCATATTTGGATATGTGATGTATTCTGTCAGTAAAGTTTTGATATCAATATTCTGAGTAAAATTATTTTCAAAGTATGTATATATTCCCATATACAAACCCTGAGATTAATTTTCCTACAAGCATACAAAGTAAATACAAGAAGCACAATAGAATCAATGAAGGACCACCCTGAGCAGAACAGGCAACAACCTATAAAATATATATATATGTAAAAGGCAACAACCTATACAAATACTAAGCAAGAAAAAAAATCAAAATAATTTAAAAAAAGCAAAAAATATTGTGAAAATGAGTTGTAGAGTCTTTGAAAATGAGTGCATAGTTAGTGGGAACGGTTCAGTGATGGGGCAAGTGGAACTGAGTGGAGTTAACCCCGCTGGTTCAAGAGCCTGATGGTTGTGGGTATTAACTATTTCTGAAACCTAGTGGTGTGGGTTACAAAGTTCCTGTAGCTTCTTCCTGATGGCAGCAACGAGAAGAGAACATGACCTGGATGATGACGGTCTTGATGGACTAGAATATGAAAGTGAGGATGTAATGATGAGGCTTTATAAGGCAATGATACCTTATCTGGTGTATTGTGAGCAGTTTTGGGCCCCGTATCTAAGAAAGGATGTGGTAACATTGGAGAGGATTCAGAGGAGGTTCACAAGAATGACTCTGGGAATGAAAGCGTTATTATATGAGGAGTGCTTGATGGCTCTGGGCCTGTACTCACTGGAATTTAAAATAAGAGGGGAAACCTATTGAATATTGAAAAGCCGAGATAGAGGATGTTTCCTTTAGTGGGAAAGCCTAGGACCAGAGGGAACAGGTTCAGAATATAGGGATGTCCATTCACAGCACAGATGAGGAGCAATTTCTTAAGCCAAAGGGTGTAATCTGTGGAATTCATTACCACAAGTGGCTGTGGAGGCCAGGTCATTGGGTGTATTTAAGGCAGAGGTTGATAGGATCTTGATTAGTCAGGGAGTAAAAGATTATGGGGAGAAGGCAGGAGAATGAGATTGAGAGGTAAAATAGATCAGTCGTGATGAAATGGAGAAGCTGATTTGATGGGCTGAATGGGCTAATTTGCTCTTATCCTTTCTGGTCTTTGATGGATGTTGCCTTCCTGCGATAGCATTCCATGTAGATGTGCTCAATGGTAGAGAGGAGTTTACCCATGATAGACCTGGCTGTATCCATTACTTTTTGTAGGCTGTTCCATTCAAGGGCTTTGGTGTTTTCATTCCAGGCCATGATGCACCAGTCAATGTAATTTCCACTGTACTTCTACAGAAGTTTGTCGAAACTTTAGATAACATGCCAAATCTTCACAAACCTCTAAGTAAAAGTGCTGCTGTCCTTTCTTTGTCATGGCACGTATGTGCTGGACCTAGAGCAAATCCAATGAAATGGTTACATCAAGCGATTTAATGTTGCTGACCTACTCCACCTCTGAGCCTCCAATGAGAAATGGCTCATGATCCTCTGGGTTTCCTCCTCTTGGTGACATTGAGTGAGAAGTTGTTGTTATGGCTCCACTTAGCCTCCTAACAATCTCCCTCCTATATCCTGATTGATCACCACCTCTGATTCAACCAGTGACAGTGATGTCATCGACAAACTTAAATATGGCATTGTGCTTAGCCTCTCGGTCATAAGTATAAAGTGAGTAGAGCAGGGGGCTAAGCTGACAGAGTTATTGTGCAACTGTGCTAATGGCAATTGAGGAGGAGATGTTGTTGCCAGTCTGAACTGACTGGGGTGTGCAAGTGAGGAAATCAAGGATCCATTTGCACAGGGAGGTATTGAGGCCAAGGTCTTGAAAGCTGAGCTGTAGCCAGTGAAGAGGATCCTGATTTAAACATCTTTGATGTCGAGAGGTTCCAGGGTTGAGTAAACAGCCAATGAAATGGCATCTGCTGACAACCTGTTGTGATGGTAGGCAAACTGGAACAGATCCAAATCACTTCTGTGGCAGGAATTGATATGTTTCATCATCAGCTCCTCAAGGACTTATGTAGTGCCCTGGTTCACATCCTTACTGTTATGCTATTTCATTGAGAAGCTCTGTAAGAGCAGTCTGTTCTGCTTTCAGCCTGTTTGGATTATTGTTAAAGATAAGGGATGATGTGGAATGTGTGTCATCCCATTAGTGGGAGGTTTTTCGTGGTGAGAGACACGAAGGTTGGTCTTGGATTTTTGTTCGAGAGGAGATGAAGAGTGAAGTTGCTGGGGAGAACTGGTCATAGCATGCGATCCGGTGGGAGACCCATTTATTTGAGATGGATTGCAAGCGACATTCGTAAGGTTGTGTGTGCTTTCACGTTGACCGAGGGCCCAGCGCATGAGTGACAGAAAAGGTCAAGATGAGCTCCCACTTGTGCACATTTGACTGTTTAATTAGAATGGCCCCTTTTCTTTTTGTTATTCTTTACTAACCCTTTAGTTAAGATTCATAAATATAATTCCTTTAATTGTATGCAGTGTAATGTCTGTTATTTCGTGGCATGAATTTGTTACAGGGTAGCAATTACACAGCATCCACACAAACGGGGTTTGGGGGTGGGGGGCTCGCGTCTCAGTCTCACATATTTGGTGGGACCAGAGACTGTCTTTCCTAGACTTATGCAGCGAAGGAAAACAGAGGGATTCACTTATAAAAGACTTATCCATAAGATAAGGATGCATAGAGTTGGTGGTAATATATTGGCATGCTTAGAGAATTGGTTACCCAATGGAAGGCAGAGAATTGGGATGTACATGGATGTTTCTCTGCCTGGCAATCAGTGGTGAGCGGTGTGCCACAGGGGTTTGTCATGGGTCCGCAATTGTTCACGATATAATTAACAATCTGGCAGAGGGGGCCGAATGAAGTTTATCTAAGTTGAGTGGAAAAGATATGGAGAGTCTGCATAGGGATAAAGATAGGCTAAGTGAGTGGGCAAGGTTCTGGCAGATGGAGTACAATATTGATAAATGTGAGGTCATCCACTTTGGAAGGAAAAATGGAAAATCAGATTATTATTTAAATGGTAAAAGATTGCAGCATGCTGCTGTGCAGGACTTAGGAAGCTTGTGCATGAATGCAAAAGGTTGGTTTGCAGGTAAAGCAGGCTCTCAAGAAGGCAAATGGAATGCTGGCCTTCATTGCTAGAAGGATTCAATTTAAGAACAGGGAAGTTACGCTGCAACTGTATAGGATACTGGTGAGGTTGCATCTGGAGTACTGCGTGCAGTTCTGGTCTCCTTACTTGAGGAAGGATATACTGGCTTTGGAGGTTCACCAGGTTGATTCCAGACTTGAGGGGGTTAGACGATGAGGAGGGATTGATTCACCTGGGAGTGTACTCGTTGAATTCAGAAGGTTGAAAGGAGATCTTACAGAAACATATAAAATTATGAAAGGGATAATAAGATAGAGGCTAGAAAGTTGATTCCACTGGTAGGTGAGACAAGAACTAGGGGACATAGCCTCAAGATTCGGGGGAGTTAATTTAGGATGGAGATGAAGAGGATCTGTTTTTCCCAAAGAGTGGTGAATCTGTGGAATTCTCTTCCAGTGAAGCAGTAGGTTACCTCATTAAATATACTTCGGACAAGGTTGGATAGATTTTTGTATAGTGCAGGAATTAAGGGTTATGGGGAAAAGGTAGGTAGGTGGAAATGTCCATGGTCAGATCAGCCATGATCTTACTGAATGGCAGAGCAGGCTCGATGGGCCAGAAGGCTACTCCTGCTCCTGTTTTTTAAGTTCTTATGTTACAGCACTTCATCACAGTGGATGTAAGTGCGATTGGATGCCAGTTGATGAGGCAGGTTACCACTTTCTTCTGAGTCTGCTGAAGCGAGATGTTAAAGATATCGGTGAACACTCCAGCAGAAGTCTTTATTACTTGGCTAGGTAAACCCTTCTGGGCCCAATGCTCTCCAGGGGTTCACCCTACTGAAGGATGCTCTCATGTCAGCCTTTGAGACTGAAATCATAGGGTCATGAGGGGCTGTTGGAGTTTGTGAAAGTGCCTCCATGTTTTGATGGTCAAAGTGAGCCTAAAATTTGTTTAGCTCAGCTGGGAGCAAAATCTTGTTGTCACCTATGTCACTTGATTTAACTTTGTAAGAGTGATAGCATTGATCCCTGCCACAGCTTTGAGCATCCCTCAGTGATTCAAGTTTGGTCTGGAATTACTACTACACATGTGTGATGGCTTTCCAGAGATTATACCTGGACCTCTTGAGTTTTGTTTGGTCGCTAGACTTGAATGCCACTGGTCAGGACCTCAGCAAATTGCAGATCACATAGTTCATTCAGGGCTTCTGGTTGAGGAACTGTCTGAAAAATTTTGTGGTTGACACAATGACTGTTTTTGTAAAGTGTATGACAGCTGTGATGTGCTTATTTAGATCAGAGGTGTCAAACTCATTTTAGGTCACGGGCCGGAATGGGTAAAATGTGACTTCATGCGGGCTGGATCAGTTGTGCACGCACGTGCTCCCACAGCTTTCGTTGCCTTCGTTTTTTCAGCCTGCTGTCATGTGTTTCAGTCTCTGCTATAACTACAAAGTGTTTCACTTTACAAATTTCATTTCTTATGAAGAAGGTTGCCTAGCAAGCATTATTTTTATGATTGGTATTAACTTACAGTCGTACGCTACAAGAAAGTTGTGATGAGAGAGAGAGAGAAAAAAATGATGCTATTTTGGCTAAGGTTGTTTTGGGAGCCACACCTTTTCCATTAATAAACCATTTGAAATCGAACATTAGCAGAAACAAATGTAGACCTAACAAAACAAATTGTAAATGTAGGCTACACAACCGCACCTAATTTTTATTAGCCTGCTTCCAGCAATCAAACTCAGACAATGAACACAGTTAGCCTCTAATTTTTATTGAAGTGATCACATTTACAATAATAGAATAGTCAGAAAATGAATGAATCACAATATTTTGACACTTACATGTCACAGTGCATCGAACAGTGTCACTCATTGTTCACTTGCTGCTTCCAGACACCTGACATCTCTTGGCTTTAACCAGCCTGTCAATGTCAGGGACCAGTTTCTGGGCAGTTGTGATTTTCACAATGTCACTTAGATGTCTATGTGTTGGCTGCGAGTTCAGTTTGGATTTGTTAATGTTCATTATGGAGAACGCCTGCTCACAGAGATATGTTGTCCCGAACATGCAATGAATCTTTGAGGCAAAGTCTGTCATCTTGGGGTACATCGGTCCCAGGTATTGATAGAATGAGTCCAGACCCACAGTCTCAAATTTATATTTCAAAGCCGAGTTACACTGAATTTCAATTAGTTCCATTTGGAATTCCTCAGGCACATCTGATGCTGCGTTGACGGCAAACGGCGAGCAAAATAGTGAGAATTCCTTCTCGAGCTGACTGAAGACTTGGAAACAATTCTGAAACTCACTTTTCAGCCGTGATATTTAGTCCTTGTACCTGTCCATGTTGTCATTATTCCCATGAGCGACACACACAGACTGCAGAGAGGGAAAATGAGCTGGGTTGCTCCGGGAAAGTTGCCTCTCCCACAGGCCTCATTTAATTGAAAGGCACAAATCCTATCGTAGTATTCCGTAACAAGTTTGTTGCGGCCTTGCATGTTAACATTAAGCACATTTAAGTGCTCGGTTATATCCACCAAAAATGCAAGATCATGAAGCCAGTCTGGGTCATCCAAATCTGTCACTGGCTTCCCTTTCTCGTTCATGAGTAGTCCAATTTCCGCACGTAATTGAAAAAAAACGTTTGAGCACAACCCCTCTGCTCAACTAGCGGACTTCAGTGTGGTAGGGTAGGCTGTGTCCAATATTACTTTCAGACAAATGAGGTTCAAAGTGCCGATTGTTGAGTCCCATGTCTCTAATAAAATTAATCGCATTGATTACTACATCCATGACATTGTCCATTTTCAGGCTCCTGCTACATAACGCCTCTTGGTGTATAATACAATGAAAATTCCAGAATTCCTGCTGTGGATTCTCTGTATGAACTTTCTCTCTGAGTTTCGCAACAACACCTGCCTTTTTCCCGACCATGGACGGTGCACCGTCTGTTCCCACGCCGACAGCGTGACTCCAGTCAACCCCCAGTCTGTCCAAGGCCTCGACGAGGCTGGAGAAAACGCAGTTCGCCGTTGTGGTGTTTGTCCTGGGCAGCATCTCCACAAACTCCTCAGTGACGGTCAAAGATGCATCAACACCACGAATAAATATTCCCAATTGAGCTACATCAGTCACGTTGGTGCTCTCATCAATTGCAATACAGAAGACAATAAATGACTTCACTTTTGTCCTTTAGTTGACTGTTCAAATCTCCTGCAAGGTCTCCGATTCTCACTGCCACAGTATTTCTTGACAAGCTGATATTACCAAAAGTCTGTCTCTTCTCAGGGCACACCAGCTCAGCTGCCATCAGCACGCATGCTTTGATGAATTCCCTCTCTGAGTATGGCTTCGACGCAGCAGCTATTTTGTTGGCAATAATATAGCTGGCCTTGACAGCTCCATCATGAGTCTCTCGACTTTTGGTGAACACTGATTGCTGTTTTTTCAGAGCTGCTTCAAGCTCGTTTATCTTTTGCGTTCTGAGTCGTCCTGCGTACTTGTCATATTTTTCTCCGTGTGCCGTCTCATAGTGTCGTTTGATATTGTACTCTTTTGCCACAGCCACTCGTTGCAAGCATATCAGGCACATAGGTTTGCCGTTGACCTCAGAGAAGAAAAAACGATCTTTCCAATTATCGTCGAATATCCGACCTTCGATGTCAACTTTCTTTTTTTGGAAAGCATTTTGAATCACAGCAGCAAACAGTCTCAGTCTTGCTACAGGTGTTACTTACCTGAGTACTCTGTGTGTTTATACTGTGTCTGACGACGTAAGTGGGACCCTAATGGTCTTCAGTGCAGGGTGGTAGGTGCTTATGCACAGCGGGTGGTTAACTGCCGCCTTTTCTTTTCTAAGTACAGACAACAAGCTGCCGGCACAGCAGGCGGCACAGACAGCGGTGGGAGAGAGAGCGGCTGCCGTACAGATACATAATAAATGGACGTGAATATACTTTTCTCCCCCCCCCCCACCAAATCATCCCGCGGGCGGATTGGACCCCTTTGCGGGCCGGTAGTTTGACACCCCTGATTTAGATCCTCTGATGAGTCCACCAACTCGAGCCAATCCCTTAGCTGGTCCTCTGACTCCTGCAACCACCTCGTTGCCGTCCTTATCTCTGAAGCCTCGCTCTTTAGCTTCCGCCTTTATGCAGATAAGAGCACGGCAGCTAAGTGATTAGATTTCCTGAAATGTGGTCTAAGGATGGAATGGTAGGCATTCCAAATCATAGTATAGCAGTGATTATGTGTGTTTGGACTCTTGGTGCTGCAGATAATCTGTTGATAATTATTGGGTAGAGATTGCTTCAAACAAGGCTGATTGAATTCCCTGCCAATGATTTGTAAGGGATCAGGATATGATGTTTCTTGCTTGCTGATGGCGGCACTCTGTATCTTGTGCCTGCTTAACATTAACCTTTGGCGATATGGAAATAGTGGCCAGGAACACCGATGAGAGCTCTCTTGGTAAGTAGATGGGTCAGCACTTAATCATTAGATGTTCCTGGTCAGGGGAACAAGAGGCCCGTCTTTTGCCTCCTCTAAATCAGCGGTGTGGTCCATCCTATGTATTACGAAGCACTTTTCCAGCATGATCAAAGTGAGCCATATTTCCATGAAACAGAATGCAGCAATTCATCATTTCCCTCCGGTACAGCAATCTTGCCCTTAGGTCCTCAGTCTTACTCTCCCCCGCTGTATATGTGCTAGCAAGATACTGGGTAGAGGGAGTTTTATGCCCCAGAGTCCTCCCCTCATCTCTCTCTTCTGGCCATAGTGATGTAACCTTGACGGCTTAAGGGTGTGGTACCTGCAAATTTGAGAGTTAAATCCACCGAGTCCTTCAGATGATTGTCAAATTGTTAGTTCACTAAGGTGGTTCAAAATCTTGTTAATAGGAAGTTATAGGCTGAAGGTTGCAGTGAGAGTGACTCAGAAGAAATATATTTAGAGGTTTAGTAAGCTACCCGTAAAATCTTGCCATGTTTCCTCACCACGATTGTTGCTCTCATCTTCGCAGACAGAGTGTAAATAGCTGGGGCTTCAGTAGAATTACGTTGGACCCAACACTTATTCCCAAGCCAAAGACTATCTATTTACTTCATTTTTTTTCTGTAACAAGAGCATTCCTGTGTATCACCCCAAAGCAATGTACTTTTTTGTACAATTGTGGAAACGTGAAAGGCACTTTGACCCTGCATATCCATCGCACTTACTGGTTCTCCAGATCTAACCCAGCCCTCATGTAGTTCTATGTGAGTCACTGATTGAGGAAAATGAATGCATTCACTGACATGAAAGTAAATTAACTTTTCTTCTGTTACAGAGACCAGCACAACATCTCCTTCAACAACAATTGAGTCCTTTTCTACAAACTATGGAAATAATATTGCCCCATTTGATTACCAGGGTCAGTCTGAAGCTTCTGGACAATACAAGTTATCTTCTAAACAATGATATTAATGTATTTTTGTATTTTGTGCAAACTGCACAATTATCTGCAGATGCTTCAAGTAGACAGAGTGTCTAGAAATTGCTTTTAATTTAAAGGTTTAGGTGCAGACTATTAACAATTATGGTGGCTTTAACTTAGATAAGGTATTGCAAAAGGGTTTTTTTGTGATTTAATTGAAAATTAGACTTGCCTTTTATAAAGTGCCTTTCGCACTGTCAAGATATCTGCTATTCTAATGCAATAAACAGCCAGTTGGGGAACCTATTAGTGCTGTGAGCATTACCACATGTAGATATTTCATTAGTTTTAATTAAGGACTACTTTTGGTCGGGAAATTAGGTAATTTCTTGTTTTCTGAAATAATGCCTTGGAGATTTTTTACATCCACCTCAGAGAGGCTACAAGTTGATTTTACATCTGAAAGATAGATTGTGTCACTTGTCTGACTAAGCTGAGTCTCATACGTACAACTTGCATGGAGGACTCAACATTTAGGAACCTCTCTACGCTATTCAAAGAGGTTGGAATCAGATTTATTGGTACTAACAAATATGTCATGAAATTTGTCGTTTTATGGCAAGAGTACAGTACAAAGGTTTTATTTATTTACTTATTTCGAGACGCAGCATAGTAACAGTCCCTTCTAGCCCAACAAGCCTGTGTCACCCAATTACACCATGTGACCAATTAACCTACTAACCCCTCCAGTGACAATGCAGAACCATGAAATATTTCTAGCTCAGGGTGTGGTGCATCTTGGAGGAATATCTACATGTGCTGTTGTTCCATGTTGTCACAACCACGGATTCGGCAGCGCAATAGATGCAACAATTGCGCTAGCTAATTATTATTTAATTGTGATAGTATTTAACTCCATGTTTGTCGTCGTAGTGCTTGTCAAGATTTGGACAGAGCACAGCAATGCTTCACTGCCTGTTTGCATTCGGCCTTCCCTGAGAAATTGGACCTTCGAGTCAACTGACTCTGAAGACTAGTGGTATTCGTTTAATGTTTAGATTTTCTTTCCAGCCGCAGTGCAGGCTTCATTTTCCATTTGAGAGTTTTAGTCTCTTACCAGGTTCGGATATGGCCCAAGTGCAGAGTGAGAGACACTGAAGCAGGTTGATAGTTCACAAATTTTAATGCGAACAGTGTTAAAGGGAAAATAAAACAATAAATGCTAGGCCAAATAGGCCTAGCGTTTATTGTCTTGGGTTTGAAAGCTGCTCTGGAAGTAGCCTAGGTTAGTAATCCCAGCCCATTTGTTGATGACACATACTGCAGACACTGTATGCCAATGGTGGAGAGAATGAGCATTTAAGATTGTGGATAGGATACCAATCAAAGTCGAATGTTCTGAATGGTGTCAAGTTTCTTGAACGTTGATAGCACAGTACTCACCCCAATAAGTGGAGTGTCCTAGAGTTATACACCATGGACAGAGGCCCTTCAGCCCCTCTACATTTTTGTCCAAATCATTTATATATACAGTACATCACAGATAACAGAGGTCAAAGCACTGATGCCTGTAGAACACCACTAGTCCCAGACCCCAGTCAGAATAACATCCTTCCACCACTATGCTCTGTCTCCTATGGCCAAGATGTTTTTAAATTCAATCTACCAGGTCTCTGTAGATCCCATGTCCCTTAATCTTCTGGATCAGCCTACCCTGAAGCACCTTGTCATTCACTTTACAGAAGTTGAAGTAATAGCATCCATTCTCATTAAGTAACCTAACACATCCTGAAAAACCACAAATGTGTAAAACATTTCCTTCCCCTTCTGGAGAAGTGGCTAAACTTGACCTCTTCTTCAGAAATGTGGTGAGCAAGTGGTTGATTTGACAGTGAGGGGGAGCACTTTGTGATCAGTGGCCATAATTATATTAGCTTTAGGATACGTAAGGCCAGTGATGTTGTGGGGATGGAACTGGACTCTCACGGTGGTGTCTGAAAAGAGGATGCTGTCTAAGTTGCGTGCCATCTTGGTCAATGTCTCCCATCTAGTACATAATGTACTGGTTGGGCACAGGATTACATTCAGCCAGAGACTCATTCCACCGAGATGCAACACTGAGTGTCATAGGAAGTCATTCCTGCCTGTGGCCATCAAACTTTACAACTCCTCCCTTGGAGGGTCAGACACCCTGAGCCAATAGGCTGGTCCTAGACTTATTTCCATCTGGCATAATTTACATATTACTATTTTAACTATTTATGGTTCTATTACTATTTATTATTTATGGTGCAACTGTAACGAAAGCCAGTTTCCTCTGGGATCAATAAAGTATGACTATGACTATGACTACTATACTGTTGATAAAGATATGACTTGATATAATGCAAAAGGCTAATTTTGATGGCATCAAACAGGAGTTCTTAAAAGTTGACTGGAAGAGGTGGTTTGTAGGTCAGGGGACACCAGACAAGTAGGGGCAGTTAAATGTGCTTCAGGAAGACTTTCGTGCCAGCATGTGCCTGTTAGAGTGATGTGCAAGCCTGGTAAAACTAGGGAACCTGGTTGATAAAGGATGTGGAGGAGCTAGTCAGGAAAAAGAAGGAGGCAAGTGTCAGGTACAGGCAGCTGGCTTCAAGCAACTATTATTGAAGTGTATATTGGATGTAGGAGCACACTTGAGAGAGGGGCAAAGAAGGACTATGAGTTACCCCTGGCAAAAAAGGAGCCACAAGATGTCTCTGGCTGATAAAATAAATGAGATCATAAAAGATCCCTTAAGTATACCAAGATTAAAAGAGCAACTGGAGGGAGAATGGGTCCTCATATGGATCACTGTGGTAACCTAACTGTCAAATTACGGGAAATGGATGAGGCCTTCATTGGTATTAGTATTGGTTCATGTGTTGATACAGTGAAATGCTTATCTTGCATACTGTTCATACAGATCAAATTATTAGACAATGCAGGGACACGTTCCAGACCCTGAAGGAATATATATTTTCTGTGTGTATTTATTTTGAGAATGACATGAAAGTTAATGATTTCAGGAAAGGGAAGTGTGATATCTTGGAGCATATTAACATTATAAAGAAGAGGGTTTGGAGCTCTTGAAATGGACATGTATTTGACTAAGAAGAACATGGATGAATATAGAATTAGTGCAGCAAGTGGGATTAGTATAGACAGTCATGATGGTTAGCATAGACGCTTTGGGCAAAAGGGCCTGTTTTTATGCTGTACAACTCCATGTTCTGGGAGCTTTAAGAAAGAATAAAACTACAACATAATTTGACTGAGTTCATTGATTTTAGTATAGTATTAAACACTTGTATATTTCCATATACTCCATGTTTTGTTGTGACAACGAAGGAAGACATTTGGGTCCACTGAGTCTCTGTCAGCTCACTAATCCATTCCCCCATGACCTGTCATCCCTACATTCACATCAACTGACCTCCCCCCTCCCCCAGATTCTGCTACTCACCTAAACCTGAGGGGTAATTCACAGCAGCCAATTAACCCACCAAATCTCCCACCCTTTGAGATGCGGGAGTGAAACAGAGTTTTCAAAAAAAAACTGATGTAGTTACAGGGACAACATACAAAATCCACACCGGTAGGATAAAGTTAGCGAATTAAACCCAAGTCTCTGGAGCTGTGCAGTAGCTTTAGTAATTACAACAACCATAGCTGTTGACAAAGATTAAGTTTAATGTTAACAACTGAAGTTTGGAATGATGTCACATGAATCATTGAAAGTTATATGCAGGAGGACCAAGTTTTAATGTGAAAGTCAAAGTTTAGAACTCTGCCAAAGTCTTTCTCAAAGATCTTTCATGGCAGCCTAATTTGTAAGATTAAATCACTTGGTATCCAGGGTGATATAGTGGATTAGATTTATAATTGGCTCAGCAGTAGGAAGCAGAGGGTGGTGATCAAATATTGTTTCTCAGACTGGAGACCTGTGTCTAATGGTGTGCCAGAGGGGTTGGTGGTGGAAACTTTGTTAATAATAATTTATTATAAGTGGTTTAGATGTGAATGCCCAAGGCATTCACACCTAAAATAAGTGGTATTGTAGATGGAGTAGAGATTACGATAAATTGCAGTGAGGTCTTGATCAGTTAGATATGGTTGCTGAAGATTGGCAAGTGGCTTTTAATCCAGATATATGTGAATTATAGAACTTTTGAAGATTAAACAGTGTGGAATTTATACAGTGAATGACAGTCCCCTGGGGAGTATTTTGGAAGAGAGGGGCCTAGGAATGTAAATGCATGGTTCGCTGAAAGCATTAATCACAGGAAATAGGATGGTGAAGAGGGCATTTGGCATGCTGACCTTCAACAGTTGGAGTATAGGAGTAGGGAAATATGATGCAATTATGTAAGCCAATGGCAAGGCCTCACTTGTTGTATTGCGAACAGCTTTGATCATCCTTTTATAAGAAAAATAGTATTAAGTTAGAAAAGTGCAAAAAAGATTTACCAAATAATGCCTGGACTTGGTGACTGAGATGTTGCATGGACTAGGATTTATTCCTGGGAGTGGAGGAAACCGCAGTGTGACTGATAAAGCTTTACTAGATCATGAAGTGCAGAGACAAGGTGAAAGCACATAGTCTTTTTCCTAGGGAAGGCTGCTAAAAATAAGAGGGCACCTGTATGAGATCAGAAACAACAAGTTTATAAAGGAAATTAGAATCGGAATCAGGTTTATTATCACCAGTATGTGATGTGAGATTTGTTAACTTAATAGCAGCAGTACAATGCAATACATAACATAGAAAAAAAACTAAATGAAATAATAATAATAATTAAAAAATAACTAAATCAATTACAGTATATGCTTATTGAACAGATCAAAAATTGTGCCAAAAACAGAAATACATTAAAAAAGTGAGGTCGTGTCCAAGGGTTCAATGTTCCAGGAACCTGATAGCAGAGGGAAGAATGTGCCCCCGAATCGCTGAGTGTGTGCCCCAAGGCCTCCACACCTCCTACCCGATGGCAACAGCAAGAAAAGGGCATGCCCTGGGTGCTGGAGAATTAGGGGAAGCTTCTTCACATGAACAGTAGTGTGTATTTCAAATGAGTTGCCAAGAATATTGGTTAGAAAATTGGTACATTTAGCAACATTTAAAAAACATCTAGATAAGTACATGGTTCGGAAAGGATTAGAAGACTATGGGGCAAACCACTGTGGATGAGCTCACTGGACAAAACAGTCAGCATAGACAAGTTGTGGTGAAGGGGCTGTTCCCATGTTATTGTCTCTGACACTGTACAGGATCAGTTGTGTATGGAGCTTGTTTGGACAAGTGACTAATGGGAATTATTGGTCCCTGGAGTGGATGTTGTAGTAATGTAGGGTTTAGTTCATGATGTCATAATTGTAGTGGAGAAGACTGAAAAAAATATCAATGCTTATTGATACTCATCATAGGTTTGAGCACAATGTTGAACCGGTACTTGGCACTCATAAAATTGCTGGCACAAGAACTTTGCGGTCAGAGCTGGCTAGTGTGAAGATAACAATGAGTAGCTAGCAGGAATTTCATGCATGACCTTTATTGGGCTGTTCTAGCTTGAGTGAACTGTGCAGAACTCATTTTCCTGTGTCACCCACAAGATAAAAATTTGCATTTTCTATGAGGATTTTCATGTCTTCATAAACAAACCTGAACTCTAGTGGTTAACTAGTGGACAAATGTCATTGAAGATTTCAGCTGCAGGGCAATTGCTGTGTGATGGTCCTATGAGATAACTTCAGAAAAATAGCTTTTTTCAGTAGTTGGTTGCTAAGGCAGTCAGTTGCAATCTTCGTACATTCAAAGTTGCGGTTTAGAGTTATGATGGCCTGCAGGTGTTAAGACAGTGAGACAATAACCAAGTTAGTCCATTTTGTCCAGGTCTGTCAATGGCTGCTAGCTTCTGTGTATGGAAAGGAAAGTGGATCAGTGTTTACTGTTGATCACTATTCAATTACCAAGAAGATATGTGGGACTGGTCAACAAATAGATACAGTGAAGATAGATAGAGTGGACTTGTTGAGATGATTTATCCATTTTCGTAATTAAACTTTGAAATAAACTCTTGTTTTAATTAGCTTTGTTGGTTGCAAATGCTCAGTTTTGAAGTACAAGAAGTATCAGATTGTTAATTATGCTGGCATCAGGAAGAAGCTACAGGGGCTTTGAGATTCTCACCATCAGGTTCAGGAACAGTTATTATCCCAGAACCATCAGATTCTCGAACCAGAGGGGATAACTCCTCCCAGCTTCACTTACTCCATCACTGAACTGTTCTCACTACCTATGGACTCATTTTTAAGGCTTCTACGACTCATTCCCTCCATATTTATTGCTTATTCATTTTTTTCATCTTTAGTATTTGCACAATGTGTTGTCTTGTACAAATTGGCTGTTGTCCATCCTACTCAAGGCGGTCTTTAATTGATTCAGAATGCCCACAAGAAAATGAATTTCAGGGTTGTATATGGGGACATATACTGTATGTATTTTGATAATAAATTCACTTTGAACTTTGACTATTGATATCAAAGCTTTACTGGAAGAGTACATTACATATCCAGATATGATGATAATACATAGCCAAGTAAGATTGTTTGAGTTATGAGGCAGATACAATGAGATTTCAGAGGAAAATAACATGCTAATCCTCACTGCAATTCCTCCCCATCCCCCCCCCCCACCTCCCTTAGGTTCTTTTTTCTTGAAATCACTTGGATCACTCTGTAAATCACCATCCCAATCCCTCCATTGTTTGGTGTTAAATCCAATTCTGTTAGGCTGAATTTTTTTTTTGAGCTTTAATGATGCAACAATCCCTGCATTATATTTCATGGGCTGAAAGGTTGTTCTGCATGAAAAATAATTGACTACACTGACTAGGGCAAATCAGTCTTGTTCAGTTGTTTCTGTTCATCTCTTTACCGGTCATTATCACAATTCATTTTCCCTGTTCACCCTTTCTCATACTCCATGCTTCCGATCATTTCCCCAACTCCTTGACCTTTCTTCTGCACATCTATCAGCCAGTCACCTCTCAATTACTGGGGTCTGATCTTCATCTCACATTTACCTGTGAGCTGCCTGGGAAGTGCACCAGACATCTGATGTAGTCATCCCTAGTACCATGTCTGACCACAGCACCAGTATCACTCCCAGTGTCAATGCTTATTACAGCATGATTCAATAAAGTAAAACTGGGGCTACAGTTTGTGGTTCAGAGACCTTGACTCCAGTCTTGAGCTGGATTGACGGATTAAATTTAGACTGCCAGTGCAGAGCAGGCTGGAGTTAAAACAGAAAATGGTGGAATCACCCTCTTTGGGCCTTTGATCTCTCACTCACTCTCATTTCACCCTCCGTTCCCTTCACGTATGAAACACTGAAACGTGACACAAAGTGACAGGACACAACCAGACCAGCGACCCAGCAGTTCAAACAACCAGCCAGACGGACAATTGGCAACTTGCCCACTCGTGTTACTGATGCACATTTCAGACACGAATTTCTGTCATTGTAGCGGCAAATCTGTGATCTGAAGAATTGTTTTATCCACTAAACCGTGAACTGAAAGCAACATTGAAGGAAATACGTGCGCGTTTCGGCACTGATGGTAACGCCAGGGAGGAGGAACTTTCAAACCCAGACGCCTGCCATCCAAGCCGGATGCAACAGTTACCTCGCAGCCAATGCACCCGCTGCAGCTACACAGAGAGCGACCGCTACGGTGTCCGGCGCGATGGCTGTTACTGCCGTTGTACCACATTTAACAATAATGTTTCTTCTGTTAGGTACGTTTCTGAAAGCAGGAATTGAATTAGCTTGTTCAATCTTGTTATTATAATTTCTTGGAATGCAGTAATTGAGGTGGCGCCTGTGTGTGAGTGAGGGATCCGGGAGTGGTACAGCCGAGACCATGAGTGACGTCCGGCGCTGCTGGTTTTGAACATTGAGGGGTGAACTGACGGGGTGAGTGAACTTGGAGGACTGATCATTGCTGATCTGAATGGACAGTGAAACAAACAAAACACCGAGTATCCCCAGATTATTGGGTGAAGGTTTGGGAGCACACTGGGTATGTGAGTAGAAAAATGAATCCCAGATCCAAATTGGCAAGAGAGGAGAATGATTTCAATACTCGAGATCACAATTTGATTTTCGTACCTTCCCTGCATGTTTCTGTTACTGTGACTGAACAGCTCTCTGAAATGTTACCGCAGGACAATCGAATGTGTCAAAACTACAGAAATGCTGGTCGATCACCACATCCTACTCCGGGTCAGCTGAGGGGTGGGTGTTTCAGGATGTGGGGAATACCTAATAATATCCACACCCCTTTGAATACGTAGAAATTTTCCGTAATATTCCTCAGATGCCGCCCGGCAGGTAAAATGGATCACATTCCCGTTGCTCGGGCAGGTTTCTAAACTGTGGACACACCCGTCTGATCATCCCATTCAGCGCCATCTGTAACTTTCTTTCCTGGATTGTTTCAGGTCGAGTCGCCTTCGTCTCTGGAACAAACGTGCGAGGAGTCACGGGACAGTCGATCACACTGCCGTGCCGCTATTCTGTCCGAAAATATGTAAAAAGTGAGATGTGCTGGGGTCGGGGACAGTGTGGTGTTATGAACTGTGGAGATGAACTGATCAGAACAAATGGAGACAGAGTAACTTCTGTAACATCCCAGAGATATAGTCTTGGTGGTAGAATTGCGGCAGGAGATGTGTCGCTCACTATAAATGATCTACAGAGAAAAGATAGCGGCTGGTATTGCTGCCGTGTGGAGATTCCGGGACCGTTTAATGATCTGAAAACGAATTTGAATCTCCGGGTTTTGGACGGTAAGCAACTCAATGTTACATGATTCTGTGTCAGAAATGACGGCCTAGCGGTGCAGCTGCGAGAATATTTGCCCCACATCTCCTGAGATTCGCAGCACCTCTGCTTAGTGTGTGGAAATCATATGTCATTCCTTGCTTCCTCCGGGTGCTCTGAGATCGCAAGAACAGGTTGGTAGGTTAATCGGTCACTGTAAACTTCCTCTAGTGTAAATTAACGGCAGGACAATGGCGGGGAGCTAAGTTTCCAGGGAGATATGTGGGGATGTATCTGATGGGAATCTTGGGCAGTTGATATGGTCTCGATGGGCTAAACGGCCCTCTTCTGCCCCTGAGAACATAAGAAATAACGCAATGAATACTGATTTATTGTTCGCTCTGTTGTATATCCAGTAGAATAGATAATGTGCAGGATGACAACGGCAGGACAGTACAATATGATATGGACAAAGAATGCATTGTCTGAGATTCTGTAGATAGAGAGGAATGTTTTGTGTGCTGCATCAGATATACAACACAAAACAATGGGCTTGGGGTGTCAATAACATTATTAATACTGCTGTCATAGGACTATAACAAACAGAAGCAGGAGCTGTTCATTGGGCCTTCTGGCTGTTCCACCATTCATTACGAATGTGATTGATCTTTTACTTCAGCGCCATTTTCCACTGTACTCTTGGGTGCTTTTGCCAAGCCATTCTACAAGTACAGCAAGACTTGCTCATTGCTGTACTCAAATCTCTTGTAAATGATAATCTGCCATTTGAATCTACATCAGACCTTGGTCTCTATAAGCTCTTAATTACCTAATCACTCTCCATTTAATAACTAATTCACTTTTCTATTCATTGTACCATTGTACAATTTTTCCACATTGTATTCCATTTGTCTTTTACTTGCCCTCTCACTGAGCTTGTTTATATAACCTTGCAGCCTCTTCACATCATTCTCTATGCTCACAATTCCACTCGGTCTTACACTGCGGGTAAATCTCAAAATATACAATTTGTTCCCTTGTATTTCATTGCATGTCAGTTCTTATTTTGAGATTTTGAGATGATGTTCTCTGCTTCTTGACAGGCACTTACACTCGTCCTTTAAAGCCCTTTCAGACTTTTATACATTTTCAATGTGCTCTCCTCTCATTCTTGTAAGCTCTGCTGTGTGCTCAACATCTATGTAATCAACAATATCTGTTTCCCTGGAATTCATGTATGAACATTTATTTCTTCTGATAAGGTTTTTTTTATTGCCTAACCTAGCTTTCAGTGACATTGTACATAAACACCTAAATTCTTGTATGTCTAATCACTCACCATATAACAAAAATCTGTTTTCTAATGTTCCTACTGAAGTGGATAATGCCACATTTCACCACATTAAATTCCATTCATCATGTCCTTGTCTATTTAGTCAGTCCTCCCTTTTCTGCTGATTTCTCTTTGCATTCACTGTACATCTCACACAGTCAGTTAACTATTTATCATATCTTGGAAATGTTGTCCTTGATATGTTATGAACAGAAGATGGTCCAACCCATTCACTATAGAGCCCAACTACTTGCAGCTTCCCAACACAAGAATAACATGTTTATTCCATCTGTTTTCTCTGTTAACCATTGCAGATTAATATATGAATCCCAATGCAATGTGTTCTAGTCGTGTCTAACAGTGGCAGCTTGAGGACCCTCTATTGGTCTAAATACACAGTATCCACCTGTTATCCCAGATCATTTCTATGGGTTGTATAAGCTTGATGTGAGTGAAACAGTGTCAGGAGAGACTTTGGCAAGGATTGTTAATGTAACACTTGTGTAGCACCTGTCTTATCCCGTATGACTGGTCGTGCACTCTGAGAAAACCAAATTACACTAGGTACTAGTAGGCCATCAGAAGACTCTCGGTATTGGAAGGAGGCAGTGAATAGAAAACACACACTTCTGGAAATAAGGTTTGTTTATAAAAAAAACAATATGTACAAATATTTACATGAGCAAGAACAATTCAAAATGTCTCCCATCCACTACATAATGTACTGGTTAGGCACAGGAGTACATTCAGCCAGAGACTCATTTCACCGAGATGCAGCACAGAGTGTCATAGGAAGTCATTCCTGCCTGTGGCCATCAAACTTCACAACTCATCCTTTGGAGGGTTAGAAACCCTGAGCCAATAGGCTGGTCTTGGACTTATTTCCTGGCATAATTTACACATTACTATTTAACTATTTATGGTTTTATTACTATTTATTATTTATGGTGCAACAGTAACGAAAACCAATTTCCCCAGGATCAATAAAGTATGACTATGACTAGTCTTAGATATCAAACCACAGCAAATTCATTTTAAATTAAAATCAGTGACATTCCTTTACTACTCTAATTTCTCTAACTAGATCTAGTGTTATTCCCTAATTAAAAGTTTACAGACTAAACTTTCCTTTTTACTTATCCCTAGTTAGTAAGAAAACCAAATATAATTCATATTCTCAAGTATTATAATACTTTAGTTTCAGTTCCAGGCAGTATATCTACAAGTTTAAATTCAAAAAATTAATATACACAGTTATGTATAATATTAAATTCAAAAATTATATACTGTATACACAGTTTCTCTTTTCACAATTCTCCAACATCACAACTTTTAAACAAAGTAAATCTCATTCAGTAACTTATCAAAGTCTGCAAAAATAATCAATTCTTGCAGAAAACCAAATTGGATTCTTCGAATGAAAATAAACTTATACAACCAACCGTATTCAATCCTCTGAGTCATTACTCATTTAGTTCCCGCGCTCGTTCTTCATCTTGGGTAGCTCACCGTCTTGTTTCTTGTTTCGTTGGAATGGAATAGTTTATCATCCACAGAAAGGCAGTTCACAAAGTTGTATAAAAACTTGACCAAATCCCTTGGATTGATTTTACAGAACTAATTCCCGACTGCACGGTAGGGATTTTGGACACTCGTCTCTGCCGATATCGTCTCATTAAAGCTGCTGCGTGTTAACCATATAACAATTACAGCACGGAAACAGGCTATCTCGGCCCTTCTAGTCTGTGCCGAACTCTTACTCTCATTTAGTCCCACCGACCTGCACTCAGCCCATAGTGTTATAGCCATAGCTTCAATAAATCTTTTATCACCATTGGCTCTCCTCCAGGGGTTTCATCCTGAGGTTTTCAAGTTAGTAGGGCAAGGATACTCTCTACTAATTCCACTCCTAACAGCTTATGTCTTCAGATTCTAATCGTTGCTGTGTTTCTTTTCCCGTCCATCCTGCGTCCAGCCCGCCCCGCCCTTGCATAGCGTTTTTTTTCAAATTCCCTTTCTTTAAAAAATCGGTAAACCTCGTTTTCATCGCTCCTCAGGTGGAACTTTCTGACTTTACATCTTTGGGTTTAATTAACGTGGATTACATTAGGACCCAGGTGCTGGAGTATCCGAGACGAGAATCGAGACACAATACGAGACTGAAACAAGGGCAGGGATCTCAACTGGATGCTAGTTGAAAATCCAAGGTTGAGCTGATGATAGAGCACCGAACCTCAGTTCAGGTGCTCTTTAAATTTTAAAGTCCTGGTGCCATAACACGGCTGTCATTTAGTCTCTAAAGGGGCTGCATATTCTAGAGATCGGAGTGTCTAAACCCCAGAAGCTGCTGTGATTTGGTGCGTATCGTAACAAACAGTGTATGACAAGCATTGAGCATAAATTTAATGTTTCTTCCATTACTCAGGCCAGTACAACAGTTCTGTTAACCACATTTAAGTGTTTTATTACACAAGATGGATATGATCTTGCTTATTTACATCTCTAATATTAATGTGTTTTTTATTTGGATAAACCACTCTGGGAGAGGACGGATACACCATGATGGCTATACCTGCGGATGGTTTGAAATAATGGCTCAGGACACAGGATTCTGGCGAGTTACTCTTGGTGGCCTGTGCCGCAGTAGAGGTGATGGTTTTAGCTAACTAACAAAGTCTTGGCAAGGGTGCTCTGGGAAGGTAGTGGAGAGTTTTGGTTTCTTAACAATGAAAGGACATACTCGCCATAGAGAGAGAACAATGAATAACTGGAGTCACAGATAGCTATTCACATCACCCTTCCCTCACTCTTCAATGGAATGAATGTTCAATGTATTTGAAGGCTTCATGATAGATTCAGTGCTTGAACACGTCAGTGGTATGTTTGGTCAGAATATATCCGTGATGAGAAACCTAGGTGAGGATGGTTAGCATCCAAGTACTGGAGTATCAGAGACTAGAATCAAGACGTAGCCGCCAATTAGCAGGTCAGGTCTGACACTTTAAAGACTATTAGCTATCCATATTCTGGAGAGTCTGAGTGACCAACCCCCGCAAACTGGCGCGGTCGGCTGCTTATCCTAACAATATCTAAACTGCCCTTTGCGCCACCGGTGTTTAGACATTTACTCTCCTTGGCCGGAAACTGCTTACTTATCATTGCTTCTCAAAATTCGAAGGCACAGCAATCTGAGACAGAGTGAATATATATCTACAGCCTGGATCTGGGGCACTGAGCATCAGAATGCACCCTGTGTGTTCACACAGCAGCTGAACATTCCGGTGTGGGTGAATCCTTTCTGGTGCAGCGCATCAGAGATTGTCCTGTGGAGCTCACAAGATGTTTGAGTAACATGGAGAGATTCATAAATGCGAATTGATTGACAAGTTGAACATACAGAGATATATACTGAGGTCCATATTAGTCAGGCTGACACCAGCTCAGGCTTGGACATTGAGTAATAATCCAAGTTGTAGTTTAGATTAAAAGTTACCTCGTGGCTATGCAGTTTCCAGACTTAGAATAAAACATCTCAAGGTATTATTTTCAATAACAATAAATTAGCTCAATTCCTGACCAATAATTAATCAAATTTAAAAAATCTACAATTGTTATCCATATCTATTTATTTTATCTGATACTTTCCTCTTTCTCTTGCAAACACTCAAGAAATTTGCATTTAGTGGTTTCTCCAATATGGAGGAGAACATGTTTTGAGAACTGAATTTCAGTTGAAAATTGGTGAATGTACTTTGTAATTTTATGCCGGTGTACGATCTGTCATTTCTGTGTAACCGGTAACTGTGTATGAGCTGTACTTGCGCATATTTGCTCTGATTGAGGTTCTACTAATCGGAAAATCTAAATGTCATGTTTGGTTGAACCCCAATCATACCGACCCTGACGTGGATTGCTAATGAAAGGCTGCTTTCTCACCTCTGAGTCACGCGGCGTTAGAGTCAGCTAGTGAGTCAAGTTGGTGTACGAGCCCCGCCCGGTCAGAGGGTTGCATTTGTTGGGTGCTCGTCCTGGATTTTGGATGCTGTTTAAGGATTGATGAAGTGGTTTATAGTGTGTTTTGGCAGTGTTTAAACTAGTGTTTGGGAGAGTGAGCTGTGTCGTAATTATGGTACTTTATTATGGATGCCGCGGGGATTAAGGTTTGATGCGATTCGAGTGGTTATCCACAAGTCATGCTTGTGTACTGGGCAGCGAGGATATTAGAATTCTAATTCTCAAATGCTACTTAGTGCTGAGTTCTGTAACAGTACTGGGGAAAGTTAGGCTGGGCGAGTGGCATTTTGACCAATCAGTAGGTAAGGATGTCGTGTTCGTCCGGGCTACCAGTGACGTAACTGAAGTCGTGGGCCTGATAAAATGGGGGAGCCTGGAGAAGTTTTGTGTTGGCACAAGGATAGATATAACAACAGGAACTGAGTCGGTGTTAGATATTACGTTAGTGTCTAATACCTTGGCTGGCATTAGTAACTGGGGAGTTTGGACTGCTTCAACAGTAGGCAGTGATCACTACCCAGTTTTGTGTTCAGTGGGTGAAAGAGTTAAAGTAAGACCAGGTGGCGGAACCCCAAAGTGGGTGTTTGAAAAAGCTGATTGGGGTAAGTTCCAGAAGTTGAGTGAAGAAGGGTTGACAAAGATTGATATTTCTGGAAATGTAGATGAATTAAACAGTCAGGTGACTTCAGCAATTATCAAGGCAGCAGAAGGATCTATACCTAGGAGTAAAAATAGGATGAATAGAAAACTGGTACCATGGTGGACAGAGGAATGTTGTCAGGCTGTAAAAAACAGAAATAGAGCATTCAGGCTAGTTAAAAGAACCCATAATATGCAGCATTTGGTTCAATGTAAGAAAGCACAGGCAGTGGTGAGAAGAACTATACGTCAAGCTAAAAGGGCAAGTTGGAGGAGTTTTTGCGACAAGGTAGGAAGAACAACACCTGTGGGAGAGATATGGGGAATGATTAAGAGGATGGGTGGAGATAGAAGGGAATGGGAGTATCCAGTAATGATATCTGAGGAGGAAACTGCAGTCTCCAGTAGGGATAAGGCTGAGGTCATGGCCAAGTCACTTGTACTGATACACAGTTCAGAAAATTTGTCTGAAGAAGGGAGAAGAAGAAGGGAAAGAATAATGAGCCAACACCCAGGTGTGTTAAGCAGGAGGGAAGGAACAGATGATATAATTGATGATCCATTTACATTAGCAGAAATGGTGAGAGCAATAAAGAGATCGAGACCAACCTCCCCCTGGAAAGATCTGATATGCTCTGTGATGTTAAAAAATCTAGGAGAAGGAGCGCTCTTGAAGTTGCTGCATTTTTATAACAGAGTGTGGGAGGAGGGAAGATTACCAAGTGCATGGAAAGAAGCAGTAGTAATTCCAATAAGGAAGCCTGGCAAGGATCTGTCAAAACCCACTAGCTACAGACCAATTGCATTAACATCAAGTATATGTAAGATAATGGAAAGGATGATAACAGAAAGGTTATCATATGAGCTTGAGAAAAGGGGAATGCTGGCAAGTTATCAGAGTGGTTTTAGAAAGGGAAGGAATTCCATGGACTCAGTGATTACGTTAGAGACTGAAATAAGGAAGGCCCAGGCAAATAGAGAGTCAGTAGTGGCAGTGTTCTTTGACATTGAAAAAGCCTATGATATGATGTGGAAGGAAGGATTATTAATTAAACTGCACTAGATGGGGGTTGGTGGGAGAGTTTTTAATTGGATTAAAGATTTTTTGTTTGGTAGAAAAATTCAAGTTCGGATTGGATCAGAATTATCAAAACAGTACATAGTGGGAAATGGCACACCTCAAGGTAGTGTGATTAGCCCGTTACTTTTCATCATTATGATCAATGATGTCTTCACAAAGGTACCAGTGGATATAGGTAGGTCACTGTTTGCGGATGATGGGGCCTTGTGGAAAAGAGGCAGGAACATGGACCATATAATCAGGAAACTACAAGAAGCAATTGATGTAGTGGTGGAGTGGGGTTATGATTGGGGATGTAGATTTTCAGTAGATAAAACTCAAACTGTATTTTTTACCAGGAAAGGGGTTGAGGTAGGGAAGAAGTTAAGGATGTATGGGGTTGAATTAGAAAGGGTTGCATCATTTAAATTTCTGGGAGTTATATTTGATTCACGATTAACATGGGCAGACCATATCAGGAAAGTTGAGGAGAAATGTAAAAAAGTAATAAATGTGATGAGATGTTTGACTGGTAGGGAATGGGGAGCAAGTTGTTCAGCTTTGAAGAGAATGTATGTGGCTTTAGTGAGATCTGTATTGGATTATGGAAATATAGTATATGGATCAGCAGCTAGTTCTCTTATAAGGAAACTGGATGTGATTCAGGCTCAGGTCTTGAGAGTGTGCAGTGGGGCTTTTAAAACGTCACCAGTGTCAGCTCTATGTAGAAATGGGAATAATGCCTTTGGAACTAAGAAGGATGCAACTGATGGCAAACTACTGGGCTAACTTGCAGGGGCACAATGATTCTCACCCTACTAAAGGAGTGTTGCAGGAGTGCTGGGAAAATGGGAGGTTTCAGAGGGATACCTTTAGTCGGGTAGGGAATGATATCGTGAAAGAACGTGGAGTATTTGATCTGAGGATAAGTCCTTCAGTAGTTTATCCGGTTGTAGCTCCATGGAAGCTTGTATGGCCTGACATAGACTGGCATTTGTTAGAGGTATAAAGGAAAGAAAGATATAAAACAGATTTGGTAAATGCATTTAACTGTCATGTGATGGAAAAGTATAGTGATTATACTCACATTAATACGGATGGTGCAAAGGAACCTGAAACAGGAGTGACAGGGTTTGGGGTGGTAATACCAGCAAAAGAAATTGGAATCAGCAGAAGAACATCTAATAAGTTAGGGGTGTTTACAGTGAAGATGCTGGCAGTGTTGGTTGCATTGCAATGGGTGCAGAAAGCCAGACAAGCCAAAGCAATGATATGTTCAGATTCATCCTCAGTTCTAGCAAGTTTAAGGTCTTTTCACACAAACAGTCGGCAAGATGTACTTTATAAAGTCCTTCAGTTAGTTACAAGAATTGCAAATCAGGGAGGTCAGGTAAAATTTCTATGGGTTCCAGCACATGTAGGGGTGAAGGGGAATGAGAGGGTGGATGAGTTGGCAAAGAGGGCGTTAAAGAAAGAAAATGTGGAAATGCACATTAGTATCAGTAAAGCAGAGGTTAAGTGTGTAATCTGGGAAAAAGTCAACCGAATGTGGCAAGAAAGATGGGACAGGAAGGGGAAAGGGAGGCATTTATATCAAATACAAAAGAGTGTTGCAGTTACTAGAGTAGGTAATGGAAACAGAAGAGAGGAAATTGTGTGGACTAGGTTAAGGCTGGGGTATTGTGCATTAAACAAAACATTGAAAATGATAGGGAAACACCAGACAGGATTGTGTGAGGAATGTCAGGAAGAGGAGTCAGTAGAACATGTAGTTTTGTGTTGCAGGAAGTATGGGATACAGAGAGAGATGATGAGAAATAAATTAAGGGAGTTGGGGATGCAGGAATTCACATTAAAAGGGTTGCTGGGCATGGGTAAGAGAGCACAAGTCCGGGTACTTTTAGCGTTTTTAAGGGGTACAGGGGTTTTTTTTTATAGAATATGACGAATAAACAGGAATAGGATACTAGGATGGTCAAAGATGGGAGGGTGAAGTGTAGGTTTGTGTGTGTGTGTGATTGGGTGAAGGGATTTAGAATGTATGTCTAGTGCACATTCTGGAGCAGAGGATGGCGGTAATGCACCATTAAGCTGGATGCCAACCGCCGTAAAACAAGATACAGAGAAATTGGGCCACAGGCAGTCCATATTTTTAGAGAAGTGGTGGAGACTTCAAAGACAATTTGTATGAAGCTGAGGGGGAAGACTTTAAATACAAGTTGTTCTCGTTTTTGCGAAGTGAGGGGAAAGAGTTGAAAGATGTGAAAGAACTAATGGGTCCTTCAGCTGAGCTGGTTTCGGCAATTACTTCAGTGGTTGATAAATGCATTAGTATATCCGCCGCGAGCTAAAGTTATTCTAGGCTGAGAGTGTTGTCTGGAGCCAAGCCCACCCTAATGGGGAAGGGGAATGAGGCTTGGGCTGAGCAGATATTTCAGTTACTGGTTGAGTGGTAGTGCTCAGATAATATGAAAAGAAACCAGACTGGTAGAGAGTTTAAAAGGTCAGGCTTTTCAGGTGGCGAGTTCCCAGAAAACCGTTAGTCACGCCCGTGGAAAAAGTTAAGGAAAAAGTTTTCGGCACGGACAGCCCACTGCTCTTATGAAGTTCAGGCACACATTCCAGCAGAAAGGGGACATTTTCAGGCTAGAGAGACAGTTGCATTGCTTGTGCCGTAAAGACTGAGGTAAATCGATTAAGGATGGGGCAAATTGTGAAGGGCGCGCTGCCACGCGACATGATTGCCTTTAAGCATTCGAATGGCTCACAAGATGCGTCCCCCCTCCCTCGTTTCTTGAGCTGATCGGAGAAGAAAGGAGGAAAATCATGATGGAGGCCTCCACCAATCGGGCAATGTCCTCAGTAGTAGCCTGTCGCTGAAGCGACCCCTGATGTCGCGCAAGCGCGGGGGACTTTGCCGGATGAAGTGAAATCCCCGCAAGCCGAGGTATCTTGGCAAGCGTGGCGTCCGATAGGATACTTGACCCACCCGTAGAACGTACTAAGTAGAGGGATGCTGCTGAAACGGGTCTTTTGACGAGGGAAGCGACCGGTACTGCTTTTCTTTTTCAACTATAGAGAGGAAGGACATTTCAGGCGGGAGTGTGAAGGACAGGAACATATTTGGAAAGTAACCTGGCGGCTGCTTAAACAGAAAAGGAGATTGGGAAATTCCGGAGGGGCCTAATAGGGAGCAGCCTGGTGTATCGGAGAGAACATGTTCCAATCAATGTATCAAGAGAAAGACAAACGTGCGCAACCCTATTCCTGAATGCTTAGTGGGACCAAGGTAAATAGTTGAGACCTGTTGCTTTCGTCAGCCGGAGTTACCGTGCGAACGAAAGTACCTTACGCACAAAATGGGAGTTTCTGGCACTGAAATGGGCGTGGTGGACAAGTTAAGTGACTCTTTATATGGTGCCAAGTTCGAGGTGAGGACTGACAACAATTCACTGACTTGTATTCTGATCCTGGCGAAGTTGTATGCCGTAGGTCATCGCTGGGTGGTGGCGTTGTCTGCTTATAATTTTAGTCTTAAATATTGATTCGGAACATTGTTGCGGATGCATTTTCCCGACTTTAGTATGAGGTGCTGGAAATGGACAGAGAATGGGAGAGCATTCCTGCCTCTGGCGATAAAGCAATATGCTAGTTTTCCCACAGTGGGGGAATCAGAGGCAAGGCTATGGCGTGGTAGAACTGTGGATTATTCGGGAATTTCTAGTCGTGCCATTCCAGAAGCATATTGCAACTTGACCGCTCTGGAAAAACGAAGCTGTTGCCTGCCTTGAGTACTGCGGAATTGGCAGCAGTCCAGCGAGACAACCTTGTATTGGTGCTATTTGGTCGTCTTGTCAAAGGAGATATGGCCTGTTGTGTTCTTTATATTTATACGTACCGTGGGTTAACAATAAAGAATCGTATTCTTCCAGAATAATAACTTCTATTTACAGCAACAAAACTAAACCACGTTTTTGCCAAGTCATGTTCTAGATCATGCTCACATTTCTGTGCATGCTCAGAACTCTCTCCAATCACGTTCTGACACGTCATTACACGTGATATCACCACATGGTACAAGTTGAGAAGGCAGAACTCCCTATCTTGAGGAATGGGGCAAACTGGATTTGAGGAACGAAGTTTTACACAGGGTCACCTTTCCTCCAAACCCACCTCGGCTTCCCATTTGGTTTAGCCTGAGTAGTACGAGAGGATTGATAAGGTCTCCCTGTGAGAGGGTTTGTCGGAGCAGCTATTGATTTGGGCCAACTTCCTTTTTTAAAAAAAAAACAAAAGCAAAATCAAGAAAATAGCCTGGATTTCCTTCAGTGTCCCAAATAAATGTTCCGCTTATTTGGGCAGTAGGCTGTTGCTGAACAGTTTAGAAATGGGATAAGAGGTGTACACCTACGTGGGCGTAGGACATTAAACCGTGTTTAGAATGATAAGTTTTTAAGTAGCATCAGTTGCGCGTGCTTGCGTTCAAACAGCAGTGATTTTTTTTGTCACTGATGATTGCTGAGAAATAAGCAATGGGAGAATTCGGAGCTGCCTTGCTCATCGTAATTTCCAGCATTCAGGCTTGGAGATGCCAGAAACGGTTGATAGTGCAGGATGACAATCCATTATTTGCCTTAGGAGTCTGCACTGATTTTGCTCATTTATGGACACAGCAGATGAATTCTTCTGATAACTATTAGGAAGCAAGTTTTGTACTGCAAAATATTGGTAATGTTCTAACAAGTTCCAAATTTCATTTAAGTACCTAAATTGCTGCTCAGTTAAACAGTAGTTTTTTTATATATACCTTTTAACTATTTTCATGAAACTTTGGCTAATTTGGGGAACCTCTTAATTTGGTCAATATGTACTGGTCCCAATTAACTGGAGTCCAACATATATTGTCTTCAGAATTAGTGTGTCTGTACAAAATAGCAAATTTTAGATTTCCAAACATTCATTTACAGAAATGGGTGTAGAAGGAATCAAACTAAGTGAAGGATACCAGACAAAAAGGTGGTGGTGTGGCAGATGTGACCCTTTAACCTTCAATTTGTCAACTCTTGCACCTTGGCAAGAGTGAGCATGAGACAAGGTGATCATCCTGCATCAGTAACGTCTTGCCTTAGCAGAAATTTCGTGGCAGGCAGGGTTTCAAGATGTGCTGTCCAAACTCATTTGAAGAATCATAAAGAAATTGGCAAGGTTGAAGACCAAAATGCAGTGGTGAGCCACAGAAAGTGCATGCAGCAGATGAGAGATGCACCAAACTAATGTCCCTTCTAAGTTGGAAGAAATCCAGTACTACTATCAGCTCCAAAATGTCAGAAACCACTGGAACACCCATGTCGAGTCTGGAGAAGCCTTGTCAGAAGTTGTCATTATGCAAGCGTTTCTGTCAAAATTCCATTTCTCCGAAGTGGAAACAAAGTCAAAAGACTGATCTATGCAAAGATAACACACTGAGTTGCTGAACAATGGCAGCAGGTGCTCTTGAAGTCAAAATGTGATTTTTTAGCTCAAACAGGAGACAGTTTGTCTGTTGAAGAGCTGGAGAGCGCTACTTGGATGAGTGTCTGTAGCCAACAGTGAAGCATGGTGGAGGTTCCCTGCAGGCTTGTGGCTGTATTTCTGCAAATGGAGCTGGTGATCTGGTCGGTATTATCTCCCAATACCATCAGTAAGGTGTCTGATCAGTGCCAACTTCATTCTACACCAGCACAATGACCGCTCCCCCCAAAGACATGGTCAAGGTCATAAAGAACTATCTTCAGAAAAAAGAACAAGAATCTCTGCAACTGATGAAATGGCCTCCACAGAGTCCAGATGTCAATATCATTCGGATTGGTTGGAGAGACAGGAGCAAGTAAGACAGCCAAAGTCTGCAGAACTATAGAACTGGAAGAAGAACTGTTTCACGTGTTCTATAAAAAAGTGAGCCTAGGTGAGATCCCTTTTTGATTACTTAGCAACTTCTTAACTTGAAGGAAATGAAAGGACTTTATGGGAAAGTGAAAAGATTTGAAAGGAAGCAGAAAAAAGGAAACTGTAGCCTGACTTTAGTGGTTGGGAAGATGTTGGAATCCATTATTAATAATGATGTTTCAGTTAATTGGAGGCTCATGGTAAAGTAGGCCAAGTCAGTATGGTTTCCTTAGGGGGAATTATTTAAGGAATAACACACAGTATAGAGGAGGGAGAGTTAGTGGATGTTGTTTACTTTGATTTTTCAGAAAGCCTTTGACAAGGTGCTACACAGGAGACTGCTTAACATGATAACAGCCCATGGTATTACAGTACTGGAAGGATACTGGCATGGAAAGAAGATTAGTTGATTGACAGGAGACAAAGGGTGGGAGTAAAGGGGCCTATTCTAGTCAGCTGACAATGACAACTGGTGTTCCACAGGATTCATATTTGGACCATTTTTTAGCTTGCATGTCAATGATTTGGATGAAGGAATTGATAGTTTTGTGGCCAAGTTTACAGATGATACAAAGATAAGTGCGGGGTGGGGGCAGGCAGTGATGAAGCAGGGAATCTGCAAAAGGACTTGGACAGATTGAGAGAATGGGCATAGAAGTGTCAGATGGAGTATAGTGTAGGGAAGTGTATGCTCACGCACTCTGGTAGAATGAATAATAGTAGACTGTTTTCTAAATGGGGAGGAATCTCAAAAATCAGAGGTAAAAATTGACTTGGGATTCCTTGTTCAGGATTCCCTGAAGATTAACTTGCAGTTTGAGTTGGTGTTAGGGAAGACAAATGCATTGTGAGCATTAATTTTGAAAGGAATAGAATACAAGAGGAAGGATGTGATGCTATGGCTTTATAAGGAGTTGGTCAGGCCACACTTAGAGTATTGTGAGCAGTTTTGGGCCATTTATCCAAGAAAAGCAGTGCTGGCATTGGACAATGTTCAGAGGAAGTTCACAAGAATGTTTACTGGAATGAAAGGGTTAACAGAAACATTTTTTTGCTCTGTGTTTGTACTCACTGGAGTTTAGAAGAATGGGGAGGGGTGGATCTCATTGAAGCCTATCAAATTTTGAAAGGCCTAGATAGAGTAGATGTAGAGAGAATGTTTCCTATACTGGGCGAGTCTAGGACCAAAGGGCTCAGCTTCAGAATAGAGGGATATTCATTTAGGTGAGAAGGAATTTATTTGGCCAGAGGGTGGTGAATAAACGGCTGAAAGTGCTGCTTCATGGTGGTGTAGGTGCTATGGGATGACAGTCATTTCCTCTTTGGCACCAGTATAATTGAAACAGGTGAGTACCTCAGACTGCTGGAGCAAGCAGTTAAAGATGTTGAACACTCCAGTCAGTTAATCAGCACAGGTCATTATTACTTGGCCATTTACCTCTTCTGGGCTGGATGCTCTCCATGCATTCATCCTAATGAAGGATGCTCTCAAGTTAGCCTCAGACTAAAATCACAAGTGTAAGGGGGTTTCGTCTTTTATGTTACTGTGTAGGCTAATTAAAATGGCTTCTCTGTTATGTTATACTTAGGAATGCTTCTTTGTTATGTGAAACGCTGAGAAAGTCCTTCCCACTAGCAGTTTGTTTTGTATTATCTATTGATATGAGGATGAATGAACCAATTGGGATAGTTGTTATGTTTTTGGTGTACTCGAAGATATTGTATGCGCGGGGTTTTGGGGCAGAAGGCGGGAGAGAGGGGCAGAAAATGGACCAGGTGCTGTGAGTCCACTAATGGGATCGGACCCCGAGTGGGGCATTCAGCGAGGAGGGGAGATGGAGGCGGACTTGTGTGGAGCGTCTGGTCGACCACCGTTGTTGGTCCCAGGCGGCTGGTCGAGGCGGTCTGGGGGGTCGCAGGGTGAAGAAGAAGGGTCCTGAGCTCCAACTTTTTTGTGCACTAAAAGATTGAACTTTGATAAGTGTGGCGCCTTTTATTTTCTTTTTATATTTTATTCTCTATTAATTATATAGTCCCAGTAATATCTATAAACTGCAAATCATTTAATTGTATCTGGTGTATTGTCTGTTATTTGGGTGGGGTGGGGTACATCACACAGCATCCACACAAACTGTTACCCAGTTTGGCGGGGCCAAGGGCTGTTTCCCTAGACGACAGCGAGCCGAGTGACCCTGAGGCTGGCAAGGGGGGCTACATTGTGGGGGCTCATCCGGGATTGGGTCTACTAGTATGCTGTGTGGGTGCCCTGTTTAAATCTGTAATGTGTGTCTCTGTGGGTTATTTGCTGTTTACTTCTGTATGCATGGTGGGTGCGGTCTTTGTTCGAGTTCAGGTTGGCATTGACAAGTTGGAGGTGGCACTCGGGGCTGCCCATGCTGTTGGGAAAGAATGGTCTGATTTGGAGGTAGTGTCTGCGAATAAATTTTCTAGCTCTGGCAGGCTCTGCCTGGTGCTTGGGATAGTATCCACCCCAAGAGGAGCGGAGGCGTGCAAGACGTGGGTGGAGCGGATCTCTCAGTTGTTAGATGAGTGGCAGTGCTCGGTTGAGGGAGAGCGACAGGGATTGGCTGAAAGTTTGAGTAGGCGGGCTGGTGCCGGTGTTAGAGCTGTCAGGTTCACTTACACCGTAGTGACAGCTGTCAGTTATTTGAAAGAGGGGGGGAAAGTTTTCAGTGTGTCTTCTCTGGCTAGGACGGCGGCTAAATTGCTTACAAGGCTAAGGGGATCATTTCAGGGTATCAGTTGTTCAGCTGATCGGAGAGGTGTCGGGAAACTTGGTGGAGGCTCAGTGGGGGAACGGCTTGGGGTCTCTGGGGAAGCACGTTCCCAGCAATGTACCAATGAACTTCCGAAAGGAAAAGACTTTATTCCTGAAGGCTTAGAGGGACCACGCCCCAGGGTGTCGCTATGGATAGAGGGAAGCGATGCTAAAGCCATCCTCGACCCCGGGACGCAGGTCAAGTTGTTGTACAGTTCGTTTTACAACCGGTGTCTGAAGCATTTACCCTTGACAACCGCAAGGGCACCGGAGATTTTGGATACCAGTGCCAGTAGTTATCCAGAAGAAGATGATTGGTTAATGACCCTGGAGTTCATGGGGGCATTGTCTGGGCACCCAGCGTGTTGAGTTGCTTCTGAGGACGTGTGTAGCAGCCTTGAGCCGGTACCGAATTTAAACGAGACCCAGCGGTGGTACGGCTTGGGGAAAGTAGCTGAGGGTGAGACCCTCTTAGTAGATGCTCCGAACTACCACGGAGGAGAGGAGTTGACCACTGAAGACACCTCAGTGAGAGGTCGCGGCAGCTGGACTCTGGCATCGGGGAAGATGAAGGCAGCGTGTGTGTGGATTATGCGACGTGGTTTAATGTGCTGGATCTGAGGAGTGGATGTTGCCAGATCCCAAGGAGTGCAGCTGTCGAGCTGAAGATGGCTGTTATTAGTTCCCTAGGATTCTTCCGATCCGAAAAGATGCCCAAGGGCATATCCGGAGCCCCTGCATCCTTCCCGCGGGACATGAGGAAGACCGTGGGGGAAGTGAAGGTGTGTGGAGTTTTGGCGTACATAGATGACCGCCTACAGCTTGGATTTGCCTGAGGGGACTATGAAGCGAGGCGAGTGGCTGAGCCCGGGCGACAGAAGCGAAATGTCAAATGTGGAGGAATTTTTGGCCGGAGGAGTTTGGTGCAATGTGAGAAAAACGACCCGACATACCAGTTGAACTTCCTGGTGTTGGAATCGACGGTGGTGGACCTGGGGATGGAAACTCAGGTCGTCAATTTGAATGAGACACAGGGGAGAGAGGGGATTTGCATCGCTGAACTGAGTGCTCAGAGATGCCGGCCGGAGACTGAGTGCCGCACTTGTGGGACAACCCTTGCAGACTTGGAATTCAAGCTCGTCAACGTGGAGAAGGAGCAACGGAATTCCGAGCCGACACTGCGGTCGTGTACTGATGAATTAATCCAGCGAGAAGAAACAATGACCCACCTTCGAAGCGATCAGGTGAAACTCAAGACGTCGATTCAGAAAAGATTGAAAGACTTGCAAGTTGGGGAAGATCAAGGAAGTGTTCTGACTAAGGCCAACAGAAAACTGAGAGCCCAGGGAGTGGAGTTTGACTGCACTCCCGAGGAGGTGAAGAAATGGAGGACAGATCTCGGAAAAGGGAGGTGGATGCTTGAACGGAACCTGAAGATGACTATTGCAAGTTTAAATGAACTGGAAAAACCGAAAGTTGACCTGGAAGACGTCATCAGGAAGAGACCTTTGTCCCTTCTCCCACTGAGTCAGGTGTAGTGGGGAGGGCTAGCTGAGGGGAGTCTGAGTTACGGCAGGATCAGGAAGGAAGAGAAGCGGGGCCCCGGACACAGGACAGGGGGCTCTGAGTCTTAATGGTGGCCTGAGTGAGAGAGGAGTTGGCAAGCAGGCCCGAGGTATCCCTAGTAGTGTCTGAGCCTTTTGAGTTTAGGTGAGGGGGTATGGAGGTCTTGGAGGGTTAAGAAGCTCCCAGATAGGTTGGCCTATATAGCGCCTGTGGGACGGGCGTAAGGTCCACTGTTTGGGGAGCACTGTGACTGTGTGTATCTATGTGTGTGTGTTGTGTGTCTTCAGGACTGGTTGGCGAGTTATTTAGAAGTCATGTGGGGAGAGTGTAAGGGGGTTTCGTCTTTCATGTTACTGTGTAGGCTAATTAAAATGGCTTCTTTGTTATGTTACACTTAGGAAAGCTTCTTTGTTAAGCGCTGAGAAAGTCTTTCCCGCTAGCAGTTTGTTTTGTATTATCTATTGATATGAGGACGAATGAGCCAGTTGGGATAGTTGTAATGTTTTTGGTGTATTTGAAGATACTGTATGCGCGGGGTTTTGGGGCAGAAGGCGGGAGAGAGGGACAGAGGATGGACCAGGTGCTGTGAGTCCGCTAACTGTCGGACCCCGAGCGGGGCGTTCGGCGAAGAGGGGAGACGGACTTGTGTGGAGTGTCTGGTCAACCACTGTTGTTGGTCCCAGGCCGCTGGTCGAGGCGGTCCGAGGGATCGCACGTTGAAGAAGAAGGGCCCTGAGCTCCAACTTTTTTGTGCACGAAGAGATTGAACTTTGATAAGTGCGGCGCCTTTTATTTTCCTTTTATATTTTATTCTCTATTAATTATATAGTCCCAGTAATGTCTATAAACTGTAAATCATTTAATCGTATCTGGTGTATTGTCTGTTATTTGAGTGGGGTACATCACACAGCATCCTCACAAACTATTACCCAGTTTGGTGGGGCCAAGGGCTGTTTCCCTAGACGACAGCGAGCCGAGTGACCCTGAGGCTGGCAAGGGGGGCTACACAAGGTTATCAGGGACTGTAGGAGTTCATCGAAGTTCCTTCATGTTTTGATGGTCAAAGCAAGCCTAAAAGGCATTGAGCTCATCTGGAAGTGAAACCCTGTTGGCAGTTGTATCACCTGGTTTCACTTTGTCAGACGTGATAACATTCAAGTCCTGCCATAGTGTTTAGGCATCCTTCAGTGATTCAAGTTTGGTCTGGAAATGCTATCACACATAAGATGGCTTTCCAGACATTATACCTGGACTATTTGAATTTTGCTTGGTCGCCAGACTCGTATATCACTCATCTGGCCCTCAGCAGATTGCGGATCTCATGGTTCATCCAGGGCTTCTGATTGAGGAATTCTTCTATGACTGTTTTAAAGTGTGTGTCAGCTGTGGTGCATTTGTTGAGATACGGGGTTCCCAACCTTGGGTCCACAGATCCCTCGGTCAATGGTAGGGGTCCATGATATAAAAAAGGTTTGGAACCCCTGGTTTAGATCCTCTGAGTTCTTGAACACAGGCAGGTTCACCAACTGGAAGCAATCCTGTAGCCAGCCTTTGACTCCTGTGACCATCTCTTCGTTGTCCTTTCTCTAGAGTCTTGTTATTTAGCTTCTGCCTTTATGCAGGTAAGAAGACAATAGCTAAGTGATCAGATTTCCTGAAATGCAGTCTAAACATGGAATGGTAGGCATTCCTAATCATAGTGTAGCAGTGATTGAGTGTGTTGGGAAACCTGGTGCTGCAGGTAATCTCATGATAATTAGGTAGAGATTTATTCAAGCATGGCTGATTAAATCCTCTGACATTGATTTGTAAGACATCAGGATAGGCTGTTTCTTGTTTGCTGATGGTGGCACTCTGTACCTCGAGTGCCTGTTTAACATCAGCCTTTGGCAGTATAGAAATTGCAGTCAGGATCACGCATAAAAACACTTGGTAAGTAGAACGATCGGCACTTAATCATTCCCTGTTCCAAGTCGGGGAACAAAAGTTCACTAGCATGAATGTAAATGATCTTTTCTTCTATTACAGAGACCAGTACAGCATCTCCTTCGATCACAGCTGTGTCCCCTTTTACAGACAATGGAAAGAACATCACTCCATTTACTTACCAGGGTCAGTCTACAACTTCCAAATATTACAAGTTGTCTTCTAAACAATGATATTAATTGTTTTTTTAGTTGTGTAAACTGCACATTTGGTTAAAATGAACAAGAGTGCCTTGAGCAACACACACAAAAGTTGCTGGTGAACACAGCAGGCCAGGCAGCATCTCTAAGAAGAGGTACAAAGAGGTCCTGATGAAGGGTCTCGGCCTGAAACATCGACTGTACCTCTTCCTAGACATGCGGCCTGGCCTGCTGTGTTCACCAGCAACTTTTATGTGTGTTGCTTGAAATTCCAGCATCTGCAGATTTCCTCAAGAGTGCCTTGAAGTTGCTTTTAATTTAAGTATTAATGTGCGGAACATTAACAATTATGGTGGCTTTAGTTTAAAGTACTGAATAAAGGTAGCTTAGGAAACTTGCCTTTGTGATTGAATTGAAAATTAGACTTTTCATAAAGTGCCTTTCACACTGTTGGGTCCCAAAGCACTGAACAACCAATGGGGAACCAGCATTCAGAAATAGTGCTGTGGCCATTATCACATATAGATTGAGATACAGATTTTTGATGAAGGCCGAATTTTTGGCAGGAAATGAGGTAATTGTTTTCTGAAATAATGCCTTGAGATCTTTTACATCCACCTCAGAAGCTACAAGTAAATTTTGCATCTGAAAATAGACTCATTTGTCTGACAAGTTGAGTCTCATACATCCAACTTGCATGGAGGACTCAACATTTAGGAACCTCTCTACAGTACTGAAATAGATCAGAATCAGATTAATTCTGATTAATGTCATGAAATTTGTTTTGTTGCAGCAGTACAGTACAAAGGTATTTTTTATTTCGATAGTACAGTAACAGTCTCTAATCAAACGAGCCTGTGCCACCCATTTACACCATGTGACCAATTAACCTACTAATCCATCCAGTGACAATGCAGAACCATGAAATATTTCTAGCTCAGGATGTGGTGCATCTTGGAGGAATATCTACATGTGCTGCTGTTCCACGTAGCTGCTGCTTGCCCTTGGGTGATAGATGTCATGGGTTTGAAAGCTGCACTAGAAGTAGCCTGGGTGGGTAATCCCAGTCCATTTGTTGATGACACATAGCAGACACTGTGTGCCAATGGTGGAGAGAATGAGCATTTAAGATTGTGGATGGGATACCAGTTAAAGTCAGATATTCTAAATGGTGTCAAGCTTCTTCAAGGTTGATAGCACAATACTCATCCCAGTGAGTGGAGAGTCCTAGAGTTATACACCATGGACAGAGGCCCTTCAGCCCCTCTACATTTTCATCCAAATCATTTATCTATACAGTATATCACAGGTAAGAGGTCACAACACTGATTCCTGTGGAACACCACTATAGTCCCAGGCCCCAGACAGAATAATATTCTTCAACCACTATGCTCGGTCTTTTATGGCCAAGCTTATTTTTTTTTTAAATCCAATCAACCAGGTTTCTGTAGATTCCATGTTCCTTAATCTTCTAGATCAGCGGTCCCCAACCACCGGGCCGCGGACCGCTGCCGGGCCGCAAAGCATTCGCTATCGGGCCGCGAGGAAACAATGTGTTTTGGCGATAGGAGTCAGCCCCACCTTTTCTCATTCCCTGTCACCCCCACTGTTGAGCTTGAACACACGCGCGGTCATTACGCACACATCATGCATGTCAGCGCGGGAAGGAGATCAACTCCTTCAGCTTGCAAGTGGCGGTGGGCAGAAAAGTATGTTTGACGTAACATCTCTGCCGGCATTCTGGATCAAAGTCAAGGCTGAATATCCTGAGGTAGCCACGAAAGCACTGAAAACGTTGCTATCTCTGCAATGAATGGAACAAAAACTAAATTGCGGAATAGACTGGACATCAGGAACCCCATTCGAGTATCGCTGTCTCGCGTCACCCCTCGATAGGACCGTCTCATTGCAGGGAAACAAGCCCAGGGCTCCCACTGATTCAGCGATATTGGTGTGTTGCAATGATTTTATATGTTCATATGGGGAAAATATATGCTGTGTGTTTAATATCCAAACGTTACTTAAAATGTTATGATGCTATTGACTTATATAACCATATAACAATTACAGCACGGAAACAGGCGATCTCTGCCCTTCTAGTTCGTGCCGAACGCTACCCTCACCTAGTCCCACCGACCTGCACTCAACCCATAACCCTCCATTCCTTTCCTGTCCATATACCTATCCATTTTTTCTTTAAATGATAATATTGAACCTGCCTCTACCACTTCTATTGGAAGTTCGTGCCACACTTATTTCAAGCTCCCCTGATAATTGACTTATTTCTATATTCATGCGCTGTGTTTAATATTAAATTCGTTAGATAAACCCTTTTAGAAACGAAATTGAGTACATTAGCCACTTACCACCTGTATTCCGGTTGTGATTAACACCACCCCCCCGAACAGAATCGCTAAAATCAATTTGTAAGGGGGCGAGGGGAATTGGCATGTACATGCATGCGCACACAGGTGCCCGTGCAAGGCTTCATGGTCATTGTAGTCTTACTCTGGGTAAACAAGGTATTTGACTGCTACTCTCGTCCGTTGGCAACCCTCCCCCCCCCTCCCCCCGGGTCGGCCGGTCTGCAAGAATATTGTCAATATTAAACCTGTCCGCAATTCAAAGAAGATTGGGGACCCCTGTTCTAGATCAGCCTACCATGAGGGACCTTTCACTTACTTTACTGAAGTTGATGTAAACAGCATCAATTTTCATTAATTAACCTCAAAAACCACAAATGTTTAAAACATTTCCTTCCCCTCCTAGAGAAGGGGCTAGACTTGATCTCTTCTTAGGAAATGAGGTGGGCAAGTGGTTGATTTGTTCAGTGGAGGGTGAAGCACTTTGTAATCACTGACTATAATTGTATTAGTTTTTAAGATGACTCTATATAATGTAAACTAGGGTAAGGCTTACTCTGGTGTCGGACAGGATTTATTAAAAGTTGATTGGAAGAGGATGTTTGCAGGTAAGGGGACATCTGGCATGTGGGAGATACTTAAATGTGTGACAGAGACTTCAGCACCAGCAGATTCCAGTTAGAGTGATATACAAGGCTGGTAAAATTAGGGGACCTGGTTGATAACATGTATGGAGGCAGCTGGCTTCAAGCAATTATTATTGAAGAATATCTTCAAGAGTACTCGTGAATAGAAATTAGAAGGGCAAAAAGGAGCCAGGAGATGTCTCTGGCTGATAAAAATAAAGGAGATCATGAAAGATTCCAGAGGTATACTAAGAATAAAAGAGCAGCTGGAGTAAGAATTGGCCCTTAATGGATCACTGTAATAATCTAAATGTTGAGTGATAGAAATAGGTGAGGTCTTCATTGGTATTGGTGTATTTGTTGTACATGTTGATACAGTGAAGTGCTTATCTTGCATACTGTTCATTAGATAATGTGGGGTCATATTGAAAATGCTAATGTATATTTTTGTCTCTGGAGAATGACATGGAATTTAATGATTTCAAAGTTCAAAGTAAATTTTATTATCAAAGTACATATACATCACCATATGCAACTCTGAGATTCATCTTGTGGGCATACTCTTCAAATCTACAGAATAGTAACTGTAACAAAATTGATGAAAGATCATGCTATATGTCTCTGATTCTATACAGGAACAGTTCTGTATGGAGCTTGTTTGGCAAGTGACCAATGGGAATTATTGGTCCCTGGAAAGTATGCTTAGTGTTGTGGGTTTAGCTCGTGGTGTTGTAATTGTAATGGAGAAGGCAAAAAAAAAAAAAAAATCAATTTTCATTTATAACAAGATTGGGCACAGGGTTGAGCCGGTACTCAAAATTTTAGATTATATTAGATTGCATCCTGTGCTGACACAAAAGGTATTGAATTTTGCAGTCAGAGCTGGCTAGTGTGAAAATCACAATGAGCAGGCAGTGTGAATTTCATGCATGATCTTTATTGGGTTAGTCTAGCTTGAGTAAATTGTGCAGATCTCATTTATCTGTCACCCACAAGATAAACATTTGCATTTTCTGAGGATTTTCATATCTTCAGGGACAAAACCTGAACTCTAGTGGTTAACTAGTGGACAAATGTCATTGAAATTGTCAGTTATGTGGAATTTGCTGTGTGATGGTCCTACGAGACAAATTCAGAAAAGTTACTTTTGTTAGTGCTCGGTTGCTAAGGCAGTCAGTTGCAATCTCTGCACATTCAAAGTTGCAGTTTGGAGTTGTGATAGTCTGCGTTTGTTAGGGCAGTGAGACAGTGGCCTAGTTAGTCCATTTTGTCCAGGTCTGTTAATGGCTCCTACATTTAGCTGAGAATCTCTGTGCAAGAAAGGGTAAGTGGGTCAGTCTTTACTTCACTATTCAATTACCAAGATGATGTGCTACTTGGTTCAGCAGTTAGGTGCAGTGAAGATAACTATTTATATGTAATCTGGTCTGTGGCCTTTTGTGGTAAACCATGTATATATGTTGTAACTCGGTTACCTGTCTGGACACACCTCTCTGCTGACTGCCCCTGTGGCTCCTCCCACAGAGTCCTGTATAAAGGTGTTTGCCTTGCCCCTCCCCCTCAGTCCGGAGGCAGACACTCACTGTGGAGGTTGTATTGTACAGCGAATAAAAGCCTTTCAGTATTTTACCAAACCTCAGTCTTTTGGAGTAATTGAAGGTGCTTCAATTTTATTCGCTGTACGTTTTAAAACGTGGAACAGGCCCTGAGACCAGAAAAATTGGACCTCGATCCGCAAATGCCTGACGCTGGAAACGCTTTCAAACTCTGGCTGGCCTGCTTCGAAGCGTATCTAGAGGAGATTAAAGCGACCGACCCTGTAGCGAAGTGTAGAGTTCTACTCTCCAGGGTCAGGCTACGGGTCTATTCGCTGATCAGAGACCAGCCGAACTATGACGGCGCACTGAACGCACTCAAAAGACAATACCTGCGGCCGATAAACAGCGTCTATGCTTGGCATCGCTTAGCGACATGGCAACAATGGTCTGGGGAATCGAGTGCTGAGTTTGTCCAGGCCCTACAGACACTCGTGCGAGCCTGCAATTGCCAGGAGCTGACGGCGGCACAGCATGTAGAACTCCAAGTGAGAGATGCCTTCGTTATGGGGACCAGGTCAGTGTACGTGCGCCAGCAGCTGCTGGAAAAAGCCAATCTTACCCTAAGTTCGGCGATCGAGCTGGCTGATATGTTGGAGGCCGTTCTGCATAACTCCGAGACTCTCCAGGCACACGATCCCCCGATGTCCTCGTGGGTGCCGCAGACCCCGCAACCTGCCGGCGAATCGACCTCGGCTGCTGCCAGTCGTGAGTCCGCGAAGTGCTACTTCTGCGGACTGGAGAAGCACGCCCGGAAACGCTGCGCGGCCTGACAAGCTACCTGTTCCAGCTGCGGAAAGAAGGGCCACTTCACCAAGGTCTGTAAGTCAAAACCGCGAGCGGGATCGAGCAGCACCGCGTGCGAGTCCTGGGGGTCGCCATCTTCCCTGCACACTGCCACCACGTGCGAGACATGTGGGCCGCCATCTTCCCTGCACGCCGCCACCACGTGCGAGACATGGGGGCGGCCATCTTGGTCGGCACCACCTCCCACCGCCTACGACCAACGGGTGCTCACGGGCCACCCCACCGTGCTGGACCAAGACAGCGACCCCACCCTGGCTTCCGTGACCCTCGACCAAAGCGCTCCCCACCAGCTCGCAAGGTCAATGATGGACATCCTGGTGGAGGGGCACAGGACAAGCTGCCTGTTTGACACAGGCAGCACGGAGAGTTTTATCCACCCGGCCACGGTGCAGCATTGTGGACTCATGATACAGCGGATAAGTCAGAGGGTCACCATAGCCTCCGGGTCGCATACAACAGACATCCGGAGGGGTTGTACAGCGACACTAGTGGTGCAGGGCACAGAATATCGGGACTTCATGTTACTGGTCTTGCCTCAACTGTGTGCCCCTGTGCTGTTGGGGTTGGACTTCCAGAGCCACCTGAAAAGCGTGACAATGAAGTATGATGGGCCCCTCCCGCCAATTACTGTCATAAATCCCCTGTTTTGTAGAGATATGTCACGTACCCGGCTACTGACCACACACACACACACCGACCCGTGCATCCCACCCAACATCATGCCAACTGCCACACTACCGACACCACTTGCGGCCTCTCCACCCTCAGGATCCCTCCCCCACCGCTGTTCGCCAACCTGACCCCCGACTGTAAACCTGTGGCAACTAAAAGCAGGAGGTACAGTGCGGGGGACAGAGCTTTCATTAAGTCGGAGGTGCAGCGGCTGCTCAGGGAGGGGGTCATTGAGGCAAGCACAAGTCCTTGGAGGGCGCAGGTGGTGGTTGTTCAGAACGGGGAGAAGAATAGGATGGTTGTGGACTATAGCCAGACCATCAATAGGTTCACGCAGCTCGACACGTACCCTCTACCCCGCATCGCAGATATGGTCAATCAGATAGCACAGTACAAGGTGTACTCGACCATAGACCTAAAATCCGCTTACCATCAGCTCCCCATCCGCCGGGAGGACTGCCCTTACACTGCCTTCGAGGTGGTCGGCAGGCTTTATCACTTCCTGCGCATCCCCTTCGGTGTCACAAATGGTGTATCTGTCTTCCAGAGGGCAATGGACCAGATGGTGGACCAGTGCCAACTGAAGGCCACGTTCCCATATCTGGATAACATCACCATCTGCAGTCACGACCAGCAGGATCACGACAACAATCTCCAAAAATTTCTCCAAGCGGCCAAATCTTTCAACCTCACCTATAACAAGGACAAGTGTGTATTTGGGACCACCCGACTTGCTATCCTTGGGTGTGTCGTGGAGAATGGAGTCATTGGCCCTGACCCAAACTGTATGCACCCCTTGTTGGAATTCCCTCTTCCCAATACCCTCAGAGCCCTCAAAAGGTGCCTGGGCTTCTTTTCATATTACGCCCAATGGGTCTCTAACTATGCAGACAAGGCCCGCCCCCTGGTCAAGTCCACCACATTCCCCCTCTCTGCCGAGGCCCACACGGCCTTCAACCGCATAAAAGGGGACATTGCCAAAGCAGCAATGCATGCAGTGAATGAGGCCAATCCCTTCCAAGTAGAGAGTGACGCCTCCGACTTTGCGCTGGCTGCTACCCTCAACCAGGCGTGAAGACCAGTGGCGTTCTTCTCCCGTACCCTTCAAGGCCCTGAAATTCGGCGCTCTGCGGTAGAGAAAGAGGCCCAGCCCATAGTGGAAGCTATAAGGCACTGGAGGCACTATCTTGCCAGCAAAAGGTTCACCCTGCTAACTGACCAGCGCTCAGTCGCGTTCATGTTTAATAATCAGCAGCGGAGCAAAATCAAAAATGATAAAATTCTGAGGTGGAGAATTGAACTCTCCACCTACAACTATGACATCATGTACAGGCCTGGGAAGCTCAACGAGCCCTCCGATGCCCTATCCCAGGGAACATGTGCCAGCGCGCAGATCGACCGGCTATACGTCCTACATGTAGACCTTTGCCACCCGGGAGTCACCTGGCTTTTCCACTTCGTGAAAGCCCGGAACCTGCCTTACTCCCTTGTGGAGATCAGGATGATGACCAGGGACTGCCAAGTCTGCGCAGAGTGCAAACCGCACTTCTACCAACCCGAAAAGGCACCACTCATCAAGGCCACCCGCCCCTTTGAGCGACTGAGTGTTGACTTTAAGGGCCCCCTTCCCTCCACCGACTGCAATGTGTACTTTCTTAACGTAATTGACGAGTACTGGCGGTTCCCCTTCGCCATCCCCTGCCCCGACACCACTACCACGTCAGTTATAAAAGCCCTGCGCAAGCTCTTCACTCTGTTCGGATACCCATGCTATATCCACAGTGACAGAGGGTCCTCGTTTATGCGTGACGAGCTGCGCCGATATCTACTGGCTAGGGGAATTGCAACCAGTAGGACCACGAGCTATAATCCCCGGGGGAATGGACAGGTGGAGAAGGAGAATACCACGATGTGAAAGGCCACATTCTTAGCCCTCAGGTCAAAGGGACTGCTGGTCTCCCGCTGGCAGGAGGTCCTTCCCGAGGCACTCCACTCCATCCGCTCCCTGTTATGCACAGCCACCAATGTCACCCCCCATGAGCGGCTCTTTTCTTTTCCCAGAAAATCGACCACTGGAACCACCCTACCAACTTGGCTGACGTCCCCGGGGCCAGTGCTGCTTCGGAAACATGCGAGGAGCAATAAATGCTCCCCGATGGTCGAGAGGGTTCACTTACTTCATGCGAACTGCCAGTATGCCTACATGGTTTTACCTGATGGGCGGGAGGACACGGTCTCCATCCGCGACCTGGCGCCCGCAGGAGCTCCAGGCCCCTACCCTGAACACTCCGTGGTGACTATTGACCCCGTACCCACCAATGTATGTACCTACGAGACACCGTGCGCCCCAAACCCTATACAGACACCACACGACACTCCCATACCGGGCGCGACGCACACGCACGAGGGATTACCGACGCCTAACGTGCTGGCACCTGAAGTCAGGCCGGAGCCAGCACAACCGCCATCGCCAGTGCTATGTAGATCACAGCGACGGACTCGACCGCCTGATAGACTTAACCTGTAAATATACTGGTTGTAAATATTGTCAGTCACTTCACCCTGCGGGACTCTTTTTAAAAAAAGGAGGGGTGAATGTGGTAAACCATGTATATATGTTGTAACTCGGTTACCTGTCTGGACACGCCCCTCTGCTGACTGCCCCTGTGGCTCCTCCCACAGAGTCCTGTATGAAGGTGTTCACCTTGCCCCTCCCGGCAGACACTCACTGTGGAGGTCATATTGTACAGCGAATAAAAGCCTTTCAGTATTTTACCAAACCTCGGTCTTTTGGAGTTATTGAAGGTGCTTCACCTTTTTTGAGGTGATTTATCCATTTTGATAATCAAACTTTGTTTTTAATTAGCTCTGCCTGCAGATGTTCTGCTTTGAAGTATATGAAGTATCAGATTGCAAAGAGTGCTAGAAATTGGAGTGAAGATCCTAATATAACTTCACCTCTTCTGTGACATTGAACCTGATGTGTTTTACCAATGAGACTTTCAGACTGGTCACCCAAGAGTTTAAATTACACGTCAGGCATATAGTTTAATATAGTTTAAGTCACTGGCTGTGAAATTCTGGATAAGTGATCTTGGAACATGAAAATAAAACTATAGATGCTAGAAAATATGAAATAATCTTATTTCTGATCTTGAGACATGATTGAATTTTATTCCAGCACATTGTGGAACTTAAAATCCCTTGATTTTAAAAAGATCTGGAATAAAAAAGCTAGCTGCAAAAATGAGGGGCCCTGAAAGTACTGGGATATTAGAAAACCTAGCAGGTTCCATAAGTCTGCTGCTCTTGGCTAAATTGTTCTATGTATGACTGGTAACCCACAGATGTGAGGTGACTGAACTCCCCCTGAAAAGGCCAAGTAACCTTTTTGAGTTTACTGCAGTTAGGAATAGATAATAAACGCCAGCCTTGGCAGCACTACCTACATAAAATCAATGGAAAAAGAAATCAGTGGTCTTGTCCAAAATGATTGATTAGTGCAGAGCAGGCCTATCTTTTGTGTACACACAAAAATCTATCACAATTAAGTATCTCCTAAAGCGTTTGATTTCGTAATCAAAATGCACCAGTTCACCCGCTGCAAGGTGCATATCTCGTCAGTGACTGGAGAGAGGGAAGGCTTCAGCTTAGACTGATTATCATTGAATGCCTGTTAGGTTTATTAAATAGCTGAAGCCTCTCACTGATGTATCCAAATGCAAAGAGCTTTTGTAAAGTTGGGGTTTAAGTTGTGCTTAGTTTGAATCTAGAAAAATGCTGGTTCCCAGATTTCTCCTTATTAGCTGCTTAATTTGTGTCACCCTTTGAGAGCTTTCAGCAAAAGTACACAATATTGGTGAGGCTCATTCTTTTTATAGGTACCCAGTGTTAGAACAACATGATGGATTGCTCTTTATGTGCTTATAAGTGAAACATTCAAAGGTCAACACTATCTGGGACTTGAAAATGAGCGTTTAACTGTTACCACCACAGTTATAAATTATCCTTTGATCTACTTGCAGCACTTCCTCAGTAGCGAACTGACAAAATAACAGCAAGGCAGCTTAAAGAGGTCTTGGATATACCCATTGGCCTACAGTTTGAAGGCGGCTTCTTCATTATAATTCAGGACTCACTTCCTGATTTTCCCCAAGGCCTGTCCATTTCATCACAATGCACAAGTGTGATGGAATTCTCTCCAGTTGTCCGCAATGATTGCAACATCAGCAATTCTCAAATTCCAACACCTTCCAGGACAGGACAGCTCTGTTGATTGGCACCCTATTGATCTCCCAAAATGCTCCTTTGTGTGCAGTGGTTGTGGTACGTGGTGTGTGCTGTGTGCCATTTACAAAACGCACTGCAGTTTCTCATCTATTACACTACTGGTCACCAAGATCCCCTATCTCGACCTCAGTGAAAGGCAAGGTCTACCTACTAAATCATTTAGAGAAAAAACAGCTCGGATTGTACTTCCAATTTGAGGCCTTTTATTTGGGCGAATTGTATTTGAATTACAGAAAATACTTTTGTCAAACCTTCAAATTAATTCAATCAAGAAAACACTGTAACTAGAATATCGAACAGGCCATAGCTGTCTTTCTTTAAGAATATTACTTCACCTTTAATTCTAAGTTTCATTATTTAATTTTATTTCAACATGAAAAATAAATGAATAAAAATTGACTGTTGCACTCAGTGTGATGACTGGGGCTGAATACTTTCTGCTAGTTCCCTGAAATTTGGCTCATAACTACAGATAGCCAGTTTGAGGCAGTCTGTGAGGTGTAGGGTTGCCAACTGTCCCGTATTTCCCCCACTAAAGTAGAACATTCCTATGAAACTTTTCATGCCGAAATGCTTTACGCCGAAGAAGCAATTACCATTAATTTATATGGAAAATTTTTGAGCGTTCTCAGACCCAAAAAAGAACCTACCAGATCATACCAAATAACACATAAAGCCTAAAATAACAGTAATGTACAGTAAAAGCAGGAATGATATGATAAATACACAGCCTATATAAAGTAGAAATAATGAAAATTAAGCCAAAACCGATTCGTGGGGTAAAAAAATCGGCAGGTATGCGCATGCGCACACAGGTGAACGCGCAAGGCTTCATGGTCATTGTAGTCTTTTCGGGGTAAACACAAATGTCCCGGGATTTGACTGCTACTTTTGTCTGTAATTCGGGAGTGAGAAAGTTGGCAACCCTAGTGAGGTGTCTGTCAGTAAGTCAGCTCCTGTACTTAGATTTAATAATTTTCATCTGTGAAAATGCAATTTCACATAGATAAATTGACCTGAAGTAGGCACTGACTTTTAGTGCTATAAAATTAACGCACACACTGCGCATTGCTCAGCCCCATCAGTAGTAATTGCCACCAGTTTATGAATGGGGATGTCATTTTCATGGACATATTTTTAAACTCATTGTAAATATCCTCACCTCTCGTTCTTTCCTTTAATTGTAAAAGAGTGAGGAAGTCCTCCTTTGTTGTAAAATCCTGGCAAGCCATTCTGACAAATATTACAAGCTGAGCTGTTTGCATTACATCCAGGGAGTCATCGAACTGTAGTGAAAAATATCCACGTCCTCTGACAGTGACTCTACCCTCCTTGTCACTGTTGCAGGGCCAAGCAGTATATTAAGTATTGCGGTTGTGATGCTGTTCTTGTTTTTAAAGTCATTAAAAACAGTCTCTGCGGTAATGGCCATTGCTTCCTTGAATAAGTCGCCATCTGTAAAAGGCTTCTTGTGTTTAGCCAAAAGGTGACTTACACGAAATAATGTTTCAATAGCAGCCTTATTTTGAGCAGCATGTTTTGTGAAAAACGATTGCTGGGCCTTCAACCCCGATTTCAGCTCCTCAGCTTTCCTGGCACGAATTGCGCTCTTTGTGGGGTAGGTGTCTTTAAATTCCTGGTGGTTGGTGTTGCGGTGCCGCTCCAGATTCCCTCTTTTAGCCAGTGCTTGTGTTTGGTGGCACAACGTACATACACACTTGTCTTTCACCAAGGTAAATAGAAATTCCTCTTCCTATTCTGGATGGAATTTGTATGTTTTTGCCTTCTTTCGTGGAGCCTCCGCCATGCTATCAGGGTATCACGAACAAGTGCCAATTGCGTCGCCTCTGATCTGAGCCGACATTCATCTAATTAATTAGCTTGTTTATTTTGGCTTTTTTTCTTAAAGATGTGCTGTGTGCATCCCGACTAATGCTGCACCCCTACATGTTTCGCGGCCCGGAGGTTGGGGACACTGCCGTATATTGATGCTTGCGACAATCTGTACTGTTACCTAATCTAATTGGTCACTTTGGTGCAGCACAGGCTATGCTGAAAACGCGGTGCATGGCGGGGGAACTACACACATGTGCACTGGGCAGAAAGAACGGAACTAAACCCCTGCAACCTGGAAACAATCTGTCTTTACAAACATAAACACGAGGAATTCTGCAGTTGCTGGAAATTCAAGCAACACACATAGAAGTTGCTGGTGAACACAGCAGGCCAGGCAGCATCTCTAGGAAGAGGTACAGTCGACGTTTCGGGCCGAGACCCTTCGTCAGGACTAACTGAAGGAAGAGCTAGTAAGAGATTTGAAAGTGGGAGGGGGAGGGGGAGATCCAAAATGATAGGAGAAGACAGGAGGGGGAGGGATGGAGCCAAGAGCTGGACAGGTGATTGGCAAAAGGGATATGAGAGGATCATAGGACAGGAGGCCCAGGGAGAAGGGAGGGGGGGACCCCTTGCCCATCCTCTGGGTTCCCCCCCCCCCTTCCTTCTCCTTGGGCCTCCTGTCCCATGATACTCTCATATCCCTTTTGCCAATCACCTGTCCAGCTCTTGGCTCCATCCCTCCCCCTCCTGTCTTCTCCTATCATTTTGGATCTCCCCTCCCCCTCCCACTTTCAAATCTCTTACTAGCTCTTCCTTCAGTTAGTCCTGACGAAGGGTCTCGGCCAGAAACGTCGACTGTACCTCTTCCTAGAGATGCTGCCTGGAATGCTGTGTTCACCAGCAACTTTGATGTGTGGTGCTCTCTTTACAAACAGCTTTTTAGTGAAAATATTGCTATATTACCATTGTCCTAATTAGTATTACTTACTTTAATAATGCTCACATTACAACAGTATTTGTGTATTTATTTTTGATTTTTCTTCGGGATCTACTGGGAAAGTCTCAAAGATCGACTGGCCGATGGCGATCGACGGGTTGGCGACCTCTATAGTACACAGTTCCTAAACCCACAAACTCTATCACCAACAAGAACAAGGTTGGAGGTGTTGTGGATAGTGTGGAGGGCTGTCAGAGGTTACAGGGGGACATTGATAGGATGCAAAACTGGGCTGAGAAGTGGCAAATGGAGTTCAACCCAGATAAGTGTGAAGTGGTTCATTTTGGTAGGTCAAATATGATGGCAGAATGTAGTATTAACGCTAAGACTCTTGGCAGTGTGGAGGATCAGAGGGATCTTGGGGTCTGAGTCCGTCGGATGCTCAAAGCAGCCGCTTAAGTTGACCCTGTGGTTAAGAAGGCGTACGGTGTATTGGCCTTCATCAATCGTGGAATTGAATTTAGAGGCCGAGAAGTAATATTGCAGCCATATAGGACCCTGGTCAGACCTCACTTGGAGTACTGTGCTCATTTCTGCTCGTCTCACAACAGGAAAGATGTGGAAACCATAGAAAGGGTGCAGAGGTGGTTTACAAGGATGTTACTTGGATTGGGGAGCATGCCTTATGAGAATACGTTGATGTAACTCGGCCTTTTCTCCTTGGAGCGATGGAGGATGAGAGGTGACCTGATAGAGGTGTGTAAGATGTTGAGAGGCATTGATCGTGTGGATAGTCAGAGGCTTTTTCCCAGGGCTGAAATGGTTGACACAGGTTTAAGGTGCTGGGGAGTAGGTACAGAAGAGATGTCAGGGGTAAGTTTTTTTTTAACTCAGAGAGTGGTGAGTGCATGGAATGGGCTGCCGGCAATGGTGGTGGAGGCAGATACGATGGGGTCTTTTAAGAGATTTTTGGATAGGTACATGGAGCTTAGAAAAATAGAAGGCTATAGGTAAGCCTAGTAATTTCTAAGGTAGGGTCATGCTCGGCACAACTTTGTGGGCTGAAGGGCCCGTATTGTGCTGTAGGTTTTCTATCTTTCTATGTAACAGACAGTAGGTCTATAGGAATATCACCACCTGCCTAAAAGACACCACCCTGACTTGTTATTCTTTCATCCTCACTGGCTTTAAATCCTGTAAACCCCTTCCCAGCAGTTACTGCAGGAGAACCTTTGCCAAAAGGACCGCAGTGTATGTATGCAGTTACCAACAACATACTAAATATGAATTAGAAGTAACAAGATTTTCTTTTGAAATGAATCATTTGGCAAGGGGAAAGTGCTGACAAGCCACTTATCGTAGAGTCATAGAGCAATACATTACAGAAATAAGCCTACGTAGTCTGTTCTGAACTGTTAATCTGCCTAGTCCCATGGACCCGTACCAGGACCATAGCCCTCTGTACCCCTTCCATCCGTGTAGTCTTGGAGTACATAACAGAAGTGGACCCAGTGGTTCAACACACACACAAAATGCTGGAGGAACTCAGCAGGTCAAGCAGTCTGTATGGAGATGAATAAGCAGTCAACGTTTTGGGCCAAGACCCTCCTTTAGGACTGAAAAGGAAGGGGGAAGATGCCAGAGTAAAATGATGGAGAGGGGAAGGAGGCTAGCTAGAAGGTGATAGGTGAAACCAAGTGGGTACGAAAGGTAAAGTGTGGGAGAGGAAGGAATCTGATAAGAGAGGAGAGTGGGCCATAGGAGAAGGGGAAGGAGGAGACGGCCCAGGGCAAAGTGATAGGTAGCTGAGAAACGGTAAGAGGCTAGGGTGGGAATAGAGAAAAGGGGGGGGGGGGGATGTTTTTTATATATCAGAAGGAGAAATTGATATTCATGCCATCAGGTTGGGGGCCACCTAGACAGAATATAAGGTGTTGATGCTCCACCCAGAGTAGTGGCCCATGTCAGAATGGGAATTAAAATGTCTAGCCACCGGGAAGTCTGCTTTTGGCAGATGGGAGGCACTTGATGAAGCGAATACTCAATTTATGATTGGTTTCACCAGTGTAGAGGAGGCCACACCAGGAGCACCAGACACGAAAAATGACCCCAGCAGATTTGCAGGTGAAGTGTTGCCTCACCTGGAAGGACTGCTTGGGCACCTGAATGGAGGTGAGGGAGGAGATGAATGAGCAGGTGTAGCAGTTAGGCTGCCTGCAGGGATAAGTGCTAGGAGGGAGATTAGTGGGGGAGGGACGAATGGACAAGGGAAGCTGTGGAGGAGAGGCTTCTTTTCGTTATACAGGAGAGTTGGCATACAAGAATTCATGGCAATGTAAACGCAGGCAAAGATACTCAGAACCTGAGGAAGCATGCAGTTCCTACATAATTACATACTGAATCTCCCTGATGAATTCCTGCTGGAAGAATGAGAGATCTCACTGACTATTCTCATGCAGCAACAGTTGCCAAATATATCTCCTCCTCTGGCCTGGAAGAAGATTTGGCCACTGAATAGCCACCGGCAGACTCATCCTTGCTTAGTTTGTAGCTGTGGTCTGACAGAGTTCAGAGAGGAAACCTTAATGGATATGAACTCTCCCTCTTCCACTGGCACCAGCATGCCCTGTTCTGAATGACTACTACTCATCTGTCCAGTCATGGTGTGTTTCAGTGGAAGCCAGTTGTACATATGGGAGCAGCTAGTTTGTGCAGGAAGTCAGTGGTAAGTAAAATGTGTTTCAGCAGCTGACACATTTCTTTGTGCCAAAATAATGCCAGATCCATTTCTATGAAGGTATAAGTATAAATTAATTGCACTAACAGCCAGAAGACGTAATCCAAGAAGCCAATCTATAGGTGTTGATGAGCAGTGCAGAGTCCTGTCTTTGGTAGTTTTACAGAAATGAAGCACCATGATTGGCCTATAGCTCCCAGCACCACAAACTGAATGGGGGTGGGGATGCTGTAAACAAAATCTAGCAGCAACATCTGCTTTGAAGCATCACAAATATAATTTCTTTTAGGCATTATTTTGACAATTGTTTTTACAATGAATCTTTGACAATAGTAATGTTTTGGCGCCTTGGCACAAAGCCTCAGTCCAATGCTGAAACTGGATTTTTTTTTCTCTCTGAAGCTTCCTCAGCTGGAATGCCCGAAGGAATTCTGAGCTCCACAGCTACTACTAATAAGGTCAACATTACTCACGATAAAGTAAGCATACATCAGATTTACAAACTGCTTGACCGCTAAAGTACATCTAAAATATTGTACGTACTATTGCAGGTGTTTTAATGGATGCTGTATTAAATTGGTCTCTCAGCAACAATTGAGTACCTTTGGGTTAATTATATACTGACTTATTAGCCTTGTGGCAAAATTCTGCAAAAGGAGAATGGAATCCTTAATACAAATTTTAGAAAGTTTGAAGAGTTAGTTGCAATTGAGCACAGCCATCGTGGGCCAACGGATTGATTCATATGCTGTACTATGTTCTATGAAAATCTGTGCATCCACTTCCTGGTTCTTCAGATACCCAGGATGCACTGCCCACAGTTTTTAAAAAAATAGAAGCCTTTGTTACTCAACTTAGTGAGGCACTGATTCAGCCTGATTCAAGGAAATCTATCCCAGTCAAACAATTTCTTCTTTACCCAGTACTGGTGGCAGTATCCCATGAATTGAAACCTATTCTACTCATGCTGATATTTGAGCCAGTCATTTTAATTCCCTACTTCTTCCTTCCTCCTCCCCTCCATGCACCTTCTCGCTCTGACTTCTGTCCTCCCTCTCTAGTCCTGATGAAAGGTCTTGGTCTGAAATGTCGACTGTACTCTTTTCAATTGATGCTGCCTGGCCTGCTGAGTTCCTCCAGCATTTTGTGTGTGTTGCTCGGATTTCCAGCATCTGCAGAATTTTTTTGTACTCTACTTAATTCCCTAATCATATTTACCTTGTATGAATTCGCACACAACTTGAGTGATAATCCAGTGATTAACACCTTTGTGGGTTTGATTTCTTATTTGAAGTCTAGATGCTCAAATACTTTATCCCTCTTTTTCCTGTTGTATCATTGTTTCCCATCTGGACTACAACAGCAGGTTCTTTCCCTTCCTGCTCCAAGTTCCTCAACCTCAAGAGTTGCCCATAACCCAGGCACAGAACAGGCACATGTATTCAGGACTTGTGCTTACAACCACAGAAAATTACCACTACTTTTCTTTCCAGTCCTTTACCTTGAATGGTTTCTGTGCATCCGTACTGTGGCCAGTTTGTTCAGCCACCCTACATCCTGAATCAAGGTATCTGGATGATAAGACCCACTATCTGAACCTCTGAACATCAATTCAGAGCTGAAATTATGCACACTTGCTAAATTTACAGTCTCCATGGATCCCAATGGCTTCCATCTGTCCTGGCATATCTGTCTTAAAAATTATTTAGCTTAAGTAATGTATTTAATTTTACTGCTATCTTAAACTCACCAGAGACCTCAGATGTTGTACTTGCAATGGAGGGGTGCTAAAATCACGCTGTAGTTTTAGGTGGGTAGAGGCATGATTTATATTCCCATGAGGCATTGTGGGTTCAATTAACCAGTTCTAGCAGGTTATTTAGTTACTTGGTATACTAAAGGCTATTTTATATTGCTTCAAATGTATCCTACAAGTTAAGCAAATTTAACTAAAACCAAAACAAATAAATCAATGCTTGGATAAAATGCTTAATTTCAGGAAAAAATGTTCTTTAACCAAATTAGAAGGTATTTTTAAAAAATATATTAAGCAATAGTTAAAGAATTTCTTTTACATTACATTCTGAATTGCTGTCTTTTTTGATTTGGGTTCAGGCATGTTGAAATAAGTATATGCTGAGATTTGAGGAAAGAAAATAATTCTCAAAACTAATTTAATATTGTGCCCAATTTGCACCCAAACAATGATCAAGGCAAACATTTTACCTGGATATTGAAGAGATTAATATGTGGTGCCTGAAAATTAGAGGTGGGGAGCTTCACCATATAAATGTTTCAAAGGTTACCTTCTTTGTGGAAAGCTTCATAAGCTACCTGTGTTAAACCACATCCTACCTACGCAGGTTTGCTTCTACTTGGCTTGCACGACTTGAAGTGTCACAGAATTATATATATTTAAAAGGAGAGAAAATAATTTCTGTCCTACTGCGATGCCTAATATTGATGTCAGCATATGGGATCCTCTTTAAATATTCAGTAATTTACAATTGGGGAACAGCAAATCTCTCTCCATCATTAATGAATGATGAGTGTAATCAAAAGGACTTTCAGCCCTGCATCATGTAGCTCCTGAGACTGCGAGTTCATTGGGGTTGCGATGAATCATCGAGAGAAACAGGCAATTCTTTATTTACAGGAGGAATATAATTCTCTTTCTCTGATAAAATACACTTGGTGGCCATGTCAGATATGTTGGATCTTTCTGAATTAAATGAACAAGTACAGTTATAATGAAAGATGCAAAAGTCGGGGCTGATTTCATTCAATGAGGGCTTTAACTGGAGACTTGGCTGAAGAGATTGAATGAAGAAGATTGAAACTGAGTTTTATTATGATCAGTGGATCCAGCATAAGAAGGCCATTAGATTGATCATCGGATGTCAAATTCAGCACACAAGGGGTTAGTTAAGCTGATACGGAAGTAATCTGTGAAATCTACTGAGAGGAAGATAAAACATCAGAACTAGGAGCCGGAGCAGGCCACCCGGCCCATCGAGCCTGCCCCTGCCCACCATTCAATAAGACCATGGCTGATCTGTCCGTAAGCTCAGCTCCATCTACCTGCCTTTTCCCCATAACCCTTAATTCCCCTACTATGTAAAAATCTATCCAACTGTATCTTAAATATATTTAGTGAAGAAGCCTCAACTGCTTCCCTGGGCAGAGAATTCCACAGATTCACCACTCTCTGGGAAAAACAGTTTCTCCTCATCTCCATCCTAAATCTTCTCCCCCGAATCTTGAGGCAATGTCCCCTAGTTCTAGTCTCACCTACCAATGGAAACAACTTTCCTACTTCTATCTTATCTATCCCTTTCAGAATTTTGTATGTTTCTATAAGATCCCCTCTCATTCTTCTGAACTCCAGAGAGTATAGTCCCAGGCAACTCAATCTCTCCTCATAGGTTAACCCCGTCATCCCTGGAATCAACCTGGTGAATCTCCTCTGCACTGCCTCCAAAGCCAGTATATCCTTCCTCAAGAACTGTACACAGTACTCCAGATGTGTCCTCACCAGTACCCTGTATAGTTGCAGCATGACCTTCTTGCTCTTGAATCCAATCCCTCTGGCAATGAAGGCCAGCATTCCGTTTGCCTTCTTAATAACCTGTTTTACCTGCAAGCCAACTTTTTGCAATTCATGCACAAGCACTCCCAAGTCCCTCTGCACAACAGCATGCTGCAATCTTTCACCATTTAAATAATCTGCTGTTCTATTATTCCTTCCAAAGTGGATGATCTTGCATTTACCAACGTTGTATTCCATCTGCCAGACCTTGGCCCACTCACTTGACCTATCTATATTCCTCTGCAGACTCTCCACATCCTCTGTACAATTTGCTTTTCCACTCAGTTTGCTGTCATCAGCAAATTTTGCTACGCTACACTCAATCCCCTCTTCCAAATCATCAATGTAAATGGTAAACAGCTGCGGGTCTAGCACCAACCCCTGCGGCACCCCATTCACCACTGACTGCCAACCAGAGAAACACCCATTTATACCAACTCTCTGCCTTCTATTGGTTAACCAATTCACTATCCATGCCAATACATTTCCTCCGACACCATGCATCTGTATCTTATTTATAAGTCTCTTGTGCGGCACCTTATCAAACACCTTCTGGAAATCCAAGTATATGACATCCACCTGTTCCCCTCTATCCACTGCACTCATTATGTCCTCAAAGAGCTCCAGTAAGTTTGCCAAACAGGACCTGCCCTTTCTGAATCCATGCTGCATCTGTCTAATGGAACCACTCCTTTCTAAATGTTTCGCTATTTCTTCCTTAATGACAGCTTTAAGCATTTTCCCGACTACAGATGTTAAGCTAACTGGCCTATAGTTGCCCGTCTTTTGCCTACTTCCTTTTTAAAAAAGTGGCGTAACATTTGATGTCTTCCAATCAGTTGGGATCTGCCCAGAGTCTAGGGAATTTTGGTAAATGATTACCAACGCGTCTATGATAAGCTCCGCCAATTCCCTCAGCACCCTGGGATGCATCCCATCAGGACCAGGGGACTTATCTACCTTCAGGCCCACTAGTTTGCTTATCACTATCTCTTTAGTGACAGTGATTTTATTGAGGTCCTCACCTCCCATTTCGTCCATAACCTCATTCTTTGGCATATTAGGCGTGTCCTCCACCGTGAAGACTGACACAAAATGGTCGTTCAATGCCTCAGCCATTTCCTTATAACCCAATATCATTTTCCCCTTCTCGTATTCCAAGGGACCTGCGTGGACTTTAGCCACCCTCTTCTGCTTTATATATTTATAAAAACTTTTGCTATCTGTTTTCATATTTTGTGCTAATTTACTTTCATACTCTATCTTCCCTTTCCTTATTTCTTGTTTAGTTGTTCTTTGTTGCTTTTTAAAGATTTCCCAATCCTCCAGTCTCCTATTACTCTTTGCAACTTTGTACACATGAGCTTTTAGTTTGATACTATCTTTTATTTCCTTAGTTATCCAAGGCTGGCTGTCCACACACTTACTGTCCTTCCTTTTGACTGGAATATACTGCTGTTGAGCACTGTGAAAACTCTCTTTGAAAGTATTCCACTGTTCCTCAACTGTCCTACCAAATAGCCTGTGCTCCCAATCCTCAAGATTTCCTTGACCAAACTGATTCCCCCAATCTATGTGGAAGTTAAAATCCCCCATGACAATTGCCGTTCCGTTCTTACAAGCCTCAGTTATTTCTTGGTTAATCGCCTCTGCCACTGCAATATTTTTATTAGGTGGCCTATAGACAACACCCACCAGTGATTTTTTTTCCCTTTACTATTCTTAATCTCAACCCAGATGGACTCAACATTCTGCTCCATAGATCTTGTATCATCTCTCACAATCACCCTGATCTCATCCCTGATCAAGAGCGCCACCCCACCTCCTCTGCCTTCCTGCCTATCTTTCCATATTACCTGATACCATTAGATATTTAATTCTCAGTTATCTCCACCTTGCAACCAGGTTTCTGTAATGGCCACTAAATCATATGCCTTGGTACTGATCTGTGCACAAGTTCACTAACCTTGTTTCTAATACCACGGGCATTTAGATAAATTGTCCTTATACTCATTGTCCTTTTAGAACCTAGTGACCTATGCGATTTTTGCTTTTCACTTTTATGCACTCTACTCTACTTTTTACTTCACTATCTATAGCTTTGGTCTCTGCATCACTTCCCTCTTCTTTTCTGTCTTGGTTCCCACCCCCCTGCCATATTAATTTAAAGCCTCTCCAACAGCACTAGTAAACAATCTTCCTAGGACGTAGCTCATACGGTACATAAATGCTGAAATTATTTTAAATTTACGTTTATATTTGCAAAATACTGTGGTTCTAAACATCTGAAATATATTACATAAAATATGAATAATTAGCAGGTTAGACATCCAGGAGTCCCACTCAAGTCCCCACCTGCACATTTCTGAGGATCTCACCTGGTCCCGGAACTCTTCCATTCTGATCAAAAGGGCGCAACAGTGCCTCTATTTCCTGCGGAGCATGAAGAAAGCTCACCTCTGCCCCAGGATACTGACGGACTTTTATCACTGTACCATTGAGAGCATACTCACCAACTGCATCTCAGTGTGGTATGGCAATTGTCCCGCATTGGACCGCGAAGCACTCCAGCGTGTGGTGAAAACTGCCCAGTGGATTATTGGCACCCAATTACCCAACATTGAGAACATTTACCATAAACGCTGCCTAGGCCGGGTGAAGATCATTATCAGGGATGCATCTCACCCTAGCCATGGACTTTTTACTCTCCTCCCACCCAGTAGCCACTACAGGAGCCTCCGCTCCCACACCAGCAGGCACAGGACGAGGTTCTTCCCTAAGGCTGTGACACTGCTGAACCTCTCATCACAGCGCTAAGCAGTATTGCATCTGTATTGTACTGTCTCAGTACTTTTATATTTGTGTGCTGTAGCACTTTTTTTATTCGCAGTTATTTTGTAAATAACACTATTCTTTGCATTTCTGGTCAGATGCTAAATGCCTTTCATTGACTTTGTATCTGCACTCGGCACGATGACAAAGTTGAATCTAATCTAATCTAATCTAATCTGTAAAGAGAGAAACAATGTTAATATTTCAGGTTTAATAGTATTTCATTTAATGTTAACTCTTGTTTCCTTTTCCAAAGATGCTGCTTGACCTGTTGAAAACTTCCAAAAGTTTTCTTAGTTTCACATTTGTATTTTCTGAAGTGAAAATTGTCTTTTCATTTTAGCTAGAAAACAAGAAAATCCAGCTTTATCTCGGCATTGGTTTACTGTTGCTTATCTCTGTGACCGCAATAATTGCCTTCATTTTCTTGAAGAAATGTAAGTGGAGCTTTTGGATTTGTGGGTGGGCAGGGGTGCCAGGGTTATGATGAATCATCCTTATTTGAGCCACTAATAATGATTGGTATTAAACAAATTGTAGTGGTGGCAAAAATTATTAACTAATAAAGTGTGTACAAGATGATGAGAGGTGTTAATAGGGTAGATAGTAAGAAACCTTCATCCATGGGAGAGATGTCTAAGACCAAAGAGCTTGGGTTTAAGATGAGTAGAAGACTTAAAGGGTTTTAGGGGAAGGATATTTTCACCTGGGGGAGGCTGCAATCTGGTATCTGCTGCCTGAGCTGATTGTAGAGGTGGATATTCCCACAGCGTTTCAGAAGCATCTGGATGAGCACGTGCATCACGGGCAAAGCAGGCTATAAACCAAGTGCTACTGAATGGGTACTTGATGGATGGCATAGAAATGGTGAGCCTAAAGTTCTGTCTGACCCGAGAAAAGATGCACGCAGTTCGATACTGCATGCAGCATCAATTTTTTCTCAATTATGTCCATGTTGGACCAACGTTCTTGGATTTTTATTTGTTTGGTCATAGTAAAGACTAGGAGATTAAGTGGTTGGTTTTGTTCTCACTTCCTACACACCCTACCCTCTCAGGAGTTCACAGACTCTCCCAGGCCTTCTCTTGGATAATTTAGGAATGTGGTAATATTAAAGGAGTACTCAAAATCTGATCAAACTTCATGGCAGAAATAACTGGGGAAGGAAAGTAAGGGGTGGCAGAAAACTTAGGGTGAGATAACGAGGAGGTAACACTAAAAACAACCAGTACAAGTTAGTGAGATTAAAAAAAACACTAGTTGCTGATAACAAGCAACACACATCAAAGTTGCTGGTGAATGCAGCAGGCCGGGCAGCATCTCTAGGAAGAGGTACAGTCGACGTTTCATGCCAAGACCCTTCGTCAGGACTAACTGAAAGAAGAGTTAGTAAGAGATTTGAAAGTTGGAGGGGGAGGGGGAGATCCAAAATGATAGGAGAAGACAGGAGGGGGAGGGATGGAGTCAAGAGCTGGACAGGTGATCGGTAAAAGGGATATGAGAGGATCATGGGACAGGAGGCCTAGGGAGAAAGAAAAGGGGAGGGGGGGAAACCCAGAGGATGGGCAAGGGGTATAGTCAGAGGGACAGAGGGAGAAAAAGGAGAGAGAGAGAGAAAGAATGTGTGTATATAAATAAATAACAGATGGGGTACGAGGGGGAGGTGGGGCATTAGCGCAAGTTAGAGAAGTCAATGTTCATGCCATCAGGTTGGAGGCTACCCAGACGGAATATAAGGTGTTGTTCCTCCAACCTGAGTGTGGCTTCATCTTTACAGTAGAGGAGGCCGTGGATAGACATGTCAGAATGGGAATGGGATGTGGAATTAAAATGTGTGACCACTGGGAGATCCTGCTTTCTCTGGCGGACAGAGCGTAGGTGTTCAGCAAAACGATCTCCCAGTCTGCATCGGATCTCGCCAATATATAGAAGGGCACATCGGGAGCACCGGATGCAGTATATCACCCCAGCCGACTCACAGGTGAAGCGTTGCCTCACCTGGAAGGACTGTCTGGGGCCCTGAATGGTGGTAAGGGAGGAAGTGTAAGGGCATGTGTAGCACTTGTTCTGCTTACAAGGGTAAGTGCCAGGAGGTAAGTGGGGAGGGATGGGGGGGAAGAATGGACAAGGGAGTTGCGTAGGGAGCGATCCCTGCGGAAAGCGGGGGGGGGGGGAGGGAAAGATGTGCTTAGTGGTGGGATCCCGTTGGAGGTGGCGGAAGTTACGGAGAATAATATGTTGGACTGCTGCATTCACCAGCAACTTTGATGTGTGTTGCTTGAATTTCCAGCATCTGCAGAATTCCTCGTGTGTACTAGTTGCTGATGATAGGCATCCTGGAGATCGGGGGAGAATTAAAGGCAAATACTATGGCAGATCTGCTGCCCTTAAACAACTCTAGAAATGGAAGTTTTATTTTATTGAGGTTCCCCATTATGTTCCTGCTTTCATTCACCATTATCTGACAAACTTTATTTTGTTTCAACATTGATGATTAATATAAAAAGTAAAAGAATGAATGACTTAAAATAGTTTACAGAAATGTAGGTGTTAATCTATGAGTTGCTTATTGTGATTGATGTACACTGCTCTCTTGACATTTCTCACTCACTGTTTTTGTCTCTTTCAGTGAAGAATTCTAGAGAAAAGTGCAAGTAAGAACTTACATTTTGTAGGATTATTTAATACAAATTCTAATAATCTTACATTTTTATGAAATTTAATATAAATACTTATTTGTATCCCCAGCTCAAACAATGCCATAGGACTTAACATGCACCAAACAGCAGAAGAAAATATATATCAAGTTTCTGAATGAACTACGCTTTGCAATGGATGGTGAATTGACTAATTAATTAATTAATGGATGGTTTCAGAATGTTGCATCACCTAATTATTAATTAAACTCTGATAGGAAAATGGAATGTTTAATTATTTGTAAATGGCTGAATTATATTTTTGTATTAAATATGTATTGCTTTCTTAATGTTTAACTTTACAGTGCAAAATTCTTTAAAGCAGGATATGTTCACATCAACTGATCTAACTTTTAGAATTAATTTCTCCCTTCTTCACTCCCTCTCATGCCTGCTTCCACTCTCCAACTGCCACGCCTCATAACATACCACTAGGTAGAGCAATGTGACAAGATTTGCATCTATGCCTGTACAAAATACTCAGTCACTGAAATAGTCACCTCCAGTCCCAGAGCATGGCTGAAAGTAGTAACTTGTCACACTATGTATCCCCTGAAGATGCAGTACAGTATATCTCTGTTCAGTGACAATGGTATAAGGTGTACCATGACACAGTCATGCACGTTCTTCCTTTAAAATAAGCTTAGCAATAATTCTAATTTGTCCAATATGTTGCTCATAAAGTAAACTACTAAAACGAAACTTTCTAGCCATTGTGTGAACCTCATAATTCAAGTTAGATAGCCCATAATTTCCAGGCCATGCAAATGAATGTGAATTTCAGTAAATTTAGTAGTGCACAAGGCCCAAGATTTGGGGACAGTGGGAGATGAGGGGAGCCTATCTGGACATATAGAAAGGGCTGGAGGAAGAAATATCAAGGCCAAGTGTGATGGGTGGGGGTGGATGCTGTGGGTGGAAGAGGAGAGGAGCAATGAAGAGTGACAGGAGGGCATTTATTTTTTAGTTGATAGGAAGACATGTCGTGAGCAGAGGTTCTGTGTTAATTAAGTGGTGGAAAGGGAGCAGTGTGGCTCAGAAGGGAGCCTGAATTAGGGGAACTGCTAGATGAAAGGAGGCTGAGCCTCAGGATGCTGGGTATGAGGCATCAATGATCTGGGACAGGGGACCGAGTGTTGTGTGCTGATAATACTAAATCAAGTGGAAAAGCAAACTCAGCAGAAGATGGCTGAGAGTCAGCAGAGAGATATAGATAGGTTAAGTGAGTGGGAAAGGTTCTGACAGATGGAGTACAGTATTGGTAAATGCAAGGTCATCCACTTTGGAAGGAATAATGAACGAACAGATTATTATTATTTAAATAGTAAAAAAAGTTGCAGCATGCTGCTGTGCAGAGGGACTTGGGATTGCTTGTGCATGAATCACAAAAGGTTGGTTTGTAGGTGCAGCAGGCTGTCAAGAAGGCAAATGGAATGTTGGTCTTCGTTGCTAGAGGGATTGAATTTAAGAGCAGGGAGGTTATGCTGTAACTGTATAAGATACTGGTGGGGCTGCACCTGGAGTACTGCTCACAGTTCTTCTCCTTACTTGAGGAAGCATATGCTGCCTTTGGAGGCAGTGCAGAGGAGGTTCACCAGGTTGATTTCAGACATGAGGGGGAGAGATTGAGTCACCTGGGACTGTATTCACTGGAATTCAGAAGAATGAGAGGAGATCTTATAGAGACATTTAAAATTATGAAAGGGATAGATAAGATAGAGGCAGGAAAGTTGTTTCCACTGGTAGGTGAGACTAGAACTAGGGGACATACCCTCAAGATTCGGGAGAGTAAATTTAGGACGGAGATGAGTAGGAACTGCTTTTCCCAAAGAGTGGAAAATCTGTGGAATTCTCTGCCCAATGAAGCAGTGGAGGCCACCTCAGTAAATATATTTAAGACAAGGTTGGATAGATTTTTGCATAGTAGAGGAATTAAGGGTTGTGGGGTAAAGGCAGGTAGGTGGAGACGAGTCCGTGGCCAGGTCACCCATGATCTTATTGAATGGCGGAGCAGGCTCGACGGGCCAGATGGCTGACTGCTGCTCCTATTTCTTATGTTCTTATGCTCCTCTGTGCTAATGATGACCAGGCAGGTTTGATGGTAATAAGACTGGCAGAAAAGCATGTGCGTGTCAGCTGCCCAAACAATAATATTGGTACTACTCGTAGGCAACTGTTAACATTTAACAAAGGATACTCTTCTCTTTTCCCTCCAGTGTGGCACTGAGATTCCTTTATCCTGCAGTGAAAGAGATGCAAGTCAAATGCAAGTCATTTTATCTGCATGGGCTTGTACGTAATATTGCACATGGGTTAAGTCTGGAAAACGAGAAATACTCCTACTAGGAACATAGGAATAAGTCATATAGTCCTGCCTATATCTGTCTTTCAATTAGTTAATGAAAAGTAAAATTAGCTAGTCTGCATTTCCATTCTCTTTCCTCTATATTCTTGTTCCATTTGTAAAATGTTTATAATAAAAATTATGTCTGTTATCTTTTTTGGAGACAGTGTAAAATTCTCTCCTTCTCCATGTATGAAAATATTACCAGCTTTCAATATTAAATAGCCAGATATAATTTTAGGACTATTCCCTCTTGTTTATGGTTCTCCCACTTAAGAATATAATTTTATGCAGTTTTTCTGTAATTTATTAATCGCTTAAGTCATTGCCAATAATAAAATAAAATAACGAAATAACTGGGCCTAGAACGCACACACACACTCCTACGACTCGAACACAATTTGTTTTACTTGGGCACAAGGAGAAGAGCGTGGCCCCTGTCACCCACACCGTTCTGAAGTCAAAACAGAAAAGTTGCTATTTTTATACAGAATTGGCCTATTATTTACAGATAATGACCATCTGTTAATTGTACATGTTTGAATTCCTTACCTGCAAGAGCAATTGCCATCCACAATCGAGATGTTATATTGAATCTTCAAGCTGACAACCGATGATATTTTGATGTTAGTAAAGCAAGAGGTGACCTGATAGAGGTGTTATAAGATGGTGAGAGACATTGTTTGCGTGGATAACCAGAGGCTTTTTCCCCAGTGTTGAAATGGCTATCATGAAGGGGCATAGTTTTAAGGTGCTTGGAAATAAGTACAAGGGGGATGTCAGAGGTAAGTTTTTTTACACAGAGTGGTGGGTCTGTGAAATGCACTGCCAGTAACAGTGGTAGGGACAGATACAGTATGGTTTTTTAGGTACATGGAGCTTAGAAAAACAGAGGGCTATACAGTAGGGTAATTCTAGGTAGTTTCTAGAGTAGGTTACATGGTCGGCACAACATTGTGGGCCGAAGCACCTGTGGTGTGCTGTAGATTTCTATGATTCTATGATTATACACTGCCATAGTCATTTTCACCTATCTGTCTGCAACGGGCAAGTTTGGCTTCGGTGGTCTCACTTCGAAGTTCTCCCTTTTCCTTGTTAGACTAAGTACACACTTATGCTTGCCTGGTATTGTCTTTAACCCTTGCCTTACTGCATCTTCCACACTCGTATCTTCCTCTCCCCACCCAACCGAAGTCTCATACTCAGGGGAATATAAAGGAAGGTGATGGAACTAATTAAAAATCATTATTCTCATTTAAAAGCAAGTTAAAACTGCTTTCAAGAAAGATAGTGGTTTATTTTATTAGAGTGTAAATTTCAGAGATATTGTAAATATATCATTAAGCTTGGAGCAAGCCTGTGTGCTTGTATTGTGATCTGCAGATAGTAGAGTGATGTGATAATTTTACTGACAATCTGGAACTTTCAAGTTTACGCTAAGAGTTCATGGACTCAAAATGAATATGTGTGTTATCTTGTAAATAAATTTGGATCTCTTTTTCATACGTATCTACTATATCTTACAATGACAATGGCTTTATTTATTTATTTAGTGATGCATCATGGATTAGGCTCTTCTGGCCTTTTGAGCCTCGTTGTCCCAGCAACCACCACCAAGTCCAGTTAACCCTAACCTAATCATGGGACAATTTACAATTATCAATTAACCTACCTGGTATACCTTTGCATTCCACGGGAAGGAAGTAAAGAGACTCCTTACAGAACGGCCCTGGAATTGAACTCTGAACTCCGGAACACCTTGAGCTGTAATAGTTGTGTGCTAACCACCATGTTACTGTGGCACCCACGGTTTTATATGAGATACAACACTTCAGACTAGAGTGTGGTACTTGAAGACTGGAGGATAGCTAATATCAGGCTATTATTTAAAGAGAGTTACAAGGACTTGCCAGAGAACTACAGACTGGTGAATCTAACATCAGTAGTGGGCAAGTTACTCCCTGTGAATCTGAGAGACAAAATCCACCTGCATTTTGAAAGGTCAAGGACCAATTAGGGGTAGTCAGCTTTGCTTTGTGGGTGCAAATTGAGTGTCACGAATTTAATTGAAGTTTTTGAAGAGATGTCTAAGAGGATTGATGAGGACAGGTTGGTAGATATTGGCCAGGTGGACTGTACCAAAGATCTTGACAATGTCCCACCTGGTAGGTGTTCCAAAAGGTTAGAACACATGTGATGTAAGGTGAGCTAGCCAATTGAATACAAAGTTAGCTTGATGAAAGGAGGCAGAAAATGATAGTGGAGGGTTGGTGTTCAAACTGGAGCCTATGATCAAAGATGTGCTGCAGGGATTGGTGCTGGATCCCCTGTTGTTTGTAACAAAAGGAGCCCTGTCTGCTAAGAGGTATCTATATTGTGATAAGGAAAAAGAAAGAAGTGTACATCACATTTAGGCAGCTAGATATTAATGAGTCCCTCAATGAATATAAAAGGTTAAAACTAAGCTTAAGAGGGAAATCAGGAGGGTAACACTAGGATGTGAGAAGAACTTGGTGAGCAGAATTAAAGATAATCCAAAGAGGTTCTTCAGTTACATTATATTCAATTATACATTTAAAAAGTGACCAGGAGAGACTCTGTCCTCCTAAAGACCATCAGGGATGTCTATGTTTGGAGCTGCAGGAAATAGATGAGATTTTTAATTTTTATTTCTCCTTGGTGTTTACTAAGGAAAATATCAAGGATGCCAAAGAAATGAGGGTAAGAAGAAGTGAGGTATTGGATCCTCTGCATAAAGGAGAAAGGAGGTATTTGCAACCTTGAAGCACATTACGGTGTGGGTCTGACCAAGTGTAACCCTGGGCCTTATGGGAGACCAGGGGAGAAATTGCAGAGGCCACTTAGTGATATTTGTTTCATCATTGGCCACTAATGAAGTTCCAGAAAGACTAGAGAAAGGCTAATGCTGTTCCACTGATCTAAACCTGTAGAAAGGACAGGTCAGGGAACCATAGCCCATTGAGCCTGACGTCAGTTGTAGGGACAGTACTGGAGGGAACTCTGAGGGTGAAGATCTACCATCAGTTGGATAGTCAAGGCCTGATCAAGAATAGATGTCATGTTTTTTTTTGCTTAGGAGGTCATGTCTGAAGAATCTTGGATTCATTCAAAGATATAACTAAGCGGATAGATGAAGGTAGAGCAGTGGATGTCAGGCTGATCTGCTAAGATTCAGTAGCATGGGATCAAGGGGGAGCTAGTGGGGTGGAATTGGCTGAAGGGATTGGGTGATGGAGATAGAATTGAGTTTTTTCAGTGTTTAATGGATCCAACATAAGGGGCCATTAGATTGAACATCAGATATCAAATTAAACACACAAAGGGTTTGTGAAATTGACAAGGATGTTAATCTGAGCAACCTATTTAGATAGATATAGAACATATATAAATGTGGAAATTCTTTGAAATTCAGATGTACGTTGGCAAAATATTGTAGCTCTGAAAATCTGAAATATCTTAAGCAGCAAATTAGTCAAACAAGAGAAAATCTGCAGATGCTGGAAATCCAAGCAGCATACACAAAATGCTGGAGGAATTCAGCAGGCCTGGCAGCATCTATGGAAAAGAGTCGACGTTTCAGCCTGAAAAGCTGACTCTTCATTTTCCCTAGGTGCTGCCTGACCTGCTGAGTTCCTCCAGCAATTTGTGTGTGTAGATCATTTTTGAAAAGAGGGGCAGAAGGGTCTGTTTCCATTCTGTATTACTCTGTCTCTATAAACAATTTGGATGACAATGTAGATAGCTTGGTTAGTAAGTTTGCAGATGGCATCAAAATTGGTGGTTTAATGGACAGTGAAAAAAAGTTGTTTAATATTACAACAGAATCTGGATCACTTGGGGAAATGGGTAATAGAGTTTAACTCAGACAAGTGTAAAGTGATGCGCTGTAGGACCAGTACAGTAAATAACAGGGTACTTGGTAATGTTGTAGAACAGAGACAGTAAGGGATACAAGAACATAGTTCCTTGAAAGTGGTGACTCAGACAAGTCAAGAAAGACTATGGCACACTTACCTCATTGGATGAGATACTGTGTATAGATGCTGGGATGTCATATTACAACTAATTAGGGTGTTGGTGACTCTACACAGAATATTTTGTTCAGCTCTTCAATAGGATATGTTTGAAGTAGAGATGTTGCAGATAAAATTAACAAGGATGTTGCTGGGACTGGAGAGCTTGAGCTTATAATGAAAGAATTGATAAACTGGGACTGTTTTCTCTGAAGGAGGCTGAGAGGTGACCTTATAGAGATTTAGAGCATCACCAATGACGAAGATAAAGTATTTGGTCTTTTTCGATGTTTCTGGATTCCAAAATGAGAGAGAAGAGGTTTAAGGCAAGAGGAAACAATTTGAAGGGCACCTGAAGGACAGTTTTGTCACACAGAGGATGGTGACTATCTGGCAGAGGAAGTTAATTGAATATGTTTAAAGGGCATTTGAATAGATTCATGGGAAGATTGAGAGAGATGGGCCAAACACAGGGAACCTTGTTACTAGTTCAGGTAGGAACTTCCGTCGGCATTAGACCGGTTTGACCGAGGTGCCTGTTACTACATTCTATAACAATACACAAAATGTGCTGGATGAGCTCAGCTTGTTGGGCAGCATCTATGGATGGGAATAACCTTTCATCAGAACTGGAAAGGAAGGGGGAAGAGTCCTGATGAAGGAATTCCACGGATTCATCACCCTCTGTCTAAAGAAATTCCTCCTCATTTCTATTCTAAATGGATATCCCTCTATTCTGAGGCTGCGCCCACTGTTCCTAGACTTCCCTACCATTGGAAACATTCTTTCTACATCCACACCATCAAGGTCCACTTCTTTGACCATTCCCCTAATCTGTCTAAGTCCTTCAGCAGTCTCCCTGCTTTCACAATACTACCTGTCCCTCCGCCTATCTCCATATTGTCTGAAAACTTGGCCACAAAGCCATTAATTCCATCATCTGAATCATTGACATACAACATAAAAAGGAGCAGTCCCAACACTGACCCCTGTGGAATACCACTAATCTCTGGCTGCCAACCAGAAAAGGCTCCCTTTATTCCCACTCTTTGCCTCCTGCCAATTATCCAATTTTTATTCCATGCTAGTATATTTCCTGCAATACTATGGGCTCCTATCTTGTTACGCAGCTTCATATGTGGCAGCTTGTCGAAGGCCTTCTGAAAACCCAAGAACACAACATCTACCAATTCTCCTTTATCTATCTTGCCTGTTTTTCTCTCAAAGAATTCCAACAGATTTGTCAAGCAACATTTTTCCCTTATGGGATCCATGCTGACTTTGGCCTATTTCATCACGTGTCTCCAAGTACCCCAAAACCATATCCTTAACAATTGACTCTAACACCTTCCCAACCACTGAGGTCAAGCTAACTTTCTTCTGCCTCCCATCCTTCTTGAAGAGTGAAGTGACACTTGCAATTTCCCAGTCCTCAAGAGCCATGCTAGAATCTATTGACTCTTGAAAAATCATTAATAATTTCTTCACAATCTCTTCGTCTACCTGCTTCAGAACCTTGGTGTGTAGTCCACCTGGTCGAGGTGGGTTATCTACCTTTAGACCTTTCAGTTTTCCAAACACCTTCTCCTTTTTAACAGCAATTGCATTCACATCTGCTCCCTAACACTGTTGAACTTCCTGCATACTGCTCATATCTTCCACAGCGAAGACTGACAGAAAATACTTATTCAGTTTGTCTACGATTTCCTTGTTCCTCATTACTGCCTCTCCAATGGTCCATAATCTACTCTCACCTCTCTTTTACTCCTTATGTATCTGAAATATCTTTTGGTACCCCCTTTGATATTATTGGCTAGCTTACCTTCTATTTCATCTTTTTTCCCCTTATTGCTTTTTTAGTTGCCTTCTGTGGTTTTTAAAAGTTTTCCAATCCTCTAACTTCCCAATAGTCATTGCTCTATATATGACTACTCTTTTGCTGTTGTGTTGGTATTGATTTCACTTGTCATCCTGCCTTTAGAATACTTTGTTGGGATATATCTATCCTGTGCCTTCCAAATTGCTCCCAGCAGCTGCAACCATGCTGCACTGCCACAATACCTGTTAGTGCCCCTTCCAATCAACTTTGGCCAGCTCCTCTCTCATGCCTCTGTAATTCCCTTTACTCTACTGTAATACAGATGCTTCTAACTTGAGCTTCTCCCTCTCAAATTGTAAGGTAAATTCTATCATAATGACCACAGACCCCGAAGTGTTCCTTTACCTTAAGCTCTCTAATCAAATCTGGTTCACTACACAAAACCCAACCCAGAATAGCAGAACCCTAGTGGCTCAGCCACAAGCTGTTCTAAAAACCAATATCTTAGGCATTCTACAAATTTTGTCTCTTGGGATCCAGCACCAATCTGGTTTTCCCAGTTTACCTGCATATTGAAATCCCCCATGACTATCATAACATTGGCCTTCTGACACACCTTTTCTATCTCCCATTGTAATTTGTAGTCCATATACCGTTCAGAGTCCTGTATAAAACTCCCAACAGGGTCTTTTTAGCCTTGCATTTTCTTAACTCCACCCACAAGTTTTCTACATCTTCTACTAGATACTATAGATAATTCATAGATACCAGCATCTATGTCACCTCTTTCTAACGATTTTATTTCAATTTTATCAAGAGCCACTCCACCACTTCTGCCTTCCTGCAAGTCCTTTCGATACAATGTGTATTTTGGATAGTAAGGTCCCAACTATAATCTTCTGTCAGCCAAGACTCAGTGATGCCCACAGTGTCATACCTGCCAATCTCTAACTGTGCTACAAGATCAACTACCTTATTTTGTAAACTGCATGCATTCAAATATAACATTTTCAGTCTTGTACCAATCACACTTTTCAATTTTGTCCCCTTTAATACTGCAACACATCACACAATAATGAATCAGGATACAGGAGATTGAAAATCTGGCTGAGCATTGCCTTAATAACACCATCTTACTCAATGACAGTGAGACCAAAGAGCTGATCATTGACTTCAGGAGGAGGAAACCAGAGATTCATGAGGCAATCCTCATCAGAGGCAGAAATGGTCAGTAACTTTAAATTCCTCAGAGTTATTGTTTCAGAGGACCTGTCCTGGGCCAAGCACGTAAGTGCAATTATGAAGAAAGCATGGCAGCACATCTACTTCCTTAGTAGTTTGTGAAGATTTGGCATGACATTGACAATCTTCTATAGATGTGTAGTGGAGAGTATATTAACTGGAAACACCAATACCCTTAAACGGAAAATCCTATGAAAAGTAGTGGATACGGCCAAGTCCATCTTGGGTAAAGCCCTCCCTACCATTGAGCACATCTACATGAAATATTAATGTAGGAAAGCAGCATCCATCATCAGGGACTCCTCATGCTCTTTTCTCACTGCTGCCTTCAGGAAAAAGGTACAGTAGCTCCAGAATTCACACCACCAAGTTCAGGAACAGTTACTGTATTACCCCTCAGCCATCAGGCTCTTCAATCAAAGGAGATAACTTCACTTGCCCCATCACTGAAGTGCTCTCACAACCTATGGACTCACTCTCAAGGACTCTTCATCTCATGTTCTCAATATTTATTGCTTATTTATTATTATTATTTATTTGTTGCCTTTCTATTTGTATTTGCAATTGGTTGTCTTTTGTACACTGGTTAAATGCCCAAGTTGGTTTCATCTTTCATTTGTTCCATTATGACTTTATTGCATATAGCCTCAAGGAAGTGAATCTTATGGTTGTATATGGTGTCAGTAGTTTGATAATAAATTTACTTTGAATTTTGAATGCAACTTTGCCTTAGCATTCGCCCGTCCTTCCTGCCTCTCACTACACATTGCCTCTGCTTGTAAACCAACCGCTGGTTTCCATCCTCCTGCCAAATTAGTTTAAACCTTCCCCAACAACTCTAGCAAACCTGCCTGTAAGAAAATTGGTTGCCCTTGGGTTCAGGTGTAACCTGTCCCTTTTGTACAGATTGCACCTTCCTCAGGTGATCCCAATAATCCAGAAATCTGAAACCCTTGCCCCCTGAACCAGTTCCTCAGCCATGCATTCATCTGCCAACTCATCGTAGAGATTGCTACCTTGGAGGTCCTGCTTTTCAGCTTTTTACCTAGCTCTCTAAATTCTCTCTTCAGGACTTATTTGCTTTTCTTACATATGTTATTGGTGCCAATATGTTACAAGACTTCTGGCTGCTCAACCTCCCTTTTTAGAATGTCATGGACCCAATGCCCCTGGCACCTGGGAAGCAATATCGGATGTCTCTATCACCTCCACAGAATCTCGTGTCTACTCCTCTAATTTTGGAATCCCCAATCTCTACTGCAGTCCTCTTCTCACTCACACAAGTGAAAATCTGTAGATGCTGGAAATCCAAGCAACACACACAAAATTCTGGAGGAACTCAGCAGGCCAGGTAGCATCTATGGAAAAGAGGTCAGTCGAAGTTTTGGGCCGAGACCCTTCAGCAGGACTGGAGAAAAAAAGATGTGGATTTGGAGTTAAAAGGTGGGGGAGCTGAGGGAGAAACACAAGGTGATAGGTGAAACGGAGACGAGGAGTGGTGAAGTAAAGAGCTGGGAAGTTGACTGTTGAAAGCAATACTGGGCTGGAGAAGGGGTAATCTAATAAGAGAGGACAGAAAGCCATGGAAGAAAGAAAAGAGGGAGGAACACCAAAGGGAGGCGATGGGCAGGCAAGGAGATAAAGTGAGAGAATGGAAAGGGGAGGGGCACATTACCAGAAGTGCGAGAAATCGATGTTCATGCCATCCGGTTGGAGGCGAGCCAGATAGAATGTAAAGTGTTGCTCCACCGACCTGAATATGGCCTTATCAGGCCTCCATCTTCACCGCATTCCACTCCCAGGATGAGGCTTTTCATTCCAGAATGAAGGAGATGTTCTCCTTCTTCAAAGAGGCTTCCCTTCCTCCTCATCAATAGCCCTCTTCCATTTTACGCACGTCTGCTCTCTCTCCATCCCGCCACCCTACCAGGGATAGGGATCCTCTTGTCCTCACACCTCTGCGTCCAGCACATAATTTTCTGAAACTTCCGCCACTGCCTACAGGATTCCACCTCGCCCCCACGTTCTGCCTTCCGCAGGGATCGCTCCCTACGCGATTCCCTGGTCCATTCGTCCCTCCCCACTGATTTCCCTCTGACATTTATCCTTGAAAACAGAACAAGTGCTACACCTGTCCCTACAACTCCTCCCTCACTATTTTTCAGGGTCCCAAACAGTCCTTCCAGGTGAGGCGAGTCTGTTCAGGTCATCTACTGTATCCGATACTCCCAGTATGGCCTCTTGCATATCGGTGAGACCCAGTGTAGATTGCGAGACTGCTTCACCAAGCACCTAAGTTCTGTCTGCCAGAAAAAAGCAGGATCTCCTATTCGCCACCCATTGTCATCCACTTCCCATTCTGTTATGTCTATCCATGGCCTCCTCTACTGTCGTGATGAGGCCACACTCAGGCTGGAGGAGTAACACCTTACATTTGGTTTGGGTAGCCTGCAATCTGATGGCATGAACATTGATTTCTTGAACTTCTGGGTAATAACCCTCCCCCCCTCACCACTCCCCATCCCCTTTTCCCTCTCTCACCTCCCCCCACCTTTTAATTGTGACTCATCATTCTTTCTCCAGTCCTGCTTAGGGGACTCGGCCCGAAACGTCGACTGTACTCTTTTCTATAGATGTTGTCTGGCCTGCTGAGTTCATCTAGCATTTTGCACGTGTTGCAGCCCTTCTCCTCTTGTCCCTTCTGTTCCTCAGTGCCAGAAACCCAGAACCCTCAACAGTATCCAAAATGGTATACTTATTGTTAGAGGGAATGGCCACAGGAGTAGTCTGTATGTCTGCCCATTTCCCTTCCCTCTCCTGAAGTCATCCATTTATCTGCCTCCTGCAACTTCGGCATGACCACCTCTCTGTAGGTCCAATCTAAAACCTCCTCAGTTTATCCGTAGGAGCCTTAAGTCTAAGAGCTGCAGCTAGTGGGAAGGGCTGTATGCTCCCTAAATGGGCCAATCCCTACCTAGCTCGGAGGAGCAGCTTTCGATGCACAGGTAAGATGGACACTTACTACAATACTGAAGCAAAGTATTCATTAAAGACCTCTCCTATCCCCAGGTACCTTTCCTCTTCCATCCCTGATCAGTTCTCCCCTCACTCTAGTAATCTTCACCTGAGGCTGCATCCCACCACTGTCCTCTCAATATACACCAGGAAAGATAAATGTCAGATATACTTACATTTAGTGAATGAATATTGAAAGAAACACAAGCAACAGTGAAATAAACATTTTATTACAGACTAATAACTCCTTCACCACCATTCAGGGTCCCAAACAGTGCTTCCAGGAGAGGCAACGCCTCCACCACGAATCTTCTGGGGTCGTCTATTGCGTCAGTGCTCCCGATCGGGCTTCCTCTACATTGGTGAGACCCATCATAAATTGGGGGACCACTTTGTCGAGTACTCAGCACAATCCACCACAAGTGGAAATTCCTGGTGGCCAAACATTTTAATACTGATTCCCATTCCCCTTCTTACATGTTAGTCCATGATCTCCTCTTGTGCCAAGTTGAGGCCACCCTCGGGGTGGAGGAGCAACACCTTATATTCCACCTGGATTGCCTCCAATCTGATGGCATGAATATCAATTTCTCCATCCGGTGAAACCCCCTTCTCTCATACCCACTCTTCTCTGCTTCCTATCAACTCCCCCGGGTCCCCTCCTCCTATGGTCCACTCTCCTCTCCTATCCAATTCCTTCTTCTCCAGCCATTTAATCTGTAAACTTTATCCTTACTTTCAAAAGTTGTGTGTTATGAGTACTATTGTGCCTTACATTCTGGTTTGGAGAAACATCTCATTTGACAGTATAAATGCATATAGTTGATAACAATAAACTTGATTTGACTTGATCTTTACCTTTCCCACCTACTTGGCTTCATCTATCAAGTCCCCCCTCTACCCCACCTTTATATTCTGGGGTCTTCCCATTCCTTTTCAGTCCTGAAGAAGGGACTTGTTCTGAAACATTGACTGTTTAATCATTTTCACAGATGCTGTCTTGTCCCACCATACAGGCTATGCTCTCTTCCCACTGCTGCTATCAGGTAGAAGGTACAAGAGCTGCAGGGCTCACTCCACCAGGTTCAAAAACAGTTACTACCCCTCAACCATCAGGCTCTTGAATAAAAGGGAAAAACTATATTCAACTTCACTTGCCCATCCATTGAGATGCTTCCATAACCAATGATCTCACGTTAAGGTCTCTTTATTTATGCTCTCATTATTTATTGAAATTTATTTATATTTGTATTTGCATAGTATGTTGCCCTTCTGCACTTTAGTTGATCTTTCATTGATCCTGTTAAAGTTACTGTTCTATAGATTTGCTGAGTACGTACACAAGAAAATGAATCTCAGTGTTATATATGGTGACGTATACGTAATCTGATGATAAAACTTACTTTGAACTTTAATTGTGGACTACAGTTTAAAATGTAATAAAAACAAAATTAAATCAGATAGATTAAAACAGAATGAATTTCATTTTATTAAGCACATCAGAAATACAATGTATCTTGTAAGAGACAACAAAGAACAGATAAGGCAACAGGTAACACAACAAACTGTAACTAAATGGGAATGCTACCAGTACAAGTTTTGGCCTTTGTAAGAAATTTTGTGAAGGAAAATAAAACATAGCTTTTAAGAGCAAGACACCTCACGATAATAAAAAAAAATATATACACAAAACAACCAGGCTTGTGCAGCAAGGCAATGAATCATAGAACACATGTACTCTCTAACTTCAGTTGGGCAAAAACATTTTAAAATTTATTTACAACTGTATCTAAATAAATGTTAAAACAATAATCTACAACTCATTTGATCAATTTCTGTACAAATGTTCAGTGTTAAACCAGGTTATTTAAACAGCACCTTTACGCAGTACACTCATTTCAGGTTAGTGAATTGCAGTGAAATTAAGTATTGCAGAGATTCCAAATCCAAGTTTTTTTTAATACATAATAGAATATTTGTTTATTACATCTTCATTTTCCTCATAGCATAGTGGCCAATTCATTCATGCTCCGGGTTGATAATTTCACGTGGCTTATGACTGCCTATCTCAGTAATTGCTTTAGTTAACCAATAAGCTGATGTTGCACAGTACCTGAAACTTGCTACAAAGAGTGTTATTTTCCTGAGCTGAAGTCTTTCCAAAAGAAACTCGGTAAGCTGTTAAGGGAGCCACACAATTTAATTCTGGGTAAAACTTGACATCTTGGTGCAATTATTCAAGTTTGCCCTGAGTCAGGCTGGACTTCAGGGAACCCATAAAAATACACTCTACAGAAAATGTTCCATGGCAACAATAAGGTGTTGCCAAGGAATGAGTGAACTTGGCAACTCATAACATACTGAAGTTGGTATATTATTGGTTTCATCCAGGCCTCAGTTCTTATTTCACATCAAGACAGCAACTTATCAAATGCATGCAATAAAGTAACTATAATATTTTTTAAAATATCCATTACTTCATCAACTTGATTTCCAAGACATAGCTGAGATGTCAGAATATTGAACTGAGTTAATCCAGAGTTATTATTTTAAAGGTAAGAATACAATCCTGAAATCAAAAGCCTGTTTTAACTTTGATAACTTCTAATTAATTCATCAGATTTAACTTTTAGATGAAGGCAATACTTTGTTCAAAAAGGCAAATCCTGGCACTCAAAACATCGGATATATCTGTCAGGGTTCCTGTTTGGATTCGGACTTTGAATGATATCATAAAACAATCATCAAGCCCAATGCTTCCAGATTTAACTCTGCATACAGAAAATTACTCAAGTGCCCATTCAGTTCAAGGTGTTTCAGGAAGTCTTAAATGTATGATGCTTGAGCAACATGGGAAATTCTTTAAATATTTAACTACATCCTGAAACATTTATCTTTACAAGGTGTGAATAATAAACAATGTTTTAGATAAATTTCTGATTAATATTAATTGAACCTCTAGGATGTGACTGATTATATGTACCATTCGCTTTGACCTATTTTACAAGGAGGTGGAGACAGAAAGGATTATCTTAAAGATATTGCCTCTTGATTCCCTTTAACTATTATCAAAGATTCAACAGCACACAAGGTTCAATATCTGCAATTCAACTGGTTACAGCATTTAGAATAGATTGGATTTTATTCCAAATCAGCCACATTTTACACCCTTCAGCTCTGAACAACTGTCTCAAAACTATGCAATTCCTTAAGTTTTGCACACAAGCACAATCCTTCTACATTAACCAAATGGTAACATGGGTCTATTGTGAGACTGTTTTAACCATCTAAGACTAATACCAATTGATTTACAGTTTGATACTAGTTAAATGACAGCTTACCCAAGTGTATCATTGCACAGAAGGTTAATAAGATTGAAATATACTCATGAATACAAAAAATCAAAACTTAAGAATAAAAGGTGGATGAAACAGATGCTGTGACATTTTTAACCAATAGCAATTTAAATCGTAGCTTTGAATGTAATGGAGTAGAGGTAAAAGTGGATATCTATATCACAGAGTTGTCAAGTAAATCAGGAAATATTTGTATTATTTACATCATTTCAGGCCCCTTAAAGTTCAAGATTAGGTCCTTCAGATTTTAATGCCTATAAATGTCTGGATCAACTAGTTTCCCTCATTATCTTGAAATAATAACAACCACTACTTCACGTACACATCGAATTAGAATGCAATTCAAATTTTAGGGGAAAAAAAATCAGAATTCAGAAAACTAGCCCAAACTATACAAATTAAACCAATGATCAGATCATGTGGGTCCCCTTTTCAGATTCCTCATTCTCACATTAAGATTCACTTCTCAGACATTAGGTTAGAACTTGCTCCAATAAAAGCAACAGTTTTTTCTTGTCTTCTGCCTCACTCTACCTTGGCAATGTTTTTGTTTTGGGCACTTCTGAAAATTAGGAAATCAGCCCTGCATCACTTTTCATGTGGTTGATAACAGTTCTTCCCTACTATAACTTTTAAATCCATCCCATGTTCTCCAAAAAACACTTTAAACTGTGTGGCATACCCAAATGACATCAGAAGTAGTATCAGCCAAATTTTCCAGATACAAATTTTCTGTACAAGCCATCCATCACCTTTACCAAACAGATCAACTTCAATAAGAACAGAGAGAATGGTGGGGGGCATTGCAAGAGTAACTTTGCTTCAGGCAATAGATGGGGATATTAGTTATAACTTGTAGAAGACTTGTTAGTATTTGAAGTGGGGTGTAAAATCATTGCTCCCAGTACAAAACTTGCTATCAAAAATGCACTTTTTACATCACAGTCGTTTTCATTTTATAATCCTACTCGAGCTCTCAGGTATTTTTCTGCCAGTCTCTTAAATTTAAACAATCTCCCTTAAAAGATAACTGGCAGGTCAGTCTTTTTGAACTACAGCCCTAAACTGTGGAATTCAATATCTAAAACTACAAGGAATGCAAACTCAGTTTACACTTTTACATGTCAGGTCAAGATCTATTTATTTAACCTTGCTCTTAGCCAACATCATTGTCTTTTATTTTCATGTTTATTTTTATTTTTTATTTTTATGTTTGTACTTTATCCCAATGTAAAGCACTTTGAACTACATCATCTGCATGAGTTGTGCTCTGTAATAAAGTTGTTATTATTATTTTGATGTGCTATCACTATCAATGAGAAAAGCATCTGTACAAAATGGGTTATCATAAGCTTCTCTCAAAACTGTATGACAACTTTGTACTTAAAGACTGAACCAATGGTTTACAGGAAAAATAATGCTCAGTTAAGCCTCACTGACTCGAGTTCCGCAAATGAAACAGATCATATCATAGCACGATGAAATATTTAGCATGTCAGCTACATATTTAAATAACAGGGTAGAGTTTTGCCTAAGTTAATTATATTTTGAGGATCCAGACATAATTGGACCTTGTACATACATCTTCAGTGACTGCTCCTTAAATAAATGTAATCGTCAAGCTCCAATATGCATGCTGTCTAGTTATACTAAAATTCAACAAGGCACTCAGAAAACAGAACCTTGATGCATTATGTTAAAGCACACAGCGTCACTAAACATGGATTTATTGCTTATTTATGCTAAAACCAGATAACATTTTATGCATTATGAAATAATTAAGGTGACTTCACAGTTCTTTGCTCCCAATATTCTACTGGAATTGTTTACTATTTAAGCTACCAATTTGTAGACAAATTAAAAACTCTGAGGATTGTATTACAGCCTCTCAATAAAATTCAGGCCACTGCCTAAGCAGATGATGCCTAGTAAGATGACAGCTAGCAGTTTAGAGCCAAAATAGAAACTTTCTACAAAATTTTACACACAGCTTAAATTTTACTAAAATCCTGTTTTTAAAACTCTATGTGGTGATAGACATGGAACAGAGCAAGGAATATATGGACCAGGTTGTGAAGATGCAAGTTATTACACAGCCTAAAGTCAAACATCGGAACTAAAATCTCCTCCTCACTGCTAATCAACACAGGTGCACCTCAAGGATATGTGCTTATCCCACTGCCCTACTCAACACCTACCACTGTGCAATGAGGCACAATTCAAACACCATCTATTAATTTACCAACAACACAATTATTGTTTGCAGAATTTCAGATGGCAATGAGGAGGCGTACAGGAGCGAGATAGATCAACTGCATTGACTGGTGTCACAGCAACAACCTTGTACTTAATGTTGGTAAGACCAAGGAGTTGATTGTGGACTTAGGAAGGGGAAGCTGAGAGGACACACACCAATCTTCACCGAGGGATCAGAAGTGGAACGGATGAGCAGTTTCAAGTTCCTGGGTGTCAATATCTCTGAGGATCTATCCTGGGCCTAACATATTGATGCAATTACAAAGAAGGCAACAGTGGCTGTATTTCCTTAGGAGTTTGAGGAGAATTGGTATGTCACCAAAGACTCGCAAATTTCTGCGGAGAACATTCTAATTGGTTGCTTGATTCAGATTCACTATCCTTTTGCTTCAAATGAACGTAGGCAGAGAAATTTACAATAGCAATGGTCTATTTAAATTGTAGGAAATAGATTTTACAGCATGACAAGTTTAGAAGAGAAATTTCTGTGAAATTATCAGTGAGACACAGATTTGTGTCCTTCCCCTGCTTCTGCATACTAGACAGCAGAGAGATGTGATGCAATTCCCTAAGGTACCAATACTTAAATGATGAAAAATAACTAATAAATCAGTCTTCAAAAGAAAATCTTATGCTTTGCTATTGAAATTAAGGCAATTAGGAGAAAGAATATTTTAAAATCCAGAAAAAAAAACAACTGGTACAATGTGGAATTCACTTTTGGATTTATGGTAGATCTGAAACTTGAATTTTCTCCTTTTCCCCAAACCACTTTTTTTTTATTAACTATATTTTAAAAAAACTGCTCTGCCCATCAATTTCTACAAAAAATGTTTTAAAAATGCAAATAAATAATTAAACTTAATGATTTGATCAGTCTCATTAGTTGCAGAACGGATCAAAGAATTCCAATGAAAAGTCCAGTGGATTCAGGTGCCTGAGGAGATATTTAAAGAAAGAAATAAAGTACAACAACTTAAATTACTACTGATTGTTTTTAAAATTGTGTGCCAAGGAGATAATGTAGTTAGATCAAAAAAAGGCAAATTAATCAGTTGCAGTTAAAGAGTAATGACCAACCACCTTAATGACACAGCATTTATTCATTCCAATTGCACGTTAGGAAGACTAAAGCCAGTGTCTGCAGCCACCATCGTTTCCTTAACCACTATTTCTAGCCTTGTCCCTAGTGCTTCAGGCTAGGGAACCTCAGAACTCAGTTTCAAAGGCAAAATCCTTTCCATCGCAATACCCACCCAATTCAATCCTACAAACAGATCCCATCTGTTCTACCTTAGTCTACCTGCTGCTGAAACTCTGAGTCTTCATATTACCAGTTAATATTTAGCTGGTTGGGTTCACCTTTTTCAGTATTTGTAGGTGTTATGTATCTTTGTAGCCTGTATTTTAACAGGAATTTGTTCCGAGTAGGTGAAGGAAACAGTAGTTGAGGGAGATAGAAGCAGAAAAAGATCAATGGATAATCATTGAAGATTTCAAAAGATATCATAATTTACCAGTCTCACTGATCAACGTTGGTTGGCATACTACTAGCTTCTCAGTTTTAAGGTTCTAACCCTCTGTTAAGAATTACCTCTCCCTATTTCTGTTACTTCATCCAAAGATGTACTTCTTCAAGAACTCTATATTTCCCTCTTTCTGGCTTGTTACTCATCCTCAGTGACTTTGTCCCCATCGCTGGAAGGCGTGCCTAACTGGTGCCCATGCCCCAATATTCTGCCCGAAACCTTCTTGTGAACAACCGTTTGGTACCGTCTGCAATTTTTACTATGTAAAATGTAACTAATTATAAATAAGTGGGGTAGCCAGAAAGTGCATTCTCTCCATGGATGAGTACAAATTGTACAAAGTCATGAAAATGTTGACTCAACTGCAGTATTCTTTCCTTTTCATAAGCCTGATGTTTATCCTAAAGCACACAGATGTAATGGATTTTGGGGTACATTAGATGCACAAAGCTATGGTATCACCCATTGGAAATAACAGTAGAGGTTGAATTTTTACAGTAACTGCACATATTTCATAGCCACAACTGAATTTGAAGTTAGATTTTAATTTGCACCAACCAGACTTTGTAATGAATACACTGTGCATTGTATATGGTATGGCTATAGAGGCCAATTCATTGGGTATATTTAAAGTGGAGGATGATAGGTTCCTGATTGTAAGGGCATCGAAGGTTATGGGGAGAAGGCTGAGAGCAATAATAAATTTTGTAATGATGGAATGGGTCATATTAGCCTAATTCTGCTCCTATGTCTTATGGTTTTATATACCACATCTGTTCATTAAATACAGTTGGGGAAAGAGCCACAGTGCTACCAGGCTAAGGATACATCTGCAACTTAATCTCTACCACATCATGTTTTCAATGTGGCAATGCATATTTGCTATGCTACAGGAGTACAATCATCAAGAGAAGAAAACAAATCTACACTTTAAGGAGTAAATGTTTATAGCTGGATTGCCAGAAGGCTGGCTGCCATAAACAGGAATGCACTGCAAATGAGATTTAGAAGCAAATTCCATAATACCTTTCAACATGGGAATCAACAGGAAGAAAATTGCAAGATTGTGTGTGTAAAAGAGAGAGGGCAGGCAGTGGATGAAATAACTTTCTTCAATGTTGCAAGACACTTCAAAAGACGGTAACTTTAGTTGTGGTTACACACAATATCCAACATAATTTTCAATATAGAGACTCATTGTATATTTATGAATCCATTTTAAGATCTCCTAGATTGGATTTTCTTGCTTTATGTATCATAATTGGCTTTTGACTTCTGGCACTTCTCTATTTCAAATGAGAGAAATACTTTCTGGATGTTTTAATATCAGCAAGACGAGCAGGAACACTTTTTTCAAATTAAGAGCTTAAAACTTTGAGCCAATTGAATCCTAGCAAGTTAGAGGAACAATATCTGCAAGAACTGTTTTGACATAAATGGTACAATTTTCTGTCTCTTTGAAGCTAATGGTAACATCAAACTAAAATATAAAGGCCTGAAAACAAAGTAATAAAACAAGCCTCATGTTTAGTTTTTGTTGCAATATGCATTTTTTTAAAAAATTGCTACTCATGATTAGAATTTAAAATTTAGCCATTAAAAAAAAATTGCAGCAAGCAGTTCTGGCCAAAATGCTAATGACTGGAATGCAGGAAAAAAGTGAACATCAATTATTGAAATTTTTATCACTATTCAGACATGAAAATTCATAATCTAAATAATACAAATTAAGGTTACGCCAGGATGGATCAGAATTAGAGTTGGTTTAAAGAAAAAGTAGGAATGTACAAACAAATGAGAATACAGATTGTCATAAAAACCTAAATGTGCTTTGTAGAATGAACCCTACTATTCTTAGCTGAGCAGGCCTGTGTTAATTATCTGTGCTCTGACATGGCGAAACAACTGCAGTAGGACTACAGCAAATGTTGGACAGTGTAAATGCTGCTGACAAAAATGATCATCAAAAATTCAACCGTCCTAAATACTTAAGGTAATATCCTATCCAAGATGTGAAGAGCAATGTTTTGCATTTGGAGTTGCCTCTATTGGTCCAGGCGTCAACTCACTACCTGCTTATATTTTTAGTTATGTATTGTTACTAATTTTCATTTGTATGCACTCCTGTATATGGAGACCAAATTTTGGAGCTTTCTAACAGTTGGTCCAATCCTATTAACTATTAACTGGATTCCCTCTTTCAGTGGAGTTTAATGAGATTACAGTTCAGAGAATTACAGAAGATACAAGAAATTTTGAAAATAAAGGTTGTGATATACATACCTATTCACTGGTAAGTTTGTGGCCATTTTTTTTAAACTGGTGGTCTATTTTTCTGAGAATAAAATGACAGTATTCTCTATCCAAGTGGAAAGTGGAGACTAGATGAACAATTGGCACATAGTCATTATACAAGTGAAGGACTGACAGTTGCAGCCAATTAGCAGAATACACATGGACAGAGTACATTTAATACCGCTCACATCCTTTTGTAATTGTCAAATGATTACCAACATCTCCAGCAATTATTGCATGTCACAGTCACTCAGTCAGAAATCATCATATATCAATGTGGAAGGCACCAGTCTAGGACTATTGCACCTTTCAGTGAAAAAATACATTAAATTAACATCCTCTACAAAATTCACATATAATAAAACAAATAACATCAAAGAACTTTAAGAATGATTTGTTCAGATTCTGATGGTTTATAGAACCACACACCGTCAGATATACCATATCCAGCAATGAAATTATGTTCAGGATCTTCAACAAAAAGTATAACTTTAACTGTGGTTAAAAAAAAGGTATATAAGTTTATGTTTCCTCATTTTCTGTAAGGATGTTACATTGTGCAGCTTTTGCTGATACAGGCTTAAGGCGTTTTAGAGATCAAAAGATTTCTAGTAATTTCACAAAGGTAGGTTTCCATCCCTCCCTTATAAAATGCACATTTTCCAAATAAAATTAAGAACTACTTTATAAAATAAATAAAAGCCACTTTCGGCAAATACATACAGAGATATCAGGTGGGCCTCCCTGGGGTCACATTTTAGTTGCTGACATTGAATCTGGCAACATTAAGAAGTTTTGCACATATTTTCACTAGAGTTATTACTAAAAGAAAGTCCCAAAAGAAACACTGTATTACAAGGTGAACGCTCTTGCAACTTCCTAATGTTATCCATTGGGCAGATACCCAATCAAAGATCTTGTTGCAGACAATTTCTTCATAATACCTGTGCAAATCAGTACTTATCTTTCTATTAAGCAACAGATAAATCTGAGATATGATCATTCTAAATAAGGCCTTGATTTGCATAGGTTTATGGGTACTTTGAAGACTACCTGAATAGGTTAAAGAGTAAACCAAGATTAGATCGACAAACCCAAATAATATATGCTGATGTGGCAATACAAAGTATTTAGCAACATTGTTTTAATAAACTAAACCGCACTTAAATGCCCAATATAGTGGACCCAATTAAAACACTATGATTTTTCACAATTCAAGTAGAAAGAATACTTCAGTAATATAAACCAGCCTGTAGTGTGGCTCAATTTTGTCAAATATCTTCACCAGGTTTTCACCCCTGGAAGAACGTATTTGTTTCCCAGTTGTGCACATTTCTTCTGTTACCAGTAAGATGTAGAATACCTCAAGTAGAATTGAGAAGTCCAAGCAGTGCACCTACTGCTCCAAAGTAACCCTACAATTTTAAAATGAAGCAAGTCAATTTTAAAATGAAGCAAGAATCTCAGTGCAATATCTTTTCACCAAAACTTAGTTCCTTTTTTTTTCCCAAAACAGTAACCTTCCAGAGAGAAATGTGGTAGTTAACTTCTTCCCCAAACACTAAATGTTTGTTAAGGAGACGAAAGTTTGACTCCTCTTTGACTTCACATTGATCAGGTGACCTCATGTGCTCCTCACTTTCATCTTTTACTGTATCATCTGCTATTGGACAACACAGTGGTGTAATATAGCACTGTTTCATAGCTCTAGCAACCCGGGTTCAATGGTGATGTTGGGCCCAGTCTGTGCGGAGTTTGCATGTTCTCACAACTTTGGGGTTACTTTTGGGTGCTTTGGTTCCTCCCCACCCCAAAGATGTATGAACTGGTAAATTGTCTACTGTAAATTGTCCTTGGTGAAGGGCAAGTACAGGATTAGAAAGATGTGGGATGAGTAAAATGGGGTAGAAAAAAAGAGATTAAGTAGGTGCTCAAGGGTCAGAGTAGATTCACTGGGCTGAAGGGTCTGTTCCCATTCTATGCAACTAGTGAAATTCCACTCTACTTTTTCCTCATATCACACACTTTATGTAGTCACAAATTTCTACATCTCTGCATATTAATGGCTCAATCACAATATCTAACTTCCCCTCAAACACGCTGCAGCCAGCAACATTAAATCTGTTCATTTCAGTGACACCATTCTACTGAGATTCGTGAATTAAACTCTGGCGAACAACTATAGACTTTTCTCTTCTCAATTGGTTAAGTCCCAATTTTTCATCTATCAAAAACCCTTCTTTGCCTCTTCCATTCTCAAGCTAAGGTCATTCATTTCTGAAATGCTGAAACTAAGCACCAACTTGCATCAAAAACATTGTACAGGTCCACAATCCCTTATCCAAAATCCTTGGGACCAGTTGCACTTCGAAATTCATAATTTTTCTGATTTCAGAACCCCCCCCCCGCCACCCTCAGATACCAAAAAACACGTATGCTCAAGTTCCTTATTTAACCCTTCTCAGTGCAGTGGAGTTTAGGACCCAGCGGAGCACCAAACCTACGCACATCCTCCCCTATACTTTATATCATCTCTAGGTTACTTATAATATCTAATACAATGTAAATGCTATGTAAATAATTGTTATATTATATTGTTTAGGGAATAATGACAAGAAGAAATTTTATTTCCAACACATTCAATAAAACATAAGAATATACAGCTTCAAACGAACGGAATCAAACACATGGTAAATGACTTATTGGAGTAAATGTAAAATGTCACTGTCACTGTAAAACTTCAGTAACTTGTCTTTCTGTTTATTTAAATCATATACAGTGGTAGTTTCGACACTATTTTCTTCAGTAAGAAGCCGCACAGACACACCACGATCAAGTTTCTGCAATAACTCCACTTTCTGCGTTATTGATAGAGAAGATTCCTTCTCTTTTTCTCATTGTTACCCATAGGTGTATCTGCAGCTCTTTTTGACATTTTCACAGTGAAATTAAACACAAAGTCAACAGTGAACACAAAATATCAGCGAACAGAGAATGCACATGTAACCAATACGAGCGCTGAGCCACAACTGACGTCTGGCGGCCTCTGCTAGTGCTGCCACGTCATAACTGAGTGATGTAAGCTGTTAGCGAAAAAAACTTCGGTTTTTGGATTTCAGAATTTTGGATAAAGGAATGTACACCTGTATTTCCCTTACAGCATTTTCTAAACCTCAAATTTGCTCCAAGTTACTATTCTTTATTCTTTAGGTTGTGTCGTTTTCGGACAAGGTCCAAAAAGTACTACTTTTCCTCCAAACTCTTACTGAGTTTCAACCTTGTTCTCCAATAGAATGCAGGACAACACATCTGTGCTCAGAAAAGAAACAACTGAGGCCAAGACATCTATGATTTAAGGATGTCTATTTAGAACAGAGGTGCAGAGAAATTACCTCAGTCAGAGGGTGGTAAATCTGTGGAATTTGTTGCCATGAGCGGCTGTGGAAGCCAAGTCATTGGGTGTATTTAAGGCAGAGATAGATAGGTTCTTGATTAGCCAGAACATCAAAGGGTATGGGGAGGAGGCAGGGAAGTGGGAATGAATGGAAAAATTGGATCAGCCAATGATTGAATGGTGGAGCAGACTCGATGGGCCGAACAGCCTACTTCTGCTCCTATGTCTTATGAAGTAGTAGCCTTTGCAATACTGTTGAAATGGAGAAAAACAAGAAAGCATAGATCTTATTCCAGAGACAACAAGACTATTAACATCTCAAAAGGCAGTAAGGAGCAAACAGTTCTTCTTGTTTTCAATACTGTACTTAAAGTCTATTTTCTCAACATCATGCTATTTTTGAGACATTGCTCTTTATATATTTTGTTGACCATATTTATCTAAAGCAGTATAAAAACTATTACTGTGAAATACACAATTTTTGTCTTATCAGGATATTAGAGATCTCGTAAAGTCAGCAGTATTTCCTAGCTACATATGCGTTCCTTCTCTCAAAATTTACCTGGGTGTTGATCTATAACTTCAGTACCATTAACCAATGAAAATCACTGCCCAATGCTTAGCTATTATCCCATAATGGCTGTGTATATAAATAGTGCCAAGCTCCAATGATAGCTAGTTGGTGGATCAGCTAGTAACTGGCTGGAAAACAGAAAATTGGTATGTAACCCAAATCATGGACTGTAACGTGATACTGCTTATGATCTGTACTGCAGTTTCATTATTGAACGAGGTGGATAAAAGAACAAAGTTACAGCCAAGTTTGCATTTACTGTGTTAGGAGATACTTCAGGTCATGCAGATGGGAGTTACAAGATTAAGCAAATTGGTAGAGAGAGATGGGTAGCACAATGGTGAATATGTGTGTTTATTAGTCAGGGTTTAATAATGAAGGGAAACTTCTTTCCTTGATGAAAAATTAGGGAAAAAAATGGAGTGATAGGAATTTAGAGTTTGAGTGCTTAAATCACTAAAACTTTGCATAGGTAAAAAGTAATCAATTAATAAATCTAACGGACTGTTAGTTGACTTTTTTTGGGTGGGTGTAAAACAATAGGAACACTGGGCTTCAAGTGTAATAACCTCAGTCAGGGTCCATCTGGAATACTACATTTTGTTTTGGACAAAACATCTCAGGAAGCAGAGAGTGAAGATTTGCCAAAATACTGTCAGGACGTAAAGGATTGAGTCATGAAGATATGTTTATTAATTTTGAGTTTGGAGTGATGTGGGATGATCTAGACACGTGATTAAAATGATAGTGATTCAATTCAAAAAAGAAACAGGAAAGGCGGGGGAGATAATTTTTAAAATCAGTAGCAGTCCACACAGGATTTAAATCAGAGAGCACATTTTCACAGAGTGTATAGAGGTGATCGAGAATTTGCTCCCTTACGGATTGGATGCTCGATCAGTCAAAATGAAAGTAGGTGGAAAGTGTGAAGCACAGAACTACCATGACCTACTTGAACGGAGCAACATGCACAAGGTCTGAAAGTAACAATGTTACTATGAACGAGGTAGCTTTTTTTGATCTCCTTGCCTGGGGCTCTAAATCCAATTATAGCCTGTCATTGCAAATGAGGTTGCATACGCTCAGTAGGAACATTCAATGCCTCAAAGCTGAGATTGTTTGGTTGGTATCCAGCAATGCTAAACTGGGACAGTAAACAGTTGACTATTTGCATGCCTGATGGCATTATTTATTTTCTCCTATTATCATTTGGGATGATAATCTATGGTGTTATTGTTTTCCTTAAAATCTGAGTTCTACATCTGTAAAGTCTGATCTTTCCAAAGCCGGTGCTTAGGTTTCACCTGCTTGCTCATTCAGACTCGTCACATCAGATGACAAGAACAGGCACCAGTCCATAATCAGGATCATACAGAGCGGACATTCGGACATTCCAAGAGTTTGCACACTTTTTTAGAAAGTAAATTTAAAGCAAATGCAATATTTAATTTGAACACAAAAGCATACAGCAATGTCACTTTAGATGACAAACCACAAACTATCCATTGAAGTACATACCTCATGCTCTAGAAACAATGCTTTCAGTTGTCCCCTTGACCAGTAGTCCAATGCATAGGCCAGAAGCTTCATTGACAGTGTATTAACTCGCAGGAAGTTGCCAACAAAAACAACTCTGTTTATTTTCTGCAAGCAACAGAAGCACAAAGGGATGAAACATTGGGTTTGATTCCTAGATTGTAATATTATAACCCTGAAGTTGTATGTTTGAATGATCCTTTACAGATACACTGATTCCTGACCAAAAAAAATGTTGAGAGCGGATTAAGGAGGCAAGAAACATTGCTTCTAAAGGGTTAAACTTTTGAAATAAACATTTGTGTTATCTCAGAGAACAGAACTGCTGCTGCCTGTCCTGCTGAGTTCCTCCAGCATTTTGTGTGTATCATCTCAGTTTGCAGTTAAAATCATGTGGTCATTACAGTTGATCACAGCGAACATCACAAGTTGTATGATTTTTAATGAATGCTTTTCAGGATGTTGCTTCAGGACTTAACTGAAGTTAAGCACCAGTGGTACAAATAAAAGTGCATTTATGCCAACTGAACACAAGTTTAGCTGAACCATTTTCTGATATTTCTTCACCATGCTTTAAAGTAAAGTTAGATTCAAACTGTAATACATAGGTCTCCAACAATATCATCAAACAATCCTGAAAAACAGGCTTTTGAAGGCTGGCATTTATTGAAGCTAGTATTAAAAACTGGGAAATATAAGGTACACCTTCTGATGAATGATTTTCACCTGCTTTGTTGTTTTCTTTCTAACTTAAACTACAATATTAATAATAACTTGCATCTTATGTTACAGTTTATAAAATTCTTTGGGCTTTTTCAAAAACCAGTACATGTAGATATGATAATGTAATGCCAAATCGATATAGAATTAGGTAACTTGATTTGGAAAGTAATGGCTGCACTGAGTAAGCTGAGGATTTCTTGAAATCTTCAGAAGATGCAAAGTCTCTGCACCTTCATAGCCCTGTACAATGCTGCTTGATTTTCATGTCACAAGGCAGCACTGTAAAGAAGCCGAAAGTATAGAGAATCTATGATCTTTTCACAGCTTTTGACCACCATTGTGGCTTTCAGAAAAAAATTTCTTCTTTGTGTGATGTACAGATATTCCTATCTGAAAATATTAAGATTTAATATCCATTTGGAAACCTTAGCCAAGTCAGAAGGTTTTGCACTTAAGCCTCGATTCAAGACCTGAGTGACAATCCTTGCCGTTGTTCCAGTGCAGTATGGTGGGGTGATGTTGCATTGTTTGGAGGAAACAGTATAAGTGGATGGCGAAGCTGTCGCTGCAAAAAGATTTATCGAGATCTACTGACACCTTGGCCAATATTCTTAATTAATAGTCGGGGGGGGGGGCAAAAAAAGAATTTGCCTACCCTAAACAACCCAATCTACTGTGCAAACTCCACTAGGTGGTGGCCATTTGTCTGAATCATGTTTATCAGACCTACACCAGTCTTCTCAATCACAGGCACTTATAAGATGGTGCCGGAAAGTGGTGAGAAACTCTGCATGCCTTCTGAAGGGAATCATCAAATATTCCTGTTCAGGACTACTACAGCTGACATCTGCAGTCATGGCCATGGATACTTCCGTAAGCAACATCACTTTAAGATGTTTAAAATATCTATCAATCCTCAAAATTGGCATTTCTCAGACTTTAGATTCAGGCTGCAAGTGCAGTTTTCCTTTAAGATAAAGGGAACAGGGAAAGCACACTGGACTGCAAGTGAGATTGAAATGCAAGGCCCTTAGGCTTCCACTTCTGACTATCTTGGTGGCAAATGCAGTCTCTGGAAAATAAAATTGAAGACCTCAGAGCAAGATTGCGGTACCAGATACTGCTGTGTACTTTGCTTCATAGAAACACGGCTCATCCCTACCATTTCAGATACAGCACTGCAGCTTGAGAGCTCCACCATCCACCGTATTGTCAGAACAGCTGAGTCTCTTAAAGGTAAAAGGTAGAAAGGGTGGAGTATACTTCATGATTAACTCATCATAGTTCATGGTTGTGGCAGTTCTGTCTCATCTAGCGGGCAAGTTTCTTCCATTTTATCTGCCAAGGGAGTTTTCTGCCATCATCCTGGTAGTGTTGCACATTCCACTCTAGGCCAGCATCAAGCAGGCACTGGAGGACCTGAGCATTGTGATCAGCAGTCATGAAACAGCACACCCGGATGCCTTCATGATCAATGTGGGGGACTTCAACCAGGACAGCTTGAAGACCAATTACCACCTGTGGAAACAGAGGAGCTAACACACTTGAGCACTGTTACACCACCATCAAGAATACTTATGGTGACATCCCACACCTGCACTTTGGCAGTCCAGTCACCTGGTTGTCTCTCTCAGTCTCTGCGTACAGGCAGAGACGGAGGGCTGCATCATCAGCAGATATGGTCAAGCGAGGTGGAGGAGTGCTTAAAAGACTACTTTGAATCGGCGAACTGGACAATATTCAGGGATTCATCTTTGAATCTGAACGAATATGCCACAGTTGTCACCAACTTCAAGACCTGTGTGGATGAACCAGGAGATTCGCCGCCTACTGTGGGCTAGATCTGTGGCATTCAAGACTGATGATCCAGAACTATACAAATCCAGGTACAACTTACAGAAAGCTAGTTTAAGAGTGAAGAAACAATTCCGATTGAAGTGAGAGACAAAAATCAGATGCAGCTCAGCATTCAACACCATTGTATCCTCAGCACTAATCAACAGGCTTCAAAACCTGTGACTTAGTACCACCCTCTGCAACTGGACCCTTCACTTCCTCACTGGGAGATCACAGTCAGTGCAGGTCAGAAATAACATCTGTCCTCGCTGACAATCAACACTGGTGTATCTCCAAGGATGGGAGGTAGCAAGTAGCCCATTGCTCTACTCTCTACACCCATGACTGTGTAGCTCGGCACAGCTCAAACACCATCAATAAATTTGCCAATGACACAACTATCGGTAATGAGGAGTAGTACAAGAGCGAGACAGATCAGTTGGTTGAGAGGTGTTGCAACAACCACCTTGCACTCAACAATAGTAAGACCAAGGAAAAGACTGTGGACTCCAGGGAGAAAGTTAAGGGAACACATACCTGTCTTCATCAAGGGCTCAGGAGCAGAAAGGGTGAGCAATTTCAAGTTCCTGGGTGTCAACATTTATGAAGATCTATTCTGGGCCCTACATTTTGATGCAATTACATAAAAGGCACAACAGTGGCTGTATTTCATTGAGAATTTGAGATTTAGTATGTCAATAAAGACTACCAAATTTCTACAGATTGGAAAGCATTCTAATTGTTTGTATCACTGTCTGGTACAGAGGGACCACTGCACAGGATCGAGAAAGGCTTCAGAAGGTTGCAAATTCAGCCAGCTTCATAATGGGCACTAGCCTCCCCAGCATTGAGAACATCTTCAAAAAGGCACTTTTATATTTTTATGTATTGCACTGAATTGTTGCTGCAAAAAACACATTCACAACATGGCATGATTCTGATTCTAAAATGGCAATTAGTTGATCATTCATCTCATTATCCTGATGGGATCATGCTAAATATGAAGCTCCTACCTGTGTTCATCTACTTAATTATGGAGATTGACTTGAGTGATTTATTTTTAGGAATTTGGTGAAGAATGTAATGTTGACCTACATTTAAAGTATTAGTGAATGAACATAAATGTATTCACATATTTCTGACCAAATTTACACCATCCACATCGAGATTCTTATTTCATAAGATATGCAGACATTGCATTGATTTAAAGAAACAAAATTTATTATTCTCTTGAATGCATGAACAAAGTAGGCATATATCAAAAATAATGTTAACAGATCTGGTGGTACTTCTGCTGGTGACCTTTCTGAAACAGGAACTACAACAAGGTGACTGAAGTTTCATCTGCGCAATACTCAAATGTCTACTTTTTAAATCACTGATTGAACGCATAATTATGAAATTGATAAACCAGGTACCCATTATGTGATACGATATGATCTCTAAAAATCCCTTTCTCTCTTGAAGAAATTAGCAGGCACGAAATGGGGAGCTAATGCTCACACACTTAGATCAACTGCCCTAGCACTCTGCTATGCACCTGCAGAATATTGTGCACCTGTGTGGGGCAGATCAGCCCATGCGAAGAAAATAGACCGGTTGCTTAACAAAGCCTGCCAAATAATCACAGGCACACTACGCCCCATACCCACTAACATCATTTACAGACTTGCAGGCATTGCTCCCCCAGAGATCCAAAGACACACTACAACAAAAATTGAAAAAGGTAAACAGAACTCGGATCCACGGCACCCACTACACCATCATGTGCCAGTTTCCAACTGCCTAAAACCGAGGAAAAGCTTTGCTACAGTGGAGGAACTACCGCACGGAACATCACCCCAAACATACAGGATTGACCTCTGGCAACAAACAGAAGCCAGAACCCCACCAAACAATACAGTGCAAGACTCCATAGAAATGTTGCCAGATGGGGCACTGCTTGACAGACAGAAGGGGTGCACTCTCAACAGAGCGAGAGCGGGAGTTTGTAGGACGGGAGACAATATGGTGAAGTGGGGTTTAAGGACCAGCAAATCCTGTGAGTGTGGTGAAAGGGTGCAGAACATTGAACACGTTCCGTGCAATTGCCCACTTTCACCTGATTTAACTGACACTGACCTGCTCAACATCAACCAAACAACACTAGAGTGGCTGGCTGTCTGGTGTGACAAGCTACGATGATGATGATCTCTAAAAATACTACTCAATTTTGTAATGTGGTCATTTTTGAACAAATTAAGCAGTCCCAAATTAGCAACAGATAAAACATGCAGCTTTTTGATATTGTGACAATTTTAACTGAGTTAATACGTAAAATGCAACTTAGTCTGAACTTGCATTAAATTTATCTTAAGTCAGAAGCACCATTTAAAAATGTTTTCAATCTCCAGTAAAATATGGATCTATTCAATAGTTCATTAAAATATCCTACAAATTCAGTAGTTATTACGTCAATAGAGCTCTGATTATCTGATTCCCAAGAAAGTATAACCTAAAATATGTAAAATTTGTTACCACTTAATCAGTAGTAAACAGTCATAAATGATGGGTAATGAAGAAATTGCTCTAATAAATTACAATTGTAAGTCCAAAGCTGTAATCAGTTTATGGCGATCAACAACAAGTTGTAGTAAACATAGAGAAAAGCCAGAGGCCAAAAACTCTACTCCTATCAGTTCTGTATACAAATAGGAACCTCAACATCAGAATAACAATTCATTATGATATGTAAAGTTTAGGAGAATGATTGAATGGCTAAAAGGTTACCTTTATGATCTTATTAAAGGAACTTATCCACTGCTTCAAAACAACACCAAAGGGCCAAGCTCAAAGTTAATGTTAAAAATAATTTCCACATTAAAACTAAACAAGATTAAGTTGATTATTTTCTCAATTAACTATGGTGCCTCTTGTTTCTGGGGACTTCATGGAAATAACCAGTAAACTATCCTCTACAAAACATTAGTGATAGCCACTATACCTCATTCAGCGCACACATTCGTGCAATGGATCCAATGTTGTTTGTGATGGTGACCAAGGTAGCTCTTGCTAGGTCTTCTTTGCTAACTAGATCACGTTTCTCTCTGCAAATCATGTTGCCAAAGCTACAAGGAAATAAAAAAGAAATAAATATTACTCACTCAAAACAAACTCACATTTGGTACTGACCATAATAATTTTAAATAAAGTGAACCAGTCCATCTCTTCATCAATCTCAAACTCTTTTGTTTTGGGTTCACTGTGAAACCTTTTGAGAACTATAATTGGAAACTTCTGCCACCACTACACGAAATCCATTTGTCATTTTGTTTTTATCTCAAAACTTGACAAATTGAGATAAAATCTGAAATTGCTGAGTACCCTTATGGATAAAACTGATAATGAACGCTGAGTTGAAATGTACTGAAATATGCCTTTTGCCCTTGTTTTATACTACATTTTTGCTCTTTTTTTTGTTGCAATTTGTGCAATTAGGAGGATTGATGTTTTCTTCGAACGGATTGGTTTCAGAGCTCTTCTTCTTTGTTTCGTGGCTGTCTGTGAGGAAAATGTATTTCAGGGTTGTATACTGCATACATACTTTGATAATAAAAGTACTTTGAATCTTTGATCATTATATATGTACCAGCCTGAGAAAGCCTGGAAGCAGTATCTTGAACTGTGGGGTTGTCTCAGCTTGAGTGAATGTTGTCCTAAACTAACAGGTATTTCTTTGGGGATTATTGATGAATGATCATATTGGAAAAATGCCAGAAGAGGTGAAGAGGACAGCTTTAGCACTTCACCAACCACTCTTGTTACTGGATGAGCACAAATTCAATCCTTCAGCTCCATACAGTTCTGCTGCACAAGGAGAAAATCAGGGTGTTTTTTTTAAATACAAGGGAACTTAATCCACATGACCCATAGGTATAATCACAAGAAATCAAAAACAATAAGAACAGCTTTATTTCAAAAGAGCAAACTCTTCTCTCCCTTCTCTTTGTTCTCTTCTTGCTGCTGCCTTCAGGTAGAAGGTATAGTGCCTCAGGACTGGCACCATAAGTCTCAAGGACAATAACTACCCCTCAATCATCAGACTCTTGAACCTGTTTCTATTCTATTTCTGGTGTTCCCACAACCAATTATTTCACTTTAAGGATTCTATAGCTTGTCATGCTCTAATTATTTATTGCTATTTATTTATATTTGAATTTGCAGTTTGTTGTTCATGGTGACACGTACATACCATGATAATAAATTTTACTATGAACTTTGAAGTTTGAAGTTATTTATTCTTCAGATCATTTTCTTAATTACAGCAGTCACTGTTTGTGGCTAACAAAACTGATAGATCTTTGATAATGAGAAGGAGCAGGTTCTCTCACCAACAAGGGCTGTAAGAATGGGTCAAGGGTTTAAAAGTAATTGGTCAAAGGATCAAAGAGCAGATGAGATATTTTTACAAAAAAAATGTTTGACTTCTCAAATTCACTGCTTAAAGGAATGGTAAAAACAGGAACATGCAATGTATTCAAAAACTAGACAGATGAACATAAAGTACAGAGCACAAAGGCCATGGACAAACAGCCAAAAATCAAAAGATGAGATAGCCCTTCTATAGCATGTAAAGGCAGAGATTACTGGCCTACATCTATGCTGTAAACTTTTCAGTCCCTGATGCAATACTCAGACTAGTTAATAAAATGTGGGCATCTACTGTAACATTGTAAGCTGGTGTACATACTCTTCAAACAGACATTGATTTTCCATTTTAATTAAAAGCTTATTTAGTAAGTATTACTGCACTCCATCTTGTATTTCTCCCTGCAGGCATAATGGTAGTGAAGTGTTTTTCAAAGTATTTTTATGGTAATGACCATGCATTGTAAACATTCCAGGCAATTAGTAGGAAAAACAGAAGAACAAAAAAAATGGTAACACACACATACACACAAGGTGCTGGAGGAACTCAGCAGATCAGGCAGTATCAAGGAAAAGAATACAGTTGATGTTTCAGGCTGAAACCCTTCTGCATTTTGTGTGTGTTGCTTGGATTTCCAGCACCTGCTGATTTTCTATTGTTTGTGAAAAGAAGGTAAATTGGTTTATTATTGTCATATGTACTGAGGTTCAGTAAGAAAATTGTCCTGCACACTGCTCAAATTAATTACAACAGTCCATTGAGGTAGTATGAGGTAAAACAGTAATCGAGAGCAGAATTAATGGATGCATTGGTTTATTACTGGCACATGTACCTAGGCAACAATGAAAAAGCTTGCCTGGAGTAACACTCATATGGATCAATTAATTACAACGACACATTGAGTTAGCACAAAGTAAAATAATAACAGGGTGCAGAATAAAGTACTATGGTACAGAGAAAGTGCAGTGTAGGTAGATGCAAAGTTCAAGATCACAATCAGGTAAATTCTAAGATCAAGAGTCTATCTTATCATAGTAGGGAAACATTCAACAGTCTCATCACAGTGAAATAGATGCTGTCCTTGAGCCTGGTGGTATACGCTTTTAGACATTTGTATCTCCTGCCCAATGGAAGAGGGAAATGAGAAAATGACTTGGGTGGGATCTTTGATTATGCTAGCTGCTTCAATAAGGCAGTGACAAGTGCAGACAGAATCCATGGAGGGGAGGTAGGTTTCCATGATTATGCTGAGCAGTATCCACAACCCTCTATAGTTTCTTGTGGTCACAGGCAGAGCAGTTGCCTTACCAAGCTGTAACGCGTTCAGACAGGATACTTTCTATGGTGCATCAGTAAAAATTGATGAGGATCAAAGGGAAGAGGAAGAGACAAAATAAATAAATATCCAACTGTTTGCTCACAGGTCTCCGGAGGACTTTGTTGCCTCTTTTCCCACATTAAAGGCATAATGTTCTTTACAGCACTGTCTGTTTTTCTGAATGAAGTGTAAAATATTAAAGCTATACTGCTGCGGGAGCGATCAAAAGATTAAATTAAATCATTTACAATAAAACAATTTGCACCATCATTTGTTCCTACCTGGAAGCCACTGCCCATCCTGGCAAACCAAATCGCTCGTAGTCCCCTCCATAGATATCCCGGACTAGTTTGTCAGCCATTGTGCTGTCACCTTTGGAGGCCATTTCAAGAGCTTCATCGAAAGTCTCGCAACCTGTAAGCAAACAGCAGAGGCCCAGGAAGGTTCCACCTCCTAAACTAAAAGAAATATAAAAAAATAATTAACAACCAATGCAAGACTAGCTATTTTAGGATTATTAAACTGAACATTTGAAAGTAAGTAGCCTCCTTTCATATATCTGTTGCTTCTTCACTCAGATGAGATGAGCAAGGCCTTTAAACAAACTGGCTTTGGCAACCTCCATACTTTGAGAGAGACATCATGCAGTTTGAGACTACAGTGATGAGGGTCAGAGCCACAATGTTGCTGGATTTTTCAAGGCAGCTTAGTGAACTAACTGCAACTCTGTACAACTGCTCTTACACCAAAGTATGTGCACTCCAGTGATGTAGGATGATAAGTTTAATTGGGTTAAAACATTGAATTCTCATAATTATTGACACCTTACCTGGTTCCAGTTACTCTTTTATAATGGTCCTTTGAGTAAACAGCTAATATGCTGACTCCTGAACCAATGTTCACCACGAGCAAAGGGTAGGGGTCATCAAGGTTGAAAGGCATCTTCTGGCATTTCTCAGGATCAGAGGCATTCTCAAAGTAGTAACATTCTGCCTGGCCATTAAAGCTGAGAGAGTCAATGTGCAAAAGGCCATTAACCAGGCAGTCCAGTTCATCCAGTTTGTGTAACTGCAGATTACCAATCTGAAAGGAATTGAGTTCATTAGTTGCTCTGGAAAACAGATCCAGTATATTTACTTGATTATAATTGATAACAAAACACTGAAGTTCTACCATCCCATTGTTCACTTTTATGACCGATGCTTGGCAGAAATGATATGTAACAGCAAGTAAATTTCTGGCAAACCTTACAGTTCTGTTCGGTAAACGACAATTAGTAGTAAGGCACAATGTTTGTTACCATACATGAAAACAAATGTTGAAGACCGTTTGGCTGTAGTTGGCCCCATCTACTTCTGGCTGCTTCTTATAAAATTGAGTGTGAGGGAAAAGAAATACAAATTGAAACAAACAACTTGAGTACACCTCCCAGACCAGTTGTAACTGCACTTTAAGAATGAAGGAAGAAAATGCAGGAAACATTAACCTAATTAAAACAGCATCAAGGGAAAAGGAGTTAAGCTGATACCTTTACAAACCTGAAAAGTTAAGACAATAAACATGTTTAATCTTACAGAGACTGGGAGTGGTGAAAAGAACAAAGTGAATATGAGCAATAGGGTGGAGACCAAGAAAGAATGAATGTCAAATAGCAGCTAAGAGAAGCTGAGAGCACTGATGAAGGGTCTCGGCACGACATTTCAGCTGTTTATCTCTGTCCATTGTTGCTGCATGACTTGCTGAGTTCTTCCACCATTTTATGTGCCGCTCAAGACTTCCAGCACATGCAGTCCATTTTGTATATCTGAGGGAAAGTGACAATGACTTGGTAATTACACCTGATTTGCCTCAGGTGTAACTATGAGGGAGATGAATGAGACAGGAGAGAAAGAAAAAAAAACAATGTTGAAACTTTGACATACTGAGCAGATGTTGGAAATATAAAATGACAGCTTGTTGGAAATGCCAAGTGGATCAGGCTGCACCTGTGTACAGAGTAAAACATAACGCTACAGATTGGTGACCTTGCAATAACCCTGATTTACTTTGCACAAGCTGGAAATGCTACTTTCCAAGGGCTGTAACACATCAATTTCAGATAACCACCCTTTCCAATCTGTATCAAAACTAACCAGTTCTGATGCAAAGTCATCAACCTGCAATCTTAATTCCATATTTCCCTCTCATCTTCTCTCTACTACCCCTCCAGATAGGTCAGTTGGCATTAACAGGCAATCACGATCCTCTCAGTCAGCATTAACCACGCACATCATTCAATCTCTTGGTCTCGTTAACAATGAGATTCCCTCATCCCTCCCCTGCAATTTAAAACATGCTAATAGTTTGCGTTTTTCTCAGTTCTAATGGAAGGTCATCAAAGCATTAATGCTGATTTTTCTTCACAAATGCTGCCTGATCTGCTGAGCATTTCCAGCAGTTTCTGGATTTATTACAGACTGCTAGCTTCTGCAGGGTTGTGCTTTTGCTTTTTTTGGTATTTAAGAATGCCGAAGGGTCTTGGCCCAAAACGTTGACTGTTTGTTCATTTCCATAGATGCTGCCTGCCTGACTGGCTGAGTTCCTCCAGCAATCTGTGTGTGTTGCTTTAAGAATGCTGCCTGCTTTTGGAGATCAGCTAAAAATACAAAATAGAGAATCTGCCTTGTGTACATTTCATCAGAATCACTTGTGTTGGTGGTGCAGGTATAAATATACTATATATCACTCTGTGATTGAGCACAGTTACATAAACAAATATGGGAAGAATTTGGCTTCAGTTGACACTTAGTTCAATAATCTAAAATTCTCTAATAATTAACACTTGCATCAGTACCTAAACTGTAATCACTCCAACACCATCCTGGTGTTATACAACTTAAATTGCAATGCATTAATTTGTGTCCTGAGTAAGCAAGAACCAAATCCATGCTGTAATGCTGACAGCTATTGGTACAAAACAATTCCCTTTGAAGCACCAACCTGGATTACAAGGCAGCTTCAAACGTAGAAACCAAAAGTTGTCTTACTTTGGTAATCACACAAAAGCCAAAAATAAAACAGGAAATAATAAGAATAATCACCCAGAACTAGAACTGAAATAGAGAGTTGTTGTGAGGGAGGATGTGGATGTGGATACAATGAATGTGGAAAGGGAATGCTTTAATTTGCAACATAGGTAGCTGAAGACGTGGCTTCTAACATCATTAAAGAGATACAGAAAAGGTTACAGTCACTTGAATAAGTTGACTCGGGGAGGAGGAAGGCTCGGAGGAAAGAGCTGGGTAGATTAGAGAATGTGAGAGGGTTGAATGTTCTGAGCAGGTTAAGTATTAAGGATGAGGATTTTAATTTGGGTAGTGTTTGGGGATTGAAAGTTAGGTGCAAGGTGGAAGGGAGAAAGTGATAAATGAACCAGACCTGGAGGGGATAGATACTGATAATAGTGTTTGGACAGGATGAGATTTATCGAGGCTGAGGACAAAGCACTGCTACTCACTATTCAGAACTAAAATAGCACCTATTTCTGTACCAAAACAACTTTCTCCAAGGTATGCTACAGTAGAACTACATATTATCTGAAGCATACTACCTTACTTCAGTTCCAAATGAGAATTCACTGGAGGCTGTGAATCAGAGCTGCATAAAATACCTCCATCTGTGCAGAAAAGCATTTTGCAACCTCCCGCATTCAGAGTGAGTTATAATTACCTTTCATAATGTCAGAACTGCATGCATAATGTTCCTACTGTGCATCATGGGACAATTCTAACATCCTATAAACTGGATTACAACCAGCTATGCTCTGAAAGTAGACAGTCTTTGCAGCCAATGTTTTGCAGTCACTTTAACTGACTACTTATGAGCTCAGACATTAAGTCTAATTTGCGGTGCAACAGGAGGGAATACTAAACAAATTGAGATTAGATTTTAAAGGCTTGCAGGATGTGTAATAGTACGTCACTGAAAAGTGGCAGAGAATCAGTTTCATGCTGTAGTAGCACTGACTAACGCAGGCATTCTTCTAGCACGACTCTCTGCTGGCATTGTGGAAACAACAGATCTACTTTTGCGCCTTCTACAATTTTGAGGTTTCTACAAAAATAGTGTTAAAAAATTGCAGTAAGTCTATTGCACATAATACATTTAACATCATTCACCATTTAATTTTCTAATTTTTGTTCCATTTCTGCCCTGTGGTCACCAGTTCTGTAGTGTGACAGTTGGCAATATTATCTCTGCATTCAAGTGATCATTTACAAAGGCTCAAATCTTAAAGAGCATCACCAAACGTTTACCGGATAGACATCCTGAATATTCCACATCCACAAAATGGGATAGAGATGGAATTGGGGCAATTAGATTATTTTTTCCCTTTATCCTTGGAAATAATATGCTTTTCATTGGATAAGAATAGTTTTGTGGAGGACATCATTAATATGTTATTACCGTACGAAATTCTTCTTCAAATTTATAAGCACCACCTCCAGTCGCACAAAGCACTGTGTGTAGTGTTGAAAAGTTCTTGTCTCTCCCCATCTGAATGAAGGTAGGTAGGTCATGCGTCGGAAATCGAATAAAGTGCAGGTTTCCTTTGCGGCCACAAAGCGTCAAGTCTTTGAGCTCAAGGTGCACATCTCGGATGCCCGTAGACCCATAGGCGACATTTGACACCAAATACTTGCGAATACTTTTCAGGCTCTCCACCTCCTCTTCTTCTTCCTCAGCTGTGATATCAATTGGCTCAAAATAAACCAGCTTCACCAGAGTCCCACCAATATCCATTCCAAACCAGGGGAATGCTGAAAAAGAACAGTAAAATATGTAAGAAAAACAAATGAGATTCAAAAAAAAAAGCACTAATGTACAACAGAAAGGAAAAAAATGGCTGCTAAAAACACTTATTCATCATTCAGTTGGGGCTTTATTCATGGGTTTTTAGTCTCCTTTAAATACATTTTATTTAGATTAATATAATTAACAATCTTTCAGCCATCTTTAAACCTGGCTTGGTTTGCTACATTCAATATTTAGAAGGTTTTAAAATGGCTAAAAATTGAAAAAGAGTCCTTTTTCTTTAAACGTATATTGTACAGAATTCTACCGTGTTCATTTTTAAAAGAATATACCTGTCCTTCCCTTCTCCCATAAATGCAACTTTCAGTGAATGATTGATATCTAAAATTAATAATACTCGTGTCTTGATACATTCAACAATAATTTCATATATAGAACAAAACATTTACACAAGCTTGAAAAGAGATTCACTGATCAAAGGATGAACCAAATGTGACCATAGAATAAACAGAAGCAATAAAAAACAGATATACTATGAACACTTAGCAGTCGGACAGCATTTGTGGGGAAAAGAAGTTTAATATTTCAGGTCAAAGATCCTTTGTCAGAAGAATAACACTTTCTCTGGAGGCTGCTGAAAAGGCCTTGTGGTGGCTGTGGATCTAGAGGGGGGGATCCGTGGATTAGTGTGCCACTTAGACACAAGTCGGGGGCTGATCACCCCCGGCTGGGTCGCCTAGTCGAGGCTGTCTGACGATTAAAGACCCGAAACACCCTAAGACCCCAGGTACATCACTGAAGACGTGACCAAGTAGCACCAGAAGGTGTATTCTACAACTACTCTAACAGATGAGTACCTCCAGCAATTTTTTTTCATATCAAATTTGTACAATATGTGTTTTTTTATAAAGAAAGCCAAGAGACTTTCGTACTTTATTAAATCCAGTTGCAATATACAAAACAGCGAAGTGCCTCAAAGGTAATGCAATAACTTTGTTTGTGGGTTCAAATTTTACCAAATACACTACACTCCTCCCTGTTTAGCTATAAAGTCCAACTCAGTATAAAATGCATCTCAACTCAAATATTGTCTCTACTTATCTTACACAGTATACTACATAGTACAACTACTATACAGATATCCACAATATAGTAAATTTTAAGTTGCCCCATTCAGGCCTAAAGATTTAATTGCTGTGGAGGATTTCTTACTCTTGTAGGATAACGTATTTCCTGACAAGGATGGACAGTCACTTTGCTTGGCAGGTGGGAGGTAGCTGTGAAACAATCTCAGGTTTTGGGGCCTCCTCTGTGGTGCTTGTAGGAGTTGACTTTGGCCCTGCAGTAGGTAGTTTGATCACTCCGAACACCTTTCTTCTCTAACAATTGACTCTACTCTCCTCAACTGATCGATGAGTTGTTTCCAGGTGACATCAGATGCAATCTCCACCGTGTAGGAGAGTGGTCCATTTCTGTCCTTAATCTTTCCAACAACCCACTTTTGCTCACCTCTGTAGTCCCTTGCCAGGACTGCTTGTCCAGGAGTGAAACATCAATTGCCCTTGTTTGAGGAGCCCCTCAATTTGTCTCAGTTGTTTGTTCTGCATACTCCTTCTGAGATTGGGTTTGAGGAGATGCAAGCATGAGCGCAAGGGACAACATAGCTGGTGAGTTGTTGGTCGCAGAGAGTGCTGTAATGTGATGTGCAAGGAGTAAATTGGCGAGATTCTGATTCAGTGTTAGTGTAATGTGTTCTGCTGACATTGCTCACAGTGTATTCTTTAGACTCTGGACAAATCTTTCCATCAAGCCATTTGTAACTGGGTGGTACAGAGTAGATACATGCCATGTTCCATTCATTTTCTGGTATGAATGAAGCTATTCTGCAACAAACTGTGGTCCATTTTCACTGACTAAGTGTTTTAGAACACCAGTCCTTGAGAAGAGGCTTGTCAACACATCAACAGTGTGTGAGGCTGTAGTGGAGGCTATTGGGAACACTTCTGGCCACTTTGTAGCTGCATCCACCACTACTAACAAATTTTTGCCCATGAATGGGGCAGCAAAATTCACAAGAATCTTCTGTGAGGGCAAAGCAGGCCGTTCCCAGAGATGGACAGCCACTGTCATGAGCATTTTCTGGACGTGTTGGCATCCCAATCAGTGCATAGCAAGCTGCTCAATCTGCTGATCTATCCCAGGCTAACAAACAAAGCTTGAAGCCAATGCTTTCATTTTGACCATAATTAGTTGACTGATATGTAGTTCCTCCAACAGTTTAGCACTCAATTCAGATGGTATAACAACTCTCAATCCCAATAAAAAGACAACACCCCGTCAAGGGCAAGTTCATCCCAGTGTTGGTAAACATGGGGCTACTGGGATTTTTCTTCACATTACAGCCTTTTGTTTTGCCATGGTAGACCTGAGACAGTATGGGTTCTTTTCTGGATTCCCTTTGGATCATCTCTGCCGTATGCATACAGGTACAGCAGGCAGTGAAGAAAGCTAATGGCATGTTCGCCTTCATAACCAGGGGAGTTAAGTATAGGAGCAAAGAGGTCCTTCTGCTGTTGTACAAGGCCCTGGTGAGACCCCACCTGGAGTATTGTGTGCAGTTTTGGTCTCCAAGTCTGAGGAACGACATCCTTGCTATGGAGGGAGTGCAGTGTAGGTTCACTGGGTTAATTCCAGGGATGGCAGGAATGTCATATGTTAGAAGATTGGAACGGCTGGGCTTGTATACACTGGAATACAGAAGGATAAGAGGGGATCTGATTGAAACATATAAGATTATTAAGGGGTTGGACACGCTAGAGGCAGAAAACATGTTCCCGATGTTGGGGGAGTCCAGAACCAGAAGCCACAATTTAAGAATAAGGGGCAGACCATTTAGAACAGAATTGAAGAAAAACTTTTTCTCACGGAGGGTTGTGGATCTGTGGAATGCTCTGCCTCAGAAGGCAGTGAAGGCCAATTCTCTGGATTCTTTCAAGAAACAGTTAGATAGAGCTCTTAAAGATAGCAGAGTCAAGGGATATGGTGAGAAGGCAGGAACAGGGTACTGATTGTGGATGATCAGCCATGATCACAGTGAATGGCGGTGCTGGCTCGAAGGGCTGAATGGCCTACTCCTGCACCTATTGTCTATTGTAATAGGGAGACTTTTGATTTGCATTAAGGAGAATAGGTCAAGAGCAGTGTCCTCTTTTGTAAATTTTTCTGGTACTTCCCTTTCCAAGGGTAAATGGGACAAATCATCAGCATTTCCATGATTAGTTGTCTTCTTGAATTCCATCTTGTAATTGTTCCTCCAAGAAACAGAGCCCAATTCTGCATTTGTGCTGTGGAAATGGACACTAGTGGTTAATGATCAATAACGAGGGTAAACTCTCTCCCAAACAAATACTGATTGAAACACTTTACACGCCAAACCAGACTCAAGACCTCTCTGTCAATCTGTGTGTAATTTTCCTCTGCACTGGTAAGGGAACAGGATGTAAAGACGTTCAGTTCCATTACTCATAACATGTGACATGAATGCACCTATACCTTAAGGCGAGGCATCACAGGCAAGCTTCACTGGATGATGTGGATCACAATGTGTGAGTACAGAGTTTGACGTCACCATTTCCTTTGTCTTTTGCAAAGCCACCTCACACCGATTTGTCCACTGCCATGTCTTTCCCATCTGTAGTAATCAGTTCAAGGGGTAGAGCACAGTAGCCAGGTTTGGCAGGAACCTGTTAGAGTAACTGACAAATTCTAAAACGGACTCCAACTGCGCCATGTTTTTTAGCCTTAGGGCACCCACCACTGTTTGAATTTTCTCAGCACACTTGTGTAATGCCTGTTCTTCAATGGCATGACCACAGTTAGTGATGCTTGGTTTAAAGAATTCACACTTCTTGCATCATGCTCTGAGTCATTAATCTAGTCTTTTACCTCAGTCTTGAGGTTTGAGATTTTCCTCGTCATCCTCACTGGTAGCAATGATGTCACTGAGTGTCTGGACAGGTTTGTAGCACCCGATACATAGCTTTCTGTCAGAGTGCAAGTGCAGATACTACTCCAAAAATAAGCACATTAAAGTGATAAAGCTCTTTTTGAGTGTTTATGATGAGGAACAGTTTGGACTCTTCTTCCATCTCCATCTGTAGGTAGGCCTCAGCTAAGTCCACTTTGCTGAAGTGCCTTCCTCCAGAAAGGTTTGAAAAGATATCCCCTATCCTGGGCAGAGGTCATTGATCTACTTTCAATACATGAAATAGTTGATGGTGACCTTAAAAACACCACCGATCCTGACAGACCCATTCTTCTTGGCTACTGGGGCCAAAGCTATCACCCATGGGCTCCACTCAACCTTGGAAGGAATTCCTTCACCCTTCATGAGGTCTAGCTCACTGGCTACTTTAACACAAATAGTATAAGGAACTGAAAGGGCTTTGTAAAACTTGGGTGTGGCATTTTCATTTAATACTATTTTATCCTTGATATGTTTGAGCTTTTCATTGCCATCCTTGAACACTGCTGTGGCATCATCCAGTACCTTTCTTAATTCATTTTCAGTTGACTCTATTGCAGGGGATGTGGCAGGCAAATAGTGGATGGATCTCCAATCAAGATGTAGTTGTCTCAACCAAACACAGCCCCACAATGCTGGCCCTCTTGTTTTTAACCACATACAAGCCCAATGTGCCTTGTTGTTGTTGTATTTCACTTTTACCAATGTCATTGCCACAGGAGTTATCTTTTCTCCAGTTAAAGTTCTTAGTTCGATATCTACAGGCTTCAATTCAGTACCTTTGAAATGCCATTCAAACTAATTCTGTGAAATGACTGAAACATCTGATTAAGTGTTCAATTCCGTTTTAGTTAATTTTCCATTCACTTCTGTTGTAAGCCATATTGCTTGCCTCTTGTTAGTTATCACACTGTAAATCTCAAAGCTACCAGTCCTGTGTCACTCTCATCATTATCAGATTTTTCATCAACAACATACAGATTAATGCTCTTTTTGAAACTGCAACATGATTTAACTTTTTCTCTTCTCTGTGCAGACAAATTATTTTGTCAGCCTGACATACTCTTGGTACGAGTCATACTTTGTGGCATTTTTTGCAAACTTCACCTCTACAACTGCTCTGGTCTAGTGTAGATGGACCCCTTCCCCAAAAGTACACAATTTGTTCAGTCAAGCAGGTTTCTGCTTTGACATTGCAATTCTGTTCACGCTCACTTTCGTTTTCGACAGCAACTCAATTAAGTCTCTGGTTGTTGTTTCCTTTGATATAGTGATTTCAACCGATCTTTTAAAGGTGAGTTGTGCTTCAGTTTGGAGCTGTTTTTGTATGCTTTTTTGTAAGATTCACAAATTAAATAATCTTTCAGTGCATCCCTAAGCCATCACTGAACTGACAAAGTTCAGGCAATTTCTTCATTTCTACCACGCAAGCTGAAATGGCCTCTCCTTCCTTTTGATTCCACTTTTGAAACCTAAAGCATTCTGCAATCAACGTTGGTTTCAGTTCTAAAAGTTCCTGCTTTATGCTCATTTCAGCTGGTTTGGTTGGGGTAGTCAAACTGTGGAGCAAACTGTATGCTTTTCTATTGACTCAAACACTGACACTCGCTTTTCATTGGCTAGTCATCATCATCAGGTGCCATGTCCATTTTGAGCTTTGACTGCCATGGCCCACATACTCCTGTTTCGGGTCAAGTGGATCAATTCATTGGTATTCATTTTCAGTTCTCTGGCTGTTGTCTCCATCATCATTTGTCTGTGCCTTCCTTTTGCTCTCTTCCCTTCAATCTTTCCCATAATTACCATGCACTCTAACTCCTCTTTCCTAATCACATCTCCAATGAAGTTACGTTGCCTTTTCATGATCTCATACATTATTTCTCTTTCTGTGCTTGCTCCGTTCATTGGTTATTACATGTGTTTCAAAATACTGCTCAATTCATTCAGTATACTTTATCCAGTTATCTGTTATGCAGTCAAATGTGTATCATTCCAATGTAGCCAGCCATTTGTTTTTTAAAAAATTTATTATCACCCAGTTCTCACTGTTTATGAACCCGTGAATTTCATCCATTTCTACCTTTTTAAAATTTTTAAAACTCTACTGTCTCCCTCGCCTTCCAAAGGGGGAAAAAAAACATGCTGTGCTTCAACAGGTAGGTAGTTGTCTTGGGTTCATTTTAAAATTTCCTCATTGCCACTGTTGCATTTGGTAATTCCAGAAAGTAATTGGCAGAAAAACATGGGAGGCAGGCTAACATGTCAACTTAGTTTTTTTTTAGTGAGACGCTCACATATGACATGGTAGTATAATGACATATGCTGTTCATGTACTTTGTACATAATGAATTATGCAAAGAATGCTTGATCGAACAATATATTTGCAATGTTACTCAAATATTACTGAAATATTGAATACAGTACAACACCTACCACTTCCTGTGTAAAATACACACCTTTGACATCCCCGCTACATTTTCTTCAATCGCCTTAAAATCAGGCCATTTTCACCCTCTTATCATCTTGTACACCTCTATCAAGTCACCTCTCATCCTTCTTTGCTCCAAACAGAAAAGCTCTAGCTCATTCAACCTATGCTCATAAGACATGCTCTCTAATCTAGGCAGCACCTGGTAAATCACCTCTGCACCCTCTCTAAAGCTTCTACATCCTTCCTATAATACAGTGACCAGAACTGAATACCATATTCCAAGCATGGGCTTACCATGATTTTACAGAGCTCCAACATTACCTCATGGCTGTTGACTTCAATCCCCCGATTACTGAAGGTTAACATACCATATGCTATCTTAAAAAAAACATCAACTTGTGCACCAACTTTTGGGAGATCTATGGATGTAGACCCCCAACGATATTTCCATTACTGCTAAGAAACCTACCATTAACTCCATATTCTACCTTAGAATCCTACCTTCCAAACTGAATCACTTTATATTTTTCTGGGTTGAACTCCATCTGCCACTTCTCAGCCCACCTCTGCTTCCTGTCAATGTCCCATTGCAACCTAGAACAACCTTCTGCACTATCCATAGCTTTACCAACCTTCTTGTCATCTGCAAACTTACTAACCAACCCTACAACTTCCTCATCCAAGTAATTTATAAAAATCACAATAGCAGGGGCCCCAAAACAGACCCTTGCTAAATACCATTGGTCACCAAGCTCCGGGCAGAATATGCTCCATTTACAACAACCCATGCCTTCTGACCTTCTGAATGAAGCAACAATAGAGAAACTTATCAAAAACCTTATAGCTTCATCAGTCTGCTTTGTAACATCCTCAAATTCAATCAGGCTCTGAGATATGTCTTGCCCCTGACTATCCCGAATCAGACTGCGCTTCTCCAAATGCTTATAATTCCTATCTTCAAGTACTTTTTCCAACAATTTTCCCACCACTGAAATAAGACTTCTGACTCCAGGCATGTTTTCTCTTCTACCCATAATCGGTCCTCCCCTCATTCTAGTCATTCACCTGTTCTTCACATACAGTGGCATGCAAAAGTTTGGGCACCCCGGTCAAAACTTCTGTTACTGTGAATAGCTAAGCGAGTAAAAGATGAACTGATTTTCAAAAGGCATAAAGTTAAAGATGACAGATTTCTTTAATATTTTAAGCAAGAAAACTTTTTTATTTCCATCTTTTACAGTTTCAAGATAACAAAAAAGAAAAAGTGCCCAAAGCAAAAGTTTGGGCACCCTGCACTGTCAGTACTTAGTAACACCCCCTTTGGAAAGTATCACAACTTGTAAACGCTTTCTGTAGCCAGCTAAGAGTCTTTCAATTCTTGTTTGGGGGATTTCCGCCCATTCTTCCTTGCAAAAGGCTTCTAGTTCTGTGAGATTCTTGGGCCGTCTTGCATGCACTGCTCTTTTGAGGTAGCTACAGATTCTCGATGATGTTTAGGTCAGGGGACTGTGAGGGCCATGGCAAAACCTTCAGCTTGCGCCTCTTGAGGAAATCCATTGTGGATTTTGAGGTGTGTTTAGGTTCATTTTCCTGTTGTAGAAGCCATCCTCTTTTCATCTTCGGCTTTTTTTTTACAGACGGTGTGATGTTTGCTTCCAGAATTTGCTGGTATTTAATTGAATTCATTCTTCCCTCTACCAGTAAATGTTCTCTGTGCCACTGGCTGCAACACAAGCCCAAAGCATGATTGATCCACCCCTGTGCTTAACAGTTGGAGAGGGGTTCTTTTCATGAAATTCTGCACCCTTTTTTCTCCAAACATACCTTTGCTCATTGCAGCCAAAAAGTTCTATTTTAACTTCATCAGTCCACAGGACTTGTTTCCAAAATGCATCAGGCTTGTTTAGATGTTCCTTTGAACCTTTTGAATAGAACTGTTTGGCTGCAATGAGCAAAGGTATGTTTGGAGAAAAAAATGGTCCTCCCTTTCTGCAGATGTTATACTATCACTGTTTAGCAATGCCACTCCCCCACCCCTTTACCTCCCTCCCTGTCCCCTTTGAAACATCTAAACCCCATAATACCCAGCAGCCATGTCTCTGTAATGATCACAACACCATAGTTTCATGTACTGAGTCATGCTTAAAGCTCATCACCCTTGCTCCTGATACTCCTTGAATTAAAAAAAAATCCCACTAACTGAAATATTGCCATATCAATTGCCTGTCCTTCCCAACAATCTCTCTACACTCTGACTCAGTTGTTTCTGCCCCACCCCCCCAGATGGTACAGTGTGGTACAGGTCACACATTCTCTTGTGATGGAGCTTAAACCTCAATAAGTGGTTGCCATTTTTGATAGTGGCATTTTACACCAATAAATTTGTCACTGTTGGACCAACATGGGAGCTCAAAGTGATTGAGAGGTAGCTTTGCTCTGAGAAACTCAAAGCTTCCCCAATAGTCTTGCAGCTGCACACACAGACCAATAAAGAGCATTATTTAGGTCTTGGTAGCTGCATAGAATTTCTCTCACAATCCGATCCTGCGACTTGTGGATGGTGAGAAGTATCTGCAAGAAGCTGAATCTTCATTTTAGCATTATTATCCTCTGGTGTGCCTTAGCACCCAGCTTCGTCCACTGACATTCATGCTCCATCAATCTTCTAAGCATATACAGTTCAACACAGACATCCACCTCTTGTATCCCTTCTGGTTCCAGTTCCAAGTACCGTTCACTTCTCCCCTAACGGTTCCCCTTATCCCCGCCTTAATTTATCAGATTACAGCACTTGTAGCTCTTTGAGTTCCTGCTTAACTCCCTCCACCATCTGTCTCCACCTTAACACTCCACTTCTCTCACCTTACTCCATCTGCCTCCATCTATCATTTAAGATCTTCCACCACTCAAATCCCTCCAAATGAACTACGGCCTGTCAGCTAAAACCCCTCCTCAGTCCAATGACTACCTTGGCCTTTATCTCTTGCTTCTTTTCTCCTATTTATGCTGACCATCTCCCTTTTCCACTCTCAGTCCTGTCGCATGGTTTGGACCTGAAATGTTGTCAATTCCTTTCCTCCCACAAATCTGCTCAACCTGGTGGCTTTCTCAAGCAGATTATCCATTGTGACAGGTACAAGGGATTCTGTCAGTATTAATGGAAAAACTAACATCACATCTCACAATCATACAACAAAGTTGCATAAAAGGTAGGAGGAAGCATTGACTACTGAAGAGTTCTAAAGTGTATGATGTGGGTGAGGTGAACAGGATCTCACAGTAACGATTGAGCGGAACTCAATGAGTGCAGTGCCATGAGATGGTAAATGAACTACTCCCAATGCTGCAGAAACATTGAAAACTGACAGTAAATCACTGTCACATTGAAGTTGGACACTTATGGTGCTGTATCATGGTTAGGCTGGAGTGATTCACTACTGGAAGTGTATGCAAGTTCGATTTCAACATGTAGTAGCAGTTTGGATAGGTGCATGATTGGAATGGGTATGGAGGACCATGGTCTGGGATGCAGGTCGATGGGACTAGGCAGTTTATATGGCCTGGCAAAGATTAGACGGGTTGAAAAGCCTGTTTCAGTGCTGTACTTTTCAATGACTATGAAATGAACGGAATTGAAGACTTAAAAAAGAGCTGAAGGGAAAAAAAAAAATTGGACAACAGAATAATCGCTGATAGGAAAGATGTCACAGGTATTTTTATTTTACTTGAGGGATAGGGTGTTTTAGGGATTCTGAGAGGGAGAGGCCCCATGTTCAAGTAGAAGTAGAGAGAAACTATTTGCTCAGTCAGCTAGTATAAGCTAGAGGAAACATGGTGATTAGGAATCGAGTGAAAATACATTGAGGGGCTAAAAACTCAGATGACGCGGAACCACTGGAAACCTCAGAAGAGATGGAATTTTCAGTTCCTGTTGCACACTTCCCTCCACATGAATGAAACTGTTACCATTAAAGAGAAGTGTAAAAACTAACCAAATTACAAGTCAGCTAGTTAGATACAAGATTTTGTAATCATAGTGCAAAGTTCCAGATTCATTGATCTAGTATGACAATACATGGTAGAACCATTAAAGTAAAATAAAAAAGTAAAGAAGAAATCTGTTCCCAGCCCTTCTTGACAATTCTTAAGTCATTATTTACAGACTAACACAACTTTGCCGCTTATTCTTAATGGCACAAAGTATTTTAGGACCATTTGATCCTCTGAGGACAAACAGAGAGCATTTCTACTAAATATATCTACAGCAGTAAACAAACTGATCTGTACAAAGCCACTTTCTTGCTTTTGTAGTCATAAGTTAATTTTGTCTTTGGATAATGTCTGTGTTCTCTAAATAAATGAGGTATCAAACCTACTGATTTCACTCTCATACAGCATAGCAACAGGTCCTCAAACCCACTGTGCCAACCGTTTGTTGTCTACTTACACTAACTCCATTCTATTCTCCACACATTTCCATCAACCCTCCCCACCCCACCCCACCCCCAAGTTTCTAATGCTCACTTACATGACAGGAGAAGTTATTTTTGTGGCAAATTAACAGACCAACCCACATATTTTTGGACGGAGAGGAAACCAGTCCACCCAAGGAATCCCTTGCTGTCATCGGAAGAACGTGCACACTTGAGACTAGGGGTTCCCAAACTTTTAATGCCATGGAGCCTTACCATTAACCAAGGAGTCCATGGACCCCAGGTTGGAAACCCCTGGTCTAGACAGAGAGCATTTGAAGTCAGGATTAAATTCAGATCACTGGAGCCGCAGGACAAGTTTTATGAGTCCATCTTGATAAAGTAGAATCATAACTTGCTTATTTACTGTACAAAGGACATGGCAATCAATCGCCATATTCAGTGCAAGTTTATCACGTACAGCATTCACATTAAACACAACTGTAGGAGCACTTAAAACAAGCATGGATCAACTATGGTTTACCCTTGCCCTTTGTTACAGATTAGTGTATGGATTCCTTCCTCAGTCTAGAGCATAAACTGCTGACTCACATATCAATATGGAACTGAGAAACTGCTGGTGTACCATCTTGCAGACACACTATCAAATCAACATTCCATCAAGAGGAAGCATAAGATCCCCAAACACTAATTCAAAAACAAAGTAGAATACTTCTGATTAATATTTATCCCTGAAACAAAATCTGGCCTGGATGGTGTTCCTGGCAATGTCTTTAGATCCTGAGCAGATTGGCTGGTTGGGAGTATTTGCATACGTTTTTAAATCCATGGTTCTTATTTTCTCCAAGACCACAATCATCCCAGTACCTACAAAATATAAGATAATGTGCCTTAATGACTGCCACCTGATGGGTCTGACATCATGAAATGCTATGGGGCACTAGTCTGGCATGCATTAACTCCAGCCTTCCAGGCTCATCCCCGGAGCATCTGAACTGTAAAGATACAGTTGCAAGAAATAGTTAGTGAACCCTTTGTAATTACCTGGTTTTCTGCATTAGTTACTCATAAAAATGTGGTTTAATTAGTGAGTAATTTTATGAGTAATTAATGCAGAAAACCAGGTAATTGTAAAGGGTTTACAAACTTTTTCTTGCAACTACACATTAGACCATTGTTAATAAACTACTGTTTCTTCTTCAATACTAGCACAAGAAAACTCATCACCAAACTCTGGACCCTGGGGTCAACACCTCACTCTGCAACTGGATTCTCGACTCCTGATCGATAGACCACAATCAGTAAGGATGTGCAGCAACACCTCTGCAATGATTATTCTAAACACTGGTGCTTCACAAGGTTGCAATCTCAGCCCCCGCTCTACTCCTTCTATAAGTATGCAGATACCACTGCAGTGAGCTGTATCTCAAATAACAATGAATTGGAACATGGGAAGGAGATGGAGAACTGGTGATGCCATGACAACAACCGTGCCCTCAATGTCAGCAAAACAAAAGAGCTGGTCACTGATTTCGGTGGGGGGGGGGGCAATGCATATGCTCCTGTCCACATCAATGTTACTGAGGTGGAGAGCTTCAAGTTCCTAGCAGTGAACATCATCAAACACCTATTCTGGTCCAACCAGGGCTAATAAATCTCACTTCCTTTGGAGACTAAAGAAATTTCACATTTTAGCTGATGCACCATAGAAAGCATCCTACCTGGTTGAATAACAGCTTGAACTGGCAACCTCTCTGCCTGTGCCTGCAAGAAACTGCAGAGGATTTGTGGACACAGGTCAGCATATCGCAGGAAGCAGCCTCCCCTCTATGAACACTTGTCTATACTTCTTAATACCTCAGTAATGCAAACACGGTCTGGACATTCTCTTTTCTCCCCTCTCGCATTGAGCAGAAGATACAAAAGCATAAAAGCATGTACCACCTCACTCAAGGATAGCTTCTACTCTGCTGTTATAAGTTTAGGTCCTACACTGAGGATCAGGAACATTTTTACCCTACGATTAGGCTCCTGAGTTGGTGTGGATAACGTCACTCACAACTCTAACTTGATTCTACAACCTTCAGACCCACTGTTAAGGACTATTTATGACTCGTATTCTCAGTTTTTTTTATTTGCAGTTTGTCTTCCTTAGCATATCAGTCTAAGTTTACACTTTATGAGGCACCCCCTACACCTAATAAAATGCTCACTGAGTGTATGCTCGTGGTCTTCTGCTGCCAAGGTTCAATGTATTGTGCTCTCCTGCAGACCACTGTTGTAATAAATGGTTATTTGAGTTCCTGTCACCTTCCTGTCAATCTGGCCAATCTCCTCTGACCTCTCTCATTAACGAGGTGGATGTTTTTATTTCTCCCATTACTCTCTGTAAACTCTAGAGAAAATCTGAGATCAGCAGTTCTGAGATATTCAAACCACCTTGTCTGGCTCCAACAATCATTCCACGGTTAAAGTCACTTAGATCACATTTCTTCCCCATTCCCCAGAACAGATCCTCTGCTAAGTTGATGCCAAGGAACTTAAAACTACTGACCCTCTTTTTTTTTTGGCGCGTGCGTGCTTGTGTGCGCGCATCCGTGCAACGTTGGCAGGACAATGTCTTTTTCATGCCTTTACAAGAGGGAGAGGGAGAGGGAGAGGGAGAGGGAGAGGGAGAGGGAGAGGGAGAGGGAGAGGGAGAGGGAGAGGGAGAGGGAGAGGGAGAGGGAGAGGGAGAGGGAGAGGGAGAGGGAGAGGGAGAGGGAGAGGGAGAGGGAGAGGGAGAGGGAGAGGGAGAGGGAGACTGTGTGGCACGCCACTCCTCACACAGCCATTTCGCAGTATGTTCCCCTTTATTTTACGAGGTCGAGTTGCGAGCTCGACACTCAGCCTGGCACGGATGGAAGGCGTACTCGGGAGCGGCCCCGACTGGGTTCGAACCAGGGACCGTTCCAGAGTCCGGCACTGATGTCATTGCGCCACCAGCCGACCACTACTACTGACTCTCTCCACCTCCATTCACCTAATGAGGACTGGCTCATGGACCTCCGGCTTCTTTCTCCTGTATTTGAAAATCAGATCTTTGGTTTTGCTGAAATTCAGTGAGTGGTTGTTGTTGTGACACCACTCGACCAGATTTTCAATCTCTCTCCTATATGCTGATCTGTCACCGTCTTTGATTGGCCAACTTACAATTGGCTCCTGATTACCACACAATCATAAGAATAAATGTGAATGGAACAGGGGGCTAATCCCAGAGGTGCATCTTTGCTGACGGTGATTGAAGAGGAGATGTTGTTGTCAATCCATACTGAGTGAGGTCTGCCAGTGAGGAAATTGCGAATCCAGTTGCATAGTAAAGTATCAAGGCCCAGTTCTTGGAGTATAGTCATGAGTTGAGGGGATGAGAGAGTTGAATGCTAAGCTGTAGTCAGCGAAGAGCATCCAGGCATATATATCTTCATTGTTCTGGGGTTCCAGAGCTGAGTGAAGATCCAATGTAATGACATCTGTTGTTGATCTACTGTGATGGTAGGATAATGGGAACAGATCCAGGTTATTTCTCAGGCAGGAGTTGATATACTTTATAATCAAACTCTCAAAGCAGTTCATCATGGTTAATGTAAGTGCCACTGGATGATAGTCATTGAGGTAGGTCACCTAGACGAGTGAATTGTTCCCTAGTTTGATAAGATCCAACAATCTACCTTGTTACGATCTTGCACCTTATTGTTTACCCGTACTTTCTCTGTAGCTGCATTCTGTTATTATTTTACCTTGTTCTACTTCAAAGCACTGTGCAATGACTTGATCTGTAAGAATATTCAAGACAAGACTTTCATTGTATCATGGCGCATGTGACAAAAACAACCCAATTTCATAGCACTGAAGTAGATGATCTGGTTGCTGTTGCATCAGTTGGCAAACAAGCATTAGAGTTTCCAACCTCACCTGTATCCAAACATCATAAATACTAACAACACACATCAAAGTTGCTGGTGAACGCAGCAGGCCAGGCAGCATCTCTAGGAAGAGGTACAGTCGACGTTTCAGGCCGAGACCCTTCGTCAGGACTAACTGAAGGAAGAGTTAGTAAGAGATTTGAAAGTGTGAGGGGGAGGGGAAGATCCAAAATGATAGGAGAAGACAGGAGGGGGAGGGATGGAGCCAAGAGCTGGACAGGTGATAGGCAAAAGGGGATACGAGAGGATCATGGGACAGGAGGTCCGGGAAGAAAGACAAGGGGGAGGGGGAACCCAGAGGATGGGCAAGGGGTATAGTCAGAGGGACAGAGAGAGAAAAAGGAGAGTGAGAGAAAGAATGTGTGTATAAAAATAAATAACGGATGGGGTACGAGGTGGAGGTGGGGCACTAGCGGAAGTTAGAGAAGTCGATGTTCATGCCATCAGGTTGGAGGCTACCCAGACGGAATATAAGGTGTTGTTCCTCCAACCTGAGTGTGGCTTCATCTTTACAGTAGAGGAGGCCGTGGATAGACATGTCAGAATGGGAATGGGATGTGGAATTAAAATGTGTGGCCACTGGGAGATCCTGCTTTCTCTGGCGGACAGAGTGTAGGTGTCAGCAAAGTGGTCTCCCAGTCTATGTTGGGTCTCGCCAATATATAGAAGGCCACATCGGGAGCACCGGACGCAGTATATCACCCCAGTCGACTCACAGGTGAAGTGTCGCTTCACCTGGAAGGACTGTCTGGGGCCCTGAATGGTGGTAAGGGAGGAAGTGTAAGGGCATGTGTAGCACTTGTTCTGCTTACAAGGATAAGTGCCAGGAGGGAGATCAGTGGGGAAGGATGGGGGGGGACGAATGGACAAGGGAGTCGAGTAGGGGGTGATCCCTGTAGAAAGCGGGGGGGGGGGAAAGATGTGCTTAGTGGTGGGATCCCGTTGGAGGTGGCGGAAGTTATGGAGAATAATATGTTGGACCCGGAGGCTGGTGGTGTGGTAGGTGAGGACCAGGGGAACCCTATTCCTAGTGGGGTGGCGGGAGGATGGAGTGAGAGCAGATGCACGTGAAATGGGGGAGTTGCGTTTGAGAGCAGAGTTGATAGTTTCGGAAGGGAAGCCCCTTTCTTTAAAAAAGGAGGACATCTCCCTTGTCCTGGAATGAAAAGCCTCATCCTGAGAGCAGATGCGGCAGAGACGGAGGAATTGCGAGAAGGGGATGGCATTTTTGCAAGAGACAGGGTGAGAAGAGGAATAGTCCAGATAGCTTTGCAATCATAAATACTAAATTGGCTGCAAAGTACTTTGCGATATCTTGAGGTCATAAATCCCACAATTTACAAAATTCACTTTCCTTTACAGAAATTAACCTGGTTCTCTGGCAAACTGTTTCTGACCTGAGTTATGAAGTTTATTTCTCTTTCTTGCTGCCTGTTCCTTGTATTTTCTTTATTCCTTTTAGAATGGTAGCACCTGCAGTTTTGTTCATTTTCATCTAATTATCCTTGAACATAACTTATATTTTAATGCACAGCCACCCATCTTCAAAATGATTAAATAGAATGGATGGACTTTAAGCATTTAAAGAATTGATTGAGGACCCTGAATTTTCAATTTTTGCTTGATTCATTTGTAATATTGATGAAAATTGTAAAACAATGAACACCATTAAATCTTAACTGGCATACATCTTCAGTCTGTTTATCACTCTCAATTTAAAAACACAGACTGTTGAACCAAAATGGGTGATAGTTGCTGGAGCAGAATGGCAATCAGAAATACTGATTGATTACTAGAAATAAAACACAGATCTAGTGTATTGGACAAGTCAATAGTCAATTTCTTCAAAACATGCTTAATGCTATGAGGTAGAAGAATTCACACAGGCCAATGACTGACACTTTACAAGTTTAATTTATAAACATATTATGGTAATTTGAAAGGGAGAACACAGCTACACCTGTGAAGATCCCTGCTGCACTTGATGACCCTGTGATCTCCATCTCAGAGGCCGATGTTCGGCTGTCTTTAAAGGGAGTGAACCCTCGCAAGACGGAAGGTCCCGGTGGAGTACCTGGTAAGGATCTGAAAACCTGTGCCAACCAACTGGCGGGAGTACTCAAGTACATTTTCAACCTCTCACTGCTACATGTGGAAGTTCACACTTGCTTCAAAAAGGCAACGATTATACCAGAGCCTAAGAAGAATAATGTGGACTGCCTTAATGACTATCGCCTGGTAGCAGTCACATCAACAGTGATGAAATGCTTTGAGAGGTTGGTCATGACTGGACTGAACCTCTGCCTCAGCATGGACCTGGACCCACTGCAATTTGCCTATCGCCACAATAGGTCAACGGCAGATGTAATCTCAATGGCTCTCCACACGGCTTTAGACCAGCTGGACAACACAAACACCTATGTCAGAATGCTGTTCATTGACTATAGCTCAGTATTTAAAACCATCATTCCCACAATCCTGATTGAGAAGTTGCAGAACCCGGGCCTCTGTACCTCCCTCTGCAATTGAATGCTCGCTTTCCTAACCAGAAGACCACAATCTGTGTGGACTGGTGATAACATATCCTCCTCGTTGACGAACACTGGCGCATCTCAGGGTGTGTGCTTAGCCCATTGTTCTACTCTCTATACACACAACTCTGTGGCTAGGCATAGCTCAAATACCATCTATAAATTTGCTCATAACCATTGTTGGTATAATCTCAAGTGGTGACAAGAGGGTGTACAGGAGTGAGATATGCCAACTAGTGGAATGGTGGTGCAACAATAACCTGGCACTCAATGTCAGTAAGACGAAAGAGCTAATAGTCTACTTTGAATTTGGAATTAAGACAACAGGATAACGTACCAGTTATGTAAGTGCATGCTACTCCAATTCACTACAATATATACATTAACTATTTATTTTTGGAGAAAGCTATCCTCGATGCCATTCATTCCTATTTATTTGAATATTTCGCTAACTTTTAAAAGCAAGTCAAAATTTACACCAAAATGATAAAAGAGCAGTACATTTAGTTACTTTTTCTCCAGGGTCAGTTATCGAAAGTCAACTTATTGCTCCACTGTATACATAATATTTTCCAAGGATTATACAGAAATACAGAGAAACTGAATTCTTTTATAATCCTTAAATTCCCAGTTGCATTACACAGACCAGAAACCAATATAATTGAAAATATTTAATGTCATATTCATTCGAGGGGATTTTTTACAAACATGTCGGCTTGCCAAGCTGTTACTCTTGACAAAACTGATAGTAAATTTGATTACAGTATTTAGCGATCTCCATCAGATAACGTATCAGACCGACCCCTACACCGCATTCGTATATAAATGCTCCCCTGTTAAAGGAAAAAATGGTGAATAAAATCTATAACTGCCAATTCCGCCTTTGTCAGTCAAAGGGATATCTCACTGCGGACGTGATCTCAAGTGGCAAATACACGTTCACACATCCTATCACCCAACATCAAATCAATCTGCACGCCTCTCGCAAACGGGAACACAACGGGTCTCTTCCATTACTATGGTGGCTCTACTTCCTGGGGAAGGAGGAGGGAAACAGAGCAGCGAATAGTTATTTCCTGAAAGATGGTTCTCGGACGTCGTTTCATTTCAGTGGATATTTCACTTCGATTTACTATAAATTGTCTTCCTCTCCCGGAGCTCAAGGCATCGCGCACTGATTAATCGTCAAATAGGCTACGATGCAGAATAAATCGGAATTTTAACTAATCCCAGCCACGGATTGTATCGTGTAATGACGTTATTGTTCGAAGTTAAAAGGGACACGATCAATAAATTAATGCACTCACAGGGTTTCTTGGCGTCTTTGATCTTCATGTTGTTACGGATGATTTACCAGTGGCACGGTAAAGCCCAGTTTGACTCGCCTCAGTGCTATTGATAGACGGAGCTGAACGGATTACCCGAGGGGGAGGGAGGAAAGGAAGGGGCTGTCACGATCGACCGACGGTAAACTAGCGCGGATTGGTGCAGTGTTATCGGACGGAGCAGGTCGCAGCCCTCGCCCGGTACCAGCACCAATCCAGCCTTCCTTTCCTCCCTTCTCCTCCCACTCCCGCCCGCCCGGCGTTCGGGGCGCCGGGTGCAGTCCCCACTTCCTTCACCCTTTTCCTTTCGCCGGCAGCTTCGTCACGGCCTCCTCCGCACCCGCAGCCCCTGACGAGCTGCTGAACAGGCAGAGATTGGCCCCGTCCCTCCGCCCTCCGGGGTGCGGCTGACACTCTGTCACCGACCAGCTCCCACTTCGGCGAGAACGGGGCTACATTCCGCCGACGTCATGCAAAGGCGGGCGGGGGCACGCACCGCCTTCCCTCACGACAGGGCAGTCGGACTACAACTCGACCCAGGGCGCCCCGCGCGCTCGCCAGGCATCATGGGCCGACGGCAGACTTTAATTGACAGGTGGGGCAGCAAGTCAACTGGTTGCTCAATACTCTCGTGATGAGATTGGTTTAGTAGGGTAATTTTTTTTGAATTGTCATTGTGTTTTGTAATCCACAATTTTATCCGGGTTCGTTGATCTTCTCTAGAAGATAGCTGAACACAACAGTAGAGATATGTCGTAACAGTTGGTGAGACTTCATTTGCAATATTATGTGTCATTTGGCCTCTAAACAAGCGACACTTTATTGTAGAAGATGATTGGAAGATTCGCCATAGAACATTTTTTAAGGCACGGCAGGCCTGTCATTGAAGGGAGATTGAATTATCTTGGCCACTATTGACTTTAGAAGAATGAAAATCAATCAACTATATATGGTGGAAATCTCAAATGAAAAGCTCAACCTGCGAACACTCAGCAGGTCGGTCAGCATCTGTGGAAAGAGAAAGGGAAAGAGCCGGTGGTGTAGGTCAACACTGCTTTGTCAGTTTGATGAATCTTCGGAATTTTCTTTTGCACTTCAGGGATGTAGAGGCCTGTTCAATTATTACACTCAAAGCATACTGATGTTTGCATGTTAAATGAACTAACATTAGGATTATGGTATTGAAGTCATGTTTGAGGCAGAAGGGGAGCCATGGTCTTGTTGAATGGTAGGGCAGTTTCTCAGAACATAGAACAGTACAGCACAGGAAGAGGCTCCTTGGCCCACAATGTTGTGCTAAACCGCTTAAAATAGTGATCAAATGGCCAAACGAAACTATTTTTTTCTGCCTACACGATGTCCATACCTTTCCATTTCCTGCACATTCGTGTGCCTATCCAAACATCTCTTAAAAGTCCTTAATGTAGCTGCCTCCACCACCATCCCAAGGCAGTGCATTTCAGGCACTCATCATTCTCTGTAAAAAAAAATTTGCCCTTTAGATCTTTTTCAGACTTACCCCCTCACCTTAAATGGATGCACTGAGAAAAAGATACTGTCTGTCTACTCTCTCTATGCCTCACACAATCTTATAAACCTCTATACAGGGTTCCCAACCTGGGTCCCACAGACCCGTCGGTTAACGGTAGGGGCATAAAAGAGGTTGGGAACAGATATCTCCTCAACCTCCACCATTCCAGAGAAATCAACACAAGTTTGTCCAACCTCTCCTTATAGCACATACCCTCTAATCCAGGCAACGTCCTGGTAAACATGAGAGATTCTGAAGATGCTGAAAATCCAGAGCAGCAACACACACAATGCTGGAGGAATGCAGAAGGTAGGCATCATCTATTGTATTGAATAAACAGTTGTCATTTCAGGCTAAGACCCTTCAGCAGGACTGGAAAGAAAGGGGGAAGATGCCGGAATAAATAGGTGGGGGGGGGGGAGGAGAGGAAGGCTAGCTGGAATGTGATAGGTGAAGCCAGGTGGGGAGGAAAGTTCAAATGCAAGAGAAGAAGGAATGTGATAGGAGAGGAGAGTGGACCATGGGAGAAAGGGAAGGAGGAGAGGCACCAAGGGAGATGATAGGCAAATGAGAAGAGGCCAAAGTGGGGAATAGAAGAAGAGGGAAGGGGAAAAGTAAAAAAAAAAATACCAGAAGGAGAAATCAATGTTCCTGCCATCAGGTTGGCGACTACCTCGACAGAATATGAAGTGTTTCTTCTCCACCTCGAGGGTGATCTCATCTTGGCAGAAGAGGAGGCAGTGGACCGACATGTTGGAACAAGAATGGGGACGGGATTAAAAAGGCTGGCCATCGGGAAATTCTGCTTTTGGTGGATGGAGTGAAGGTACTCAACAAAGTGATCTCCAATTTACATTGGTTCGCACTAATGTTAAGGAGACCACATCGGGAGCACTGGATACAATAGACAACCCCAAGAGATTTGGGGGTGAAGTGTTACCTCATTTGGAAGGACTGTTCAGGGCCCTGAATAGAGGTGAGGGAGGAGAGGTGTGGGGAGACGTAGCATTTCTGTCGCTTCCAGGGATATATACCAAGAGGAATGTTAGTGGGGAAGGACAAATGGACAAGGGAATCACAGAGGGGTAGATCCCTGTGGAAAGCAGAGAGTGGGAGAGGTAAAGATGTGTTTGGTGGTAAGGTCCTGTTGAAGATGGCGGAAGTCACAGAGAATGTTGGATGCTGAGGCTGATGGGATGGTAGGTGAGGACAAGAGCAACTCTATCCCTGCTAAGGGGGCGGGAAGATGGGATGAGTGCAGATGTCTGGGGTGCAGAGGAGATGTGGGGATGAGAACAGCATCAATATTGGAGGAAGGGAACCCCTGTTCTTTGAAGAGGAAGGACACTGGTAATGTGCTGGAAAACCTCATTCTGGCAACAAATGCAGTGGAGACAAAGGTAGTGAGAAAAATGAATAGCATTTTTACAGGAAACAGGTATATTCAAGATAGCCGTGGCAATTGGTAGGTTTATAAAAGATATTGGTAGACAGTTTGTCTCCTGTGATGGAGACAGAGAGATCGAGAAAGGTGATCGAGGGAGGTGTCGGAAATGGACTAAGTGAATTTAAGGGCAGGGTGGAAGTTGGAGGCAATGTTGATGAAATTGACAAGCTCAACATGGGTGTATAAAGTAGCACCAGTGCAGTCATCATAGTGCAGAAAGAGTCAGTCAGCATTATCAGGGAAGGCTTGGAATATGGACTGCTCCCTGTAGCCAATAGAAAACAGACATTGCTGGGGCCCATATGGGTAACTATGGCTACACCTTGAGTTTGGAGAAAGTGGGAGGAGCTGAAGGAGAAATAGCTGAAGCTGAAGAAGTTGAGGGTGAAGAGCAGTTCTGCCAGATGGAGGAGGGTTGTGGTGCTTCAGCAAGGTAGAGGTCAGTCCGCCACAGTACAACATCACCTCCTTTGCGAGTTTGATGGTAAGGTTGGGATTGGTATGGAGAGAATGGAGGGGTAAGGTTGAGGAGGACAGCGAGGCGCTGAAGTCTAGTCGGTTGATGTCTCATTGACAGTTACAGATGAAAAGATCTTGGGCAGGCAGAGAACTAGGGTGGGATGTCCAAGAAGAGGAGGAAGGTTGGAGATGGGAGAAGGGGTCATCTGTGCAGTGGGGGGGAATTCTTGCCAAAGAAGAGAAGCTTGGTACTGTGGCGGGTACGGAACTCACTGAGGAGCTGGCGAAGGGAGTCAAAGGTAAGGTTCTTGCTGAGATCAGAACATTCTGCCTCAGGGAGGAGAAGGTCGAAGGGAATGATGAAAGCACATGCTGGTAAACCTCTTCTGCACGTTCTCCAAAGTCTCAACATCCTTCCAATAATGGGGGGGGGGGGGGCGGCAGAACTCACAAAATACTCCAGGTGAGGCCTAGCTAGAATTTTATAAAGCTGCAACATAACTTCCTAACTGCCATGAACGGTCCCAAGCCCAACCGCAAGAGGAGGGTGAGCATGGGGCTAGCAACCCCATCCTGTAAAACCCAGTGCTACAGAAATGCCAACGACAGCTCCCAAGACCTTATCCTTGGGAGAGGAAGTATACCCCAAGAAGATGGAGTACACCTGCAAAAACCTGAAAGACTGGCCCAGGACGAAGGACTCTGACAACCTGCTGTCGGTGGCCTCTGTCTCAGTAGGGGTGATGGGAAGATGAAGAAGTAGAAGGAGAAGAAGAGGAAGAACCACCTTACTCATCAACACTGTTAAGTGTCTTTCCTTAACAGTATACTGTCTGTCTACATTTGACCTACCCAGGCACAACACTTCACATTTGGCTGGGTTAAACTCTATCTGCCATTTCTCTGCCCATATATGCAACGGATCTATATCCCACTGTGTTCTTTTCCAGTCTTCTATGCTATCCACAACACCACTGGTATTCATATCATCAGTAAACTTACTAACATATCCATCTACATTTTCATCCAGGTCATTTATATACATCACGAACACCCGAGGTCCCAGTGCAGATCCAAGTGGAACAGCACTAATCACAGACCTCCAGCTATAGTAAGTCCCATTGACCATTATCTGGTGTCCTCTGTAGGCAAGCCAGTTATGAATCCAAAGGACCAATTCACCATTGATCACATGCAACTTAATCTTCTGGAGGAGCCTCCCATGAGCGACCTTGTCAAACATCTTAGTAAAATCCATTTAGACATCAGCCTCCACCTTCATCAATCACCCTTGACCACTCATCAAAAAGAACAATCAAATTAGTAAGACACGACTTGCCCCTCACTTATAAATGTTTATAAATTCTATCCCTAATTCTCTCCAGTAATTTCCCTTCCACTGAAATGACGCTCACTGGCCTATGGTTTCCAGGATTATCCCTGGTTCCCTTCTTGAATAATGGAACAACATTAGCTCTCACCAGTCCTCTGGCTAGCAAGGACAGGAAGATATTGACCAAGACTCCAGCAATCTTATCTCTTGCCTCTCTCAATAACCTAGGGTATATGCTATCAAGCCCTGGGGACTTATCTGAATGCTCTTTAAGAGACCCAAAGCTACTTCCTCCTTAATCCTGAAGTGCCCTCTAGCTTATTAATACACTCAGAACTGATCTTCCTATCCACCATATCATTTTCCTCGGTAAATACTGATGTAAAGTACTCATTAAGGCCTTCATTCATCTCCTCCACATCCAAACAAATTTTCCCTCCTTTATCCTTGAGTGGCCCTACCCTTTCCCTAGTTGTCCTCTTGCTCTTAATGGATGTATAGAATGTCTTGGCATTCTCTTTAATCCTACTTGCCAAGGACTGGTCATGGCCCCTCCTGTCTTTTGTAATTCCCTTCTTGAGTTCCTTTAATGGCTTCTTTATAATTCATAAGAGCTCTGTTTGATTCTGGTTTCCTAAGCTTCATATACTTTTCCTTTTTCTTCTTGACCAAATTTATCACCTTACTGCATATGCAAGATTCTCTTATCTTGCCATCCTGGTCCTTCCTTCTGACTAGAACATATCTGTCCTGTAATCTGTGCAGTTGGTCTGTAAACACCCTTCACGTCAGATGTGGACTTGCACAAAAACGGCTGTTCCCAATTAACTCTCTCTAGTTCCTGCCTAATACTTGTGTAATTTGTTCTGTTTCAATTTAATACTTCCGGAAAAGGTCCATACTTACCTTATCTATAGCTAACTTAAAACTTAACAATTTGTGGTCACTGTTCCCTAACTGCTCACCCACTGAGAGGATGATCACATGGCTAGGCTCATTACCCAACAGTAGTATCTCCCTGCTCTTGTTGGACTATCTACATACTGATTTAAGAAGCCCTCCTGGATGCACCTAACAAATTCTGTTCCATCTAGGCTTCTTGCACTAAGATCCCAGTTTATATTAGAGAAGTTGTAGTCTCCCATGACAATAATCCCATTGTTTTTACACCATCCCTTAAACTGCCTGCACATCTTTTCCTCAATGTCCTGGTGGTTATTGCAGCATCTGTGGTACAATCCCATTGGAGTGATTGCACCTTTCCTCTCCACCCCTCCACTTTCTGACCAGGTGCTCTGGTTTCATTCCCTCTGCCAAACTAGTTTAAACCAGCCCTTGATAAAACCTTTCTTGACTTCTTATGCAAGTAGCTAAGAAATGTCATGGGCATAAATATTTGAATACCTTGGAATTTGTCTTCACAATTTTATTGAAAGAATCAAATGATATATATTTTTTAACCCAACATCGGGGCCGGATATAGCTCTTTCCCACCACCTTTATGGTGACCATCAAGTATCCATCTACACTAATCCCATTCTCCAGCCTTCTGTATCCTACAATTCAAGTACTTGTACACGTACTTAGCAATAAGTTGTGGCAGTACTTGCTTGTTATTCTGTCACGAAATATGCTCCAGACTTCAATCAGCTGGGTGGGGAAAAAGAAAATCATTCTGAAAACCCTTCTAAACCTCCCAGCTATACGCCTCGGAATTTATTATAATTCCATCAGGTCTCAGCTCAGCCTCCTCTGTGCCTAGGCGACCAGCCCAGTCTATCCTACCTTTCAGGACTGAAGTGTTCTACCCCAGGCATAACTTGGTGAAATCTCCGTGCCACCCTCCTGTGTCCTTCTATAGTTTGGCAACTAGAACCAGATAGATTATTTCAGCAACACACATAAAAAATGCTGGTGAACGCAGCAGGCCAGGCAGCATCTATAGGAAGAGGTACACTGGACGTTTCGGGCCAAGACCCTTCGTCAGGACTAATTGAAAGAAGAGGTAGAAAGAGATTTGAAAGTGGGAGGGGGAGGGGAGATCTGAAATGATAGGAGAAGACAAGAGGGGGAGGGATGGAGCTGAGAGCTGGACAGTTGATTGGCAAAAGGGATATGAGGCTGGAGAAGGGAGAGGATCATGGGACGGGATGCTTAGGGAGAAAGAAAGGGGAGGGGAGCCCAGAGGATGGGCAAGGAGTTATAGTGAGAGGGATAGAGGGAGAAAAAAGAGAAAAATAAATAAGGGATAGGGTACGAAGGGGAGGTGGGGCATTAACGGAAGTTAGAGAAGTCAATGTTCATGCCATCAGGTTGGAAGCTACCCAGACGGAATATAAGGTGTTGTTCCTCCAACCTGAGTGTGGCTTCATCCTGACAGTAGAGGAGGCTGTGGATAGACATATCAGAATGGGAATGGGACGTGGAATTAAAATGTGTGGCCACTGGGAGATCCTACTTTCTCTGGCTGACAGAGCCCTTCCCACTTTCAAATCTCTTTCTTTCTCTTCTTTCAGTAAGTTCTAACGAAGGGTCTCAGCTCGAAACGTCGACTGTACCTCTTCCTAGAGATGCTGCCTGGCCTGCTGAGTTCACCAGCATTTTTTATGTGTGTTGCCTGAATTTCCAGCATCTGCAGACTTCCTCGTGTTTACATTATTTCAGCGGCGGCCTGCCCAATGTTTTATAAACTTACACCATAAATTCCCTGCTCTTACAGTCTACCTTGGCTAAATACGGCAAGTTTCCATGTTTCTTCTTAATGTCATATCTATTTATGATAAAACCTTCAAGGATCTTTGAATTTGTACATCAAGGTCCCTCCATTCCTCTCATTTTCTTGTGCTATTTGTGTATATCTAAGCTTTGTACTTTTGGGATTAAATTCCATTTCATAGAGTAATACAGCATAGAAGCAGGCCTTTCAGACCAACTGATCCATGCCAGCTACAGCTTACTCCTTGCTCGTCCCAGTTGCCCACATTTGGCCGTAAACCTGAAAGCCCCTCCCCTCCGTGTACCTACCAAAATGCTTCATAAATGTTGCTATTGTATCTGCATCGACCTCTTCTACTTGCAGCTTATTCCAGGTACATGCTGTCCTCTATCTCTCGGGTCCCTTTTAAATCTCTCCCCTCTTGTATCTGAGTCCTCTAATTTTTGATTCCCCAACCCCATGGAGAGGACTATGACTGTCATACTCCTCATGATTTTATAAACTTTTATGTGTCACCCTTATTTTCCTATGCTCCATTTCTAGTCTAGCCAACCCCTCCCCATAACTCAGGCTCTCTAGTCCAGGCAGCTTCCTTGTATATCTCTTCTGCACCCTCTCCAGCCTGACGATGTTTTTTCTGTAAATGGGTGACTAAAACTGTACACAATACTTCAAGTTCTGTCTCAGCGATGACTTGTGTAACTGCAACATAGTGTCCTGGCTGCTAAGAAATACATGCAAAATGCTGGAGGAACTCAGCAGGTCAGACAGCAGCTAAGGAGGTGAACAAACAGTCATCAGTTTAGGCCGTGACCCTTTATTAGGAAGAATAAGAAGGTGGGGGGAAGAGGAAGAGGACTACAAGCTCTTCTTCCATTCACCACTCCCTTCTTACCGCTTCTTCTCATCTGCCTGTCGCTTCCTCCTGATGCCCTTCCTCTTTCCCTTTCTCCCGTGATCCACTCTCTTCTTCTATCAGGTTCCTTCTTCTCCAGCTCTTTACCTTTTCTGTCTATCACCTCCCAGCTTCTTACTTCATATCCTCCCCTCCCCACCCATCTGACTTTGCCTATCAGCTTCAAACTTGTACTCCTTCCCATCTTCCCATTTTGTTATTCTGTCTTCCTCCATTTTCCTTTCCAGTTCTGATGAAAGGTCTTGGCCTGAAATGTTGACTGTTTATTCACTTCCATAGATGTTTCCTGACCTGCTGAGTTTCTACAGTATTTTGTACATGTTACTTTGGATATCCACCATCAGCAGACTCTCTTGTGTTATTTGAATTTCATATGCTATTTTCAATTGACCTGAATAGAAAAAGCACCCTGCAGTAGGTTTCTTCCTAACAATCAAAGTAAAGTAAAGGCATCCGTTAGTCTTGCGAGACCATGGATCTGCGCCTGGAAAGTCTTCACTCTCCAGGGCGCAGACCTGGCCAAGGTTGTATGGAAGACCAGCAGTTGCCCATGCTGCACGTCTCCCCTCTCCACGACACCAATGTTGTCCAAGGGAAGGGTATTAGGACCCATACAGCTTGGCACCAGTGTCGTTGCAGAGCAATGTGTGATTAAGTGCCTTGCTCAAGGACACAACACGTTCCCTCGGCTGGGGCTCGAACTAGCAACCTTCAGGTCCCTAGTCTAATGCTTTAACCACTTGGCCACATTCCTAACAATCATCCACTAGCAATATTGGTATGATCAACACATTTTTAATCAAGAACTCCATATTTAGATCTAAGTCATCAATTAACTATAAAAATAAGGAGTATTGTTAAAATACACTTCTCCCCGTCTTCATGGTAGAAAAAATTTTGTCAGCTCTTGGTTGCCTGCTAGTGAGCCAATTTTAGATTCAATATTGCCATTTTCCATTGGGTCAAATGAATTTTTACTTCTCAGATTGATTTGGCCGTTTTGAACTTTGGCAAATGTCATGCTAAAAAAATATCAATGTAGGTTATATTAATCAGATATTCCCATAGATCTCGCCAAAGTTATAGAATAAAGAAAAAAAATTATAACAAATTAATTCACCCCTTGCTGGAGCTGTGAGTTCGGTTCTGGGCTGCAAATTGTATGAACAATATGGCTGCTTTGTAGAGGAAACAGAAGGGATTTCTTGGAATCCTTCCAGATTTGAGGAAAGTAGAATTATTTGAATAAACTCAAAGAGCAAGGGTTGTTCTTCTTGGAAATGAGTTAATTTGATAGGGATGTGTAAAGCCTTGACATTTTAGATGAAGGCAGTAAAGGGAAATATTTTCAAATTTTCAGCAAGGCACAAATGAAGCTAAAATAATGTGAAAAAAGTTTTACACCTAGAGTAGTTAGGATTTGGAATACAGAGTGGAAGATATAAATTCAGTAGTACCTGTCTAAAGGGATGGACATTAGTATTGAACAGTTATGCATAAGCAGCAGGTGGAGTTGGATTAACTGATTGCTCTTTGAAAAAAATTGGTGTGGGTGAAGGGCTGATTTACACTATTTCTGTGCTATACTGTCTATGATTTTATAAATGGTTTTCAATGTATTTTCATGAAGACAAGTGATGGAAAAAGATTGACAGTTTTAAGGATGTACTTTAATTACCCAGCAATTCCTGTATCCCAAAAAAATCCCAGAGAAAATTGTATGGAAGTCTAGAATTCAATAGTCCCAGAGTACAGGACTAGGATCATGCGGGCTGTTTATTTTTACACATCCATGATCACAATAGACAGCAAATTTTTTCAAAAGTTTTGCTTCCTCAGAAATTTTCTTCGTTTATGATAAACCACTTGAAGCCAAACACAAGTATAATATCAGACTACTTGTATCACGTAGGAATTTGGAGAAACAAGAAATTAACTTTTATTGAATATAATGTGCTTAATTCCATAATGGTGCTGACACTTTGCTAAACTAAGGTTTGTTCAAGTATGCTAAAAATATTTTCTTGATGGTTTTTGTTTGCATACAGTGTGTGAGACTTTTCGCTTAAGAGTCCAACAATAATCAGCCAGCATTGATGGATTCCAGTTGCCCTGTCACTGTTTTTCCATGATCACAATGTCCTGTTGAAACCTTTCACCATATTCGTCACTGACAGCGACAACATTTACAGGGAAGAAGTTTAAATGGAAATGCAGAAAATGAATCTTTAGTGACATGTTGCACTTCATGTATTTGCATGCTTGAAACATGTTATCAACCAGCTGCACATAGTTTAGTACTCTGTAGTTGCTAAAAAAAAATCAAGGTCTTTCACCTTCCATGCGATTTTCTCCAGTCCCATTAGAAGTTCTTCAAATTTCCTGCCGTTAATGACCTGTTTGATTTGGGGACCATCAAAAATCCCTTCTTTAATCTTGGAACCAGTTATTCTGACTTGAATTATGAATTGAAATAACAAATATAGGCAATTTTAAAAAAAAGGCGTGGTGATTTTCACGATCAGCAGCCTAACATCCATAAGATGTTGTCCAGTGTAACGTGCTTTCACCCTGGTCTCATGAAAATAATTCCTCTTGCAGCATTGTGGTTTCTTTTCCACTGTTTCTGCCTGAGAATTGCTGAGTGTGGAAGACATTTTTAGTATCCATTAACAGATCTCTAATGTGTAGGAATTAAATTTCAATTTCTGAGATATGCTTTTTGTTCCTTAATTTTTATATTAAAAAGTATCAGATCCATCTCCAAAAGACTTTGAATTCGAAGTCTTAGACACAAGAGAATCTGCAGATGCTGGAAGTCTTGAGCAACACATAAAACATTCTGGAGGAACTCAGCAGGTCAGGTGGCATCTATGGAGGGAAATACAGTAACAGTCGACATTTTACAGCAGTCTTGGCCTGAATCATTGACTGTTTTTCCAGCTCCACAGATGCTGCCTGCCTTGTTGAGTTCCTCCAGCATTTTGCATGGATTAGCTGTCTGTTTTTGAAGTTCACATCTGGACTCAGTTGCAGCAAACCTTTTGCTGTTCTGATTGCAGGATTTGGATTCATTTAGGAAGTAGTGAAAACTTCTTGAAATGCACTAGTGAATCTTGAATATTGTTAAGAAAGTCTTGTTTATTTGAGGAAACTGTACATTCTGCATCTGGGCAGTGTAAGTTACACCTCACATCCAAGAGTAGCACAGATGAAGTTAAATATTGAAAGTCACTGCCAACCACATAAGGGCCAGTTTTAACCCATCCAGTTGTACTCTCTGTTGGTCATTGGGAATGAGTCACTGAGCTGCTTTTGATATTTCTATCTTGTTTTGAAGGCAAAAGTTTCAAATAATTTATGCCTCTGAACTAACTCTAATAAAATCAATTGTCATGGAGTGTAGATTATTCAAGTGGGGAACTACTAGAAGAGTCTTTAGAATCCCAATTGTGGCAGAACAATTTATCAAGGTAATGTCTGTTGGCCATGAGAGGAGTTGTGGTGATTGTGAGAGAAGCAGCCTGTTAACCCCATAAGTTAATTCATCTGTAATAGCATTGCAGCTTTTTCAGTTGCCTATGGCATTTCATTCCACAAACAATCAACTGAAAAGAGAAAAAACATGGTTCTGTGTAGGGAGAATAAATCAATATACCAACAGAATGAAGCAACACTCCCTTGTAGCAAGGCAAGGGAAGAAATCAGTGACTGGAGGCAGTCTTTTTTTCATTTTTATATGCTATATTTTTTTATATCTCGGAGTATATTTTGTATTTTGTCTTGTTTATTGTCCAAATTGTCAGGGAATATTGCTTTCTAATGCTCTTCCTGTGTTATTAGAGGTTTAATTCTCAGTGTTCTGACATTGTGTGATTCAATTTTTTTGCTGCCGGTCTCTTTCCTATTTTGAAATAAAGATCTGCATCTGTCCAAACAACTTACGAAGATGAAGAATCTTTGTGCAAATTTCACTCTACACATATTATTATCAAACTGGCCTCAATGTTGAAATTATGTGTAATTATGGATTTTGTGGTTACAGTTTGATCAATTTATAAATTACTCTTTGTTTTTACATTCATTGTATTCCAATTCTGTCAACTTCCTTCCATTGATTCTCAAGCTTCAGTAACATTTCCACTTTTCACTTTGAGAAAACCAATTTCTTACTGAAGCAGCATGACAAGATTATCTGGTCACTTCTGTCTTGGGTTAACATTCTGGTTACAGGTACCTCTCTGATAGCAGAGGAGGGAAAAATAAAGAAAATGTTTGAGAGCCCAGAGAGACAGGATTAAAGGTAGATTGTAGGACCTTATTATAATAATGAAGACTGCACACCCTTGAGAGATTTTAAATATTCCATAGAATGGCATGGGGTCAATAAAAGAAAGTTTTTAAATTAACATGGGAGAGGAAAAAAAATCATGCTATAAATTTGGGAAATATTGTTGCCTAGATACTCTTCACAATGATAGTGCACAATTCTCATTTTGATATCTCTTATGAAATTTGTACCACACTGACAGTGTGTTGCATTCTGAGAACACTGAAGGAGGCCTTCAGTGGAAGATTGAGGCTTGCCTTGGTGCTAATTTAAGGAACTGGGATTTCTCGGGTGCCTTTGGGAAAATTTGAAGCAGCCTCCAGAGGTAATTTTAACTTCCTTAAACATCAGCTGTCTGCAAACATTCTGCTATTATACACACTACTACAAAGCATTTATATATATATTGTATAAGCACATGTTTAGTCATTTCTCTGATGAAATCCACAGGATTGTGGCTTTATCCTCTTTTGGTTTTAGTGATTTGCCAATTGTTTTCTTGTTTTATGTGCCAGCTATATTTATTTTCTTCTGAAGCTTATTCTCTATTTAAGTGTCCATATTGAATAAGTGTGTCCTCATCCATTTATCAGGAACAGTGAGGCACTTGAATTCTCCTTTCTTATTTCTCTGAGTTCAGAACCTTTCAACACTTTTTAATCCCTTGGTAATTCAATTTTGTAATTCTTCTTCGTCTTCATGATTTTTGTAACTTTTCTATTATATTTTTGGTACAGGCAGTCCCCAAGTTCCCGAGAACTGTTTGTAAACCGATTTCTCTGTACGTCAGAAATGTCTGTTTCCTACTCATGTAGAACCATTCTATTGACGCTTGCTATAATTCTTTTATTTCATCAAATATTAACCTTAACACTACCTACAATTAAATTAATGCAATATGTACTGTATCCAGTCATTAATGAATGCCTCAGAAAAAGCACCCAACATAATGAATGACTCCTCCCACCCTTGTCATTTTCTTTTCTCTCCTTTTCCATTGGACAGAGACACAAATGCTTGGACACCAGGCTCAAGGACATATTTTATCTATTGTTTTATGACTCTTGAATGATGAAGATGAACTGTTGATCTATCAACCTGTCCCTTGTGGACCTTGATCATTTACACCGTCATAGCCAGATTACAAACCCAGCACCCGAGTGCCCTCATTACCATCTCGGGAGACTTCAACCATGTTACCATGGCTAGAACACTGCCCAACTTCACGCAGTATGTGAGCTATACAACCAGAGGGGAGAGGACTCTGGATTTGATGTACGCTAACGTTAAGGATGCATACAGCTCCTCTCCCCTCCCCCCATTGGGAAGGTCAGATCACAACCTGGTGCATCTAAAACCCTGCTACGTGCCTCTGGTGAAGAGTAAACCTGCAACCTCGAGGACAGTGAGGAAATGGTCGGAGGAGGCTTATGAGGTGCTCCAGGGTTGTTTTGAGGTGACAGACTGTTAGGCACTCTGTGAGCCACCTGGAGAGGATATTGATGGGCTCACAGAGTGCAGCACTGATTACATCAACTTCTGTGTGGACTGTAATGTTCTGACAAGAACTGTCCTTTGTAATTCAAGTAACAAGCCATGGGTAACAAAGGACATTAAGGACACCCTGAACGCTAAAAAGAGGGCATTTAGAGACGGAAATAGGGAGGAGCTGAGGCCAATACAGAGGGACCTGAAAGCCAGGATCAGGGAAGCTAAAGACAGGTACAGGAGGAAGCTTGTGTGGAAACTCCAGCAGAACAAAATGAGAGAGGTCTGGAGTGGGATGAGGATCATCACTCGGTTCCGGCAAACTAGCAACAGAGGAGCTGAAGGCAGTGTGGACAGGGCCAACGAACTTAACCTGTTCTTTAACAGATTTGACATTGTGGCCCCTGCCCCTCCCCCACATGAGTCATCTGTTGTCGGCCCCCAACCAACACATATTCCACTCTCCCCTCCTACCCCTCCTCACAGTCCCCCACCCTGCTCTCATGACTATACCCCTTCCCCACACGAAACCACCACAGTGGGCTTCACAGCTGAACAGGCGAGAAGACAGCTGAAACGTCTCAACCCGAGCAAGGCTGCAGGACCGGATGGTGTCAGTACCAGGGTGCTCAAAGCCTGTGCCCCTCAGCTATGTGGAGTACTTTGCCATGTCTTCAACCCGAGCCTGAGGCTCCGGAGGGTTCCTGTGCTCTGGAAGATGTCCTGCCTCGTCCCTGTGCCGAAGACGCCGCACCCCAGCGACCTCAATGACTACAGACCGGTGACACTGACCTCCCACATCATGAAGACCCTGGAGAGACTTGTTCTGGAGCTGCTCTGGCCTATGGTCAGGCCACACTTAGATCCTCCCCAGTTCACCCACCAGCCTCGACTAGGAGTTGAGGATGCCATCATCTACCTGCTGAACTGTGTCTACGCCCATCTGGACAAGCCAGCGAGCGCTGTGAGGGTCATGTTTTTTGACTTCTCCAGTGCATTCAACACCATCCGCCCTGCTCTGCTGGGGGAGAAGCTGACAGCGATGCAGGTGGATGCTTCCCTGGTATCATGGATTCTTGATTACCTAACTGGCAGACCACAGTACGTGTGCTTGCAACACTGTGTGTCCGACAGAGTGATCAGCAGCACTGGGGCTCCACAGGGGACTGTCTTGTCTCCCTTTCCCTTCACCATTTACACCTCGGACTTCAACTACTGTACAGAGTCTTGTCATCTTCAGAAGTTTTCTGATGACTCTGCCATAGTTGGATGCATCAGCAAGGGAGCTGAGGCTGAGTACAGGGCTACAGTAGGAAACTTTGTCACATGGTGTGAGCAGAATTATCTGCAGCTTAATGTGAAAAAGACTAAGGAGCTGGTGGTAGACCTGAGGAGAACTAAAGTACTGGTGACCCCTGTTTCCATCCGGGGGGGTCAGTGTGGACATGGTGGAGGATTACAAATACCTGGGGATACGAATTGACAATAAACTAGACTGGTCAAAGAACACTGAGGCTGTTTACAAGAAGGGTCAGAGCTGTCTCTATTTCCTGAGGAGACTGAGGTCCTTTAACATCTGCCAGACGATGCTGAGGATGTTCTGCGAGTCTGTGGTGGCCAGTGCGATCATGTTTGCTTTTGTATGCAGGGGCAGCAGGCTGAGGGTAGCAGACACCAACAGAATCAACAAAATCATTAGTAAGGCCAGTGATGTTGTGGGGATGGAACTGGACTCTCTGACGGTAGTGTCTGAAAAGAGGATGCTGCCCAAGTTGCATGCCATCTTGGTCAATGTCTCCCATCCACTACATAATGGACTGGTTGGGCACAGGAGTACATTCAGCCAGAGACTCATTCCACCGAGATGCAACACAGAGCGTCATAGGAGGTCATTCCTGCCTGTGGCCATCAGACTTTACAACTCCTCCCTTTGAGGGTCAGACATCCTGAGCCAATAGGCTGGTCCTGGGCTTATTTCCTGGCATAATTTACATATTACTATTTAACTATTTATGGTTTTATTACTGTTTATTTATTTATGCTGCAACTGTAACGAAAACCAATTTCCCCCGGGATCAATAAAGTATGACTATGACTATGTTGTTGCCTACCTGCTCTGCACTCTTTCTGTAACAGTAACTGAAACACTAGATTCTGCATTGTATAATGCTTTTACTTTTGTACCACATTGATGTACAGCACTGTGCCAAAGTATTAGGCACATATATATAGCTAGGGTGGCCAGCCGGTGGTGTAGTGGCACCAGCACCAGACTTCAAGGTGAATGGTCCTGAGTTCGAATCCAGCCAGCTCCTTGCATGCTTTCCATCTGTGCTAGAATGAGCTAGCAGCTTGGCCTCGTAAAGAAAGAGTCAAATGTCAAGTCAAATCATTTTTTATTGTTATTTCAACCATAACTGCTGGTACAGTACACAGTAAAAATGAGACAACGTTTTTCAGGACCATGGTGCTACATGAACAATACAAAAACTACACTGAACTATGTAAAACAACACAAAACTACACTAGACTACAGACCTACCCAGGACTGCATAAAGTGCACAAAACAGTGCAGACATTACAATAAATAATAAACAAGACAATAGGCACAGTAGAGGGCAGTAGGTTGGTGTCAGTCCAGGCTCTGGGTATTGAGGAATCTGATGGCTTGGGTGAAGAAACTGTTACATAGTCTGGTCGTGAGAGTCCGAATACTTTGGTGCCTTTTGCCAGATGGCAGGAGGGAGAAGAGTTTGTATGAGGGGTGCATGGGGTCCTTCATAACGCTGTTTGCTTTGCAGATGCAGTGTGTGGTGTAAATGTCTGTAATGGCGGGAAGAGAGACCCCGATGATCTTCTCAGCTGACCTCACTATCCGCTGCAGGGTCATGTGATCCGAGACGGTGCAATTTCGAACCAGGCAGTGATATAGCTGCTCAGGATGCTCTCAATACAACCTCTGCAGAATGTGGTGAGGATGGGGTATGGGAGATGGACTTTTTTCAGCCTTCGCAGAAAATAGAGACGCTGCTGGGCTTTCTTTGCTATGGAGCTCGTGTTGAGGGACCAGGTGAGATTCCTCGCCAGGTGAACACCAAGAAATTTGGTATGAAATGCCACTCAATGCACCAAAAGGCACAAAAAGGAACAAGAAACAATAATATAGCTAGGGTGTCTAACACATTTGCACAGTACTGTATTTGTCAACATTGTGCAGAGAGCAGGTTTGTAAATCTGGTGGGAACAAAGGATGTTGAGAATGGTATGGGATAGGTGGCAGAGAAGGAGTTCCAGGGGAGGGGTGGTGGGAGTAGTAGACACACCCAGCCCTAAGATACCAGGTCCTTTGATCATTACTGAATGTCTTTCTGGTTCTTCTTGCTCCCTCCCCTCTCCCTTCCCCTTTTCCCAACCATGATTCCCCCTCCATACCCCCTTCCCAATCTCAGTGCACAAAAGAGACCCATATCAGAATCAGGTTTATCTCTCACATGTCATGATTTTGTTTTGCTGCAGCAGTATCGTGCAATATATAAAACTACTACAGTACTGTGCAAAAGTCTTAGGTACGTATATACAGGTAGAGTGCCCAAAACTTTTGCACAGTACTGTACTAACTTTATGTATTGCTCTGCATTTACGTTTTGGAATGATGTATATGGATTACATGCAAATCAAAATTTTTCACTGTATATGTGACAATAATAAACCAATTATCATTTCGTTCATTATTATTACCACCTTGAAAAACACTTTAAAAATGTGTGGGAGAATTTTTGTAAAGTTGTATTTCCATAAGTCAAGTTGCCTGTAATTCAGGGAGCGCATGTAATTCCTTTTATACTTCTCTCATTTAGAATATAAATTTTGTTTGTCTTCCTTTGTAATAATGTTACCCATTATTTCATTATTCACCCAATGCATCCCTATTTAGGTTCCCACTATTTAGTATATGATGGGTATATTTTAGAAGAGGCAAAATTTTAAAAAAATACTGCAGATGTTGGAAATCTGAAATCAAAACAAAATGCTGGAAAAGATCAGCAGGCTTGTGAGGAAGAAAATATTTAACACTTCAGGTTTGAGGCCCTTCATCAGAACTGAGAAGAGAAGCATTTTGTAGAATTGTTGTAGAATGTCATTGATTGCTGCTTTAATCATTTTCCAAAGTTTTTCTTTTTCTATTTTCGGTGCATTGGCCTTCATCAACCATGGGATTGAGTTTAAGAGCCGAGAGGTAATGTAGGACCCCGATCAGATCCCACTTGGAATACTGTGCTCAGTTCTGGTCACCTCACTACAGGAAGGATGTGGAAACTAAAGGCAGGGTGCAGAGGGGATTTACAAAGATGTTGCCTGGATTGGGGAGTATGCCTTATGAGAATAGGTTGAGTGAACTCAGCCTTTTCTCCTCGGAGTGACGGAGGATGAGAGATGACCTGATCGAGGTGTACAAGATGATGAGAGGCATTGATCGTGTGGATAGTCAGGGGCTTTTTCCCAGGGCTGATACAGCTACCACCAGAGGGCACAGTCTTAAGGTGCTTGGAAGAAGGTACAGAGGAGATGTCAGGGGTATGTTTTTTTACGCAGAGACTGGTGAGTGTGTGGAATGGGCTGCCGTCAATGGTGGTGGAGGCGGATATGATAGGGTCTTTTAAGAGGCTCCTGGATAGGTACATGGAGCTTAGAAAAATAGAGGGCTGCGGGTAACCCTAGGTAATTTCTGAACTAAGTACATTTTCGGCACAGCATTGTGGGCCGAAGGGCCTGTATTGTGCTGTAGGTTTTCTATGTTTCTATGGTTTTCTCCCATCTTTATTTTTTTATTCTCAATTGCTTTATTTAAATTTATTGCTTTATTCTTTGTTCTTTCTATACTACTACTAGTCCTAAAATCAAACATTATGATGTTCTGATCAGCATCACTAAGAAGCACTCCTGCTCTTAAGTTGATCTATCTGCTCTAATTCCTGCTGTAAGGTACAGTGGTGATTCCATTCTTGTGCACTGAGAGAAAGAGCTCTCTTGATCGCTTTCTCTCCTTGAATTACTTCTCTCAGCCAGGGTAATTGTGGGGAGCTGAAATCTCCCTTAGTTATTTGCTTGTTACATACACCTCTTAGGGTGCATTCTCCAGTTACCTTATAAGGTAACCGTAGCCTTCAGCCAGGAGCAGATGTCATCAGGTGGTTCCCAACCTTCACAGAGTGTTTCGACCCTTAACCACGACACTCTCCAGTTGGTGGGCCGGCAGTGGTGGCCAAATCACTGCCCATCTGCTCCTGGCTTCCAGCTTCCCTGCTCTCGCCTACTCCAAATCCAACAAGAGACTTGTTCTGCCTCTTCTCTCATCCTATGAGCTGCTTGTTTCTTGCTCCTTTTGTCCAGGTCCAGAGCTGACAACAACTGCTATGCTGATTTGGCTGGGAAACCTCTGCAGCCGATCTCCACAGGGAACAACCATGCCTGCCATCACTTGACTTTACACTCCTGCACTAAGGGCTGGTACTTCATGGCCTTTCTCTGGTGCGCCTCTTCCCATCTCTCCTCCCACGGCACAGTCAGCTCAACCAGAATTATTTTCTTGTCTTCGGTTGACCACTGTACAATGTCTGGGCGTAGGGTTGTGTGCACCATATTTGGGAACTGCAACCTCCTCCCCACATCAACCCTCATCTGCCAGGACCTGGCCATTAGCAGCAGATTGGGCTTTGGTTGTTTGGTTACAAAAGGCCTGGCTCCCTCTTTGATGAAGGTGATGGCCTTCCTCAAATCTGTGCCAGCCGCCCTCTTCTTGCATCTCTCTCATTCTAGTGTGTCAGCAAGAGCCAGAAGCACCTTATCATGGCGCCATCTATAACGTCCTTGCTGTTTTACACCCGGACAGTATATAAGCCAGTGTCCCCTTTTAATAGTAAACATAGAAACATAGAAAATAGGTGCAGGAGTAGGCCTTTTGGCCCTTTGAGCCTGCACCACCATCCATTACGATCATGGCTGATCATCCCACTCAGAACCCTATACCTGCCTTCTCTCCATACCCCCTGATCCCTTTAGCCACAAGGGCCTTATCTAACTCCCTCTTAAATATAGCCAATGAACTGGCCTCAACTGTTTCCTGTGGCAGAGAATTCCACAGAATCACCACCCTCTGTGTAAAGTTTTTCCTCATCTCAGTCCTAAAAGGCTTCCCCTTTATCCTCAAACTGTGACCCCTTGTTCTGGACTTCCCCAACATCGGGAACAATCTTCCTGCATCTAGCCTGTCCAATCCCTTTAGAATTTTATACGTTTCAATCAGATCCCCGCTCAATCTTCTAAATTACAGAGAGTATAAGCCTAGTCGATCTAGTCTTTCATCATATGAAAGTCCTACCATCCCAGGAATCAATCTGGTGAACCTTCTTTGTACCCCCTCTATGGCAAGAATGTCTTTCCTCAGATTAGGGGACCAAAACTGCACACAATACTCCAGGTGTGGTCTCACCAAGGCCTTGTATAACTGCAGTAGTACCTCCCTGCTCCTGTACTCGGATCCTCTTGCTATGAATGCCAGCATAATCTTTTAAACTGCTGCATATGTAGATTAAAATGGCTTCTATGTTATGTTAAAAGCTGAGAAAGTCTCTAGCTAGACATTTACTTGGGCTAATTGATCACAGAGCTTACAGTTCGGGTCCTCTCTCATCCCCATGTGTAAAGATGTAATGGCGAAGGAAGGGTGTCATAGATGGATCGCAAGAGGAAGGAAATACAGAAGGGCTCCAGTCTGCGTAACTCTGCCCATGAGATCTTGCACTTGGGCAGATCCCATTTTGTCCAGGCACCTTGGGACCCTCGTTCCACTGCCTTTGACATCTGCCTCTCTTCCTCACGGATCCGTACTCCTGCCTGTACCATGTCTCGCCTGTTCCTTATGCTTGCGTTTGCTCACTACTGGAAGTGAACTGAGCCAAGGCCTTGCCGCCCGACACAGGGGTTGCTGATGATATCTCGCAGCTTCAGAGAACATGCTGCCTCCTCCACAGCTGCGTTGGCTGCCCACTTGCACCCAGATCTGGTTGTAACGCCCGCTTGCTTTACCAAGACTTCATTGGAATCTCTCAAGCTTAATAAGACTCTGCATTTTGTCACCTTGAATTCCTCCAGGACAGATGACAGGGAAAGCTGCAGTTGCCCAGATCGAATATAGAGGCCCACTGAAGAGAAGCTTGGGGGAACTCCCAACCATCTCTGCAGGTGCTTGTTGGTTTTCCTCTCGATGCCCTCTATGTTATTATTTAATGTCCTGCAGATTTGCTTATTTCTCACTCCAATTTCCTCATGCTGTTTAGAAGTCTGTAGTGAATGCTAACCAGAGTTCCTCAGGCAAAATGAATTCATTTTCTCTTTCAGCAAGTTTCCTCCTTTACCGCGTTGCCGAAATAGCACCTTTAACTGGTATAGCTGCTCCACACTTTCCTTCTCACGTATGTTATATCTAATAATATTTAATGAGCACTCTCTCTTTCCTGAAGCCATTTTACACACAAAGTATCAAGTTCCTTTCCAGATGTTAAGGCCTCCCAGCCATCCACTTTATCTTGAGAGCTCTGAGCATTAATGTTTTTATTCCTGGTTCACCAGTAAATCACCATTACTATTACGTTCTGTCTTTCTCCAGTCTTCGGCCATTTGATTAATAATTTTTCTTTTTTTTAATTTTTCCTCTGGTTTCTATTCCTGTTCATTCTTCTTTACATTTCTATGTATTTTTAATCAGATTTCTCACTCTATATTATTAGTCTAATGCCTTGCTTACAAGTCTAGTTTATTTTTATGATATTGGTTCCACTTTTTTCAGGTACAGCTTGCCATGAAAAATGAATGAAGAGGTCACATAACCAGCCTTATATTCTTTTCCAAACATTCCTTTGGAACTTCAAAATCTATCAACATCCACCTTAAATATATTCTTGGAAGCACTCATGGCACAATGCAGAATTCAAAGACTCAAAGCTTCCTCTCAGTCCAATATGGCTGATGCTTTATCCTGAAACGATTTCCCATCCTTTCTACTGCTCGTTTTAAATTTTCAAGTCCAAGAAACAGCATCTCAGTTGATACTGAATTTATGTTAAATGCCTCATAAAACCATTGTTTTTATTCAAAATTAATAACTGAAGCACTAGTTTGGAGTATTATATCAACTCCATGAAGATTAGCTTTCTAACAAGTTATGTATCATGTGTACTTACAGTGGCATCACTCACTTGTCAAGATGTTCACCCTAGGTCAGGCACTACAAACTGTAGCATGTGGGCCTCATTTAGCTTGGACCAACTTCTGGTATGGTCTGCGGAAGAACTTTCAAATTGTGTACAGCATAGAAATCCTCCTCACTGATTTCTCCTCATTGTAAGATTGAGTGGTTGAGTAAATCATGTGAAGTAGGACTCAGACAGCAAGTCTAGCAGATGATGGCATGAGTCATTCAGGCAGAGGATGATAGAAGGTCTGGGAGACTTTTCCTAGAAGTCTAATCCTATAATCCTTGACTTTTTAGCCAGGACTAAGCATGACCAGACCTTGCATGAACTGTAATGGTTTGTGCATGTGATGTCCAGTGAGGATTCTGTGTCTTTTGATGTGACTGTGGGTACCCATTGTCTTCTGAATGTCAACTTATCACCCATATGGAAATGGTGGAAACAATTTTAGCCTCTGTTGCAACATGAAAAAAATTTCCAAATCCAAATGTTTGGTGCCCTGTTGATGAGACTTCAATTGGCGTTCTATTGCTAAATTAGTAAAACAGGAACTGTTTAGATTTCGGTAAGTAGGATGTAATCTTAAACCGTTCCCTTTTGACTCATATCCTTCATTAACGAAATCTCTGAAAAAGGCATGAAAATATTATTGTCGCAAACAACAGGAATTCTGCAGATGCTGGAAATTCAAGCAACACACATAAAAGTTGCTGGTGAGCGCAGCAGGCCATGCAGCATCTCTAGGAAGAGTCGACGTTTCAGGCCGACACCCCAGTCCTGACGAAGGGTCTCGGCCTGAAACGTCAACTGTACCTCTTCCTAGAGATGCTGCCTGGCCTGCTGCGTTCACCAGCAACTTTTATGTGTGTTACTTAAAATAATATTGTCTTTACTTTTTTATTTCTGTATTATACATTATCAGGAATTATGGAAAGTACAGTTCATTGATACAATGTATTGTCATGTGCTTAATCTCCTCTGCCCAGTATAATGCCACAAATGTAAATTTTCTGAATGCCATTGGGATACAGTACCGTCAATGGGTAGAAAATGCTTAATATCTATTGACTTTTATGTTATCATATGGATTGCAAGGGCTTTACTTACTTGGCATTACTCTCTACTGGCCTATTCCTTTGTGACTCAGTTTGTTTTAGTTACAGTACCCGAATATGTAATCTGTGTTGAGAGTGTATTCCATTCTTGAAGGGACTTTTGTTTGCATGAGGCACTTCCCTGCAACTACTTTCCAAAGGGTGAAAATCTTCTTGGATTGTATTTGAAGAGAATTGTTCTAATATTATACCTTGACCAATATCCATTCCTGAGCAAATATTACCAGAGAGAATTAACTGGGTACTTCATTAATTTGTTGTTCGTTGGAGCTAGCTCTACATGATACTACTTCATGATGAATTTCAAAAGTTAATGTATTATGGGACATTCTAAGAATGTGAAAATGCTCCATAAATTAATTCACCTTGTTTCTTTCCATATCTGAATTACAGTTATTAGCCTTTCCTGATAACCTTAATGAAGATATTAACAAATAGTTCTCCGTGAATGGAGCTGTGTTGCATAATTTCCAAGAACTGTGCTCCCATAGTTCCTAGTACTGCTTTCAGATGTTTCCTGCTTCACTCCCTTACTATAATCAGAAAAGTTGCAGGTAAGTTAATATGGGACAATAAAACAAGATAAAGATCACAGATGTACTGTTGCATTATATTTGTACAGCTTAAATAATTAACATCAATGGAGTAATCCCCTTTGCACTGTTGCTGGATTCGTGTGGTACTGGGGACTTGCAATCCAAGCCTTTTCATGTGAGGTAATCATTTAAGAAATAGATCACTAAGATCAAAAATTTGAACATATAGGTGATGTAGTAAACTCCATGCCTATTACACTTTTCCTATCCATAGAGCTTAGAGCATTCTAGCACAGAAACAGGCCCTTTGGCCCAACTGGTCTGCACATGGTGACTGGGCATGATCAAGGTGTCCCCTATCAGTTTAAGGAAAATTTGACTCTGAATGCTTCATTATGTCCCTTTCATTTGTATGTTAAAGAACCTGGTTGATTCAACAGACTATTTTTTTTCCCAGCAACAGCTAGTCCTGAGTAACCTACAGCCGTATCTAGACAGCATTGGCTAATATGTGACAAGGTACACTGAGATGCAGGTAGTGGAGCTGCTGCTTCACATCTCCAGTGAAATTCCGATCTCCCGTACTGTCTGTGTGGTGCTTGCATGTTGTCCTTTGACTGTCTGTGTTTCTTCCATGTCTCCAGTTTCCTCCAACATCCCAAAGACATGAGCTGGTAGATTGATTGGCCTCTTTAAGTTCCCCCTAGTGTGTAGGTGATTTGTAGGATCTGATATCATTGATGGGAATGCGAAGAAATTAAAACAACATTAACATAGGATTAATGGAAATGGGTGGTTGGTGCTTGTTGTGGATCAGTAGACAAATTGAATGAATACTGTGATTCTGGTTAATTGGGGCAGCCATTGATTGAGGACAAGTTGTAAAGAACAAAAACGAATCAAGAAAATTTCCTTTGTTTATTTGTGACATAATGACGCTTAAGTGGGGTGGAGCCTGCTCCCAAACAGTTTCCAACAAGTGACAGTCGTGTGTACTAGTATGCCCGTTAGACACTACCATGTGCTTACTGTGAACAGCTTTCAAATAGCGTTAGTTGTGTGTGTTTATGTTCAAAAACAATGATCTTTTGTCACTATTAGTGGTGAGAAATAGGCAGTAAGACAATTCAGAACGGTTTTGCTCACTGCATTTTCAAGCATTCAGGCCAGAAACTCTGCCTTAAATATAGATACAGACTTGGCCCCCACAGCTGCCTGTGGCAACAAGTTCCACAGATTCACCAGTCTCCAGCTGAAGAAATTCCTCTTCATCTCCATTCAAAAAGGACACCCGCCTATTCTGAGGCTGTCTCCACTGATCCTAGCCTCTCCCACCACCTCTCCACATCCACTGTACCAAGGCCTTTCACCATTCAGTAGGTTTCAATTAGGTCACTCCTCATTCTTCTGAATTCTATTGAATACAGGGCCAAAACATTAAACTCTCTTTTAATCTTATAAATGTATACAAATCTCCTTTAAACATATAAACATATAAATATATACAAATCTCCTTTAAACTTATAAATAATCATCTTTGATTATCCTTTTTGTGTGGATTTAAGTAGTCTGTTTCTTGTTTACTCCCCAATACTCTGATCAGGAAATTCTATTTCATATAATCCAGGAGCTTATCCTTTCCATTGTGATGGTATTGGGTTTTCTGTCCACAACTCAAACGAAGATCTTAGGCCCTATTAGATATCGATAGTAATGGGTACGCTCACTAAAGGAAGGTTATACTTTAACTGCCTAAGGCTAGATCACTTCCCTGTTTATCTTCCATGGCGACCTTAGCTGCCAATACCCACTATTTGACTGGTAGGTCCACCCCTCACTCTCACTACCACCAAGGAGGAGATACTTGCATCTATCAAAGTAGTTTAAATACAGTTCATTTATTTATAGTGATATACATTCAAATTTTAGATAACATTCTTAAAACACATTTAAAACTCCCAGAGATTTTCTATCTTATAAAAGGATTCGAAATTACAAATGATTTCTAAAACACAAAGGATTTCCAAAACACAGGAAAATTCTTACAAGTTAAAAAATACATACCAATAGTTGCAGATGAATGACTCATTTGTTGCAGAAATTGAAGGCAGAGGAATGGATTCCTGTCACTTCATCTTTCTGTCAATCTTCTTGTAGTTCCTTGACCATTCCTAACAAGCCTGACTATTCTTTACTGTTTTTTTTTGCCACTTGGTGACCTCGCACAGATGGTCTAAAAATTTCTGGGGACAGAGATCCCAGGCACCCAAAATTAATGATGTGAGGGCTGACTCTCTGAGTACATGAATCTGTCAACTATTGACAGATGAGCTATTCAACATGCTAAGTGATAATAACAGTCTGATCTGAACTGCAGACCTCCTTAACTAAATAAGTGAACCAATGATGTCTGGTTTGATGCAGATCCTAATAATATAACACCATTGTTTTTCACTGGATCTCTTGAGCAGTCAGCCCTGTGCTGTGGGCTTGTGTTCTATAGGCAGTGCTGTTTGTTTGCAAAGCTGTCCTTTTAACTTCGGACTGATTATTGCACACAATTTACATTAAGAACTGAAGACTGGTTCCTGTTTACAACAAGTAGCTGAGCAAAGAACTGGTTGGAAGTTTAAATTACTCAAAAACAACTCTTTGATCCCTGCAAATGTCAGCTGCTATATTCGAAAACAGAGCTCGGCAAAAAAAAGTCCCCTGGGCCTAGACAGTGAATATCCATCACAGCATTGTTGGCACCAATGCGATTTACTGAGTCTGCAGAACAAAGTTCTCCTTAATTGCTTTATTACCTGCTTTTAATGTTCTAGTGTATACCACACCCTATGTAACAAACTATTATTTGAAGACCTACAAATAACTTCTCCAATGCTTCCTGCCCTCTGCTGCTCCTTAGCTCCACTCAAACTGAGTCTAATTCTATACTACAGTCTACCACACCAAGATCCTTTTAAATATTACACTGACATCATCATTTATTCACAGTATTATCCTATTAACCCGTTCTTTTTACCTGTCCTTCATAGATGTCAAATCATGGCACACATACGCATCAGCAGTCAGTGCCCTCCTGTGGCTGGGATGTCCATACAAAATGGTGTATACAGAGGTAGCATTCAGATAGTTGGTTACAATTATCCATTTATCATGAAGGGCAGTGTACTTACAAAGTCATTCAGGGCAAAGAGAGCATCAAAGATTTGTGCGTAAGCATACTTGCAAGATACAAAACAGTAATTCACTAATTTAACCTAAGCAGGAGCTCCCAGTTCTGTGACTTTCAACAGGGAAACTCCAGTAGCTGCAGTTTCATGGGTATACCAGCTCCACCAGCTACACCCTCCAAGATGTAAGTCATCCTCATTTGTCTTTGTAATCCTCTTCCTTCATTGTCACCATGTTGGACTATGATTTATTGACTATAGCTCTGCCTTCAGTACTATAGTTCCAAGCAAACCCATCTCCAAATTTCTAAACGTGGGACTTATCACCTCTCTTTGCAATGGGATCCTTGAGTTCCTGACTGCAATAATTAAGGATAAGTAGCAACTCTTATACCATGATTATTCTCAAAACAGGCTCCCCATAAGGCTGTGTCCTCAGCCACCTCCTCTGTTCCCTATACAGTACATTAATGACTGAGTGGTCAGGTTCTGTTCTAACGTTTACAGATGACCGTACCACAGTGGGCTGCATCTCAAATAATTATGTGTGGGAGTACAGGAAGGAAACCCCTGTAACTTGGTGTCATGACAGTAACCTTGCCCTCGTTGTCAGGAAAATAAAAGAGCTGGTCCTTGACTTCAGGAAAGTGGGGGGTGGGGGGTGCGTGGTGCTGCAATGCTCCTGTTTACATTAATGGTGCTGAGGTCAAAAGTTCTGAGAACCTTCTTTGAGAATCTGCACTGGAACCTGTTCTGGAGCAGGGGTGACCTGTAGCAGAAGGACAAGTTGCACCAGAACTGGATGGCATCCAATATCCTTGCTAGGAGGTTCACTAGTGCTACTTGGGATGGTTTGAACTAATTTGGGAGTGGGATGGGAACCAGAGCACCATACCAGAAAGCGGAGGGATTGAGAAGAATATAGATGTCACTACCAGTAAAAACAGGCAAGATCAATGTAATAGACACGATGGGTTGAAGTGTGTGCAATTAAATGCAAGGCACTGTTACTTGGGTAACAGTGATGAACTTAGAGCATGGATCATCACATGGAAATATGACTTTTTGGCCATAACAGAGACTTGGTTGAGAGATGGAGAGGAATACTTAATGTTTTAGGTTTTTGATGTTTTGGAAAAGATAGAGAAGGAGATAAAGAGGGATGGGAGTTGCACTATTAATCAGGGACCGTATCAAGTTGTGTTCAGAGTGGACATAATGGGAGGCTCATCCTGTGCATCTATGGGTTGAAATCAAAAATAAGAAAGGCACAATCACTTTGTTGGGATCACAGTACTGAACTCCCAATAGCCACCATTGAGGAACAGATATGCAGATATATTAGGGAGAGGTGTAAAAACAGCAGGGTTATTGTAATGGGTAATGAGCCTGGCCAGGTGACTGGCCTTTCAGTGTGTAAGAGGGTTTCTTTTTTTTTGTGCCACTGCGTAGTCTAATTAAAATGGCTTCTTTGTTATGTTATAATTGAAAAGGCTTCTTTGTTAAGTTAACTGCTGAGAAAGTCCTTCCCACTAACAGTTTGTTTTGGATTATCTATTGATAAGAGGATGAATGAACCAATTGCGATAGTTGTTATGTTTTTGGTGTGTCTGTAAGATATTGTATGCGCGGGGTTTTGGGGCAGAAGGCAGGAGAGAGAGACAGAATGGACCAGGTGCTGTGAGTTCGCTAACGGGGTCGGACCCCCAGTGGGGTGTTCGGCGAGGAGAGGAGATGGAGACGGACTCGTGTGGAGCGTCTGGTCGACTACCGTTGTTGGTCCCAGGCGGCCAGTCGAGGTGGTCCGAGGGGTCGCAGGGTGAAGAATAAGGGTCCTGAGCTCCAACTGTTTGTGCACAAAGAGATTGAACTTTGATAAGTGTGGCACCTTTTATTTTCCTTTTATATTTGATTCTTTATTATGTAGTTCCAGTAATATCTATAAATTGTAAATCATTTAATCGTATCTGGTGTATTGTCTGTTATTTGGGCGGGGTGCGGTACATCACACAGCATCCACACAAACTATTACCTAGTTTGGCGGGGCCAAGGGCTGTTTCCCTAGATGACAACAAACTGAGCGACCCTGAGGCTGGCCGGGGGGAGCTACAAGTGTGAGAACAGTTAGGGAACAGTGACCACAACTCCTTAAGTTTTAAGGTAGCTATAGATATGGATAAGTATGGATCTTCAGGGAGAGTAATTAAACTGGAGCAGGGAAAATTATAAGAGTAGAGGTAGGAACTAGGGAGAGTTAATTGGAAACAGCTGTTTTTGGGTAAGTTCACATTTGACATGAGGAGGGTGTTTAAGGATCAACAACTGCACAGTATGCAAGACAGGTATGTTCCAGTCAGAAGGAAGGACTAGATGGCAAAGTAAGAGATCCTTGGAAGTTTGGAAAGGTGGTTAATTTAGTCAAGAAGGAAAAAGAAATGTATGTACAGCTTGGAAGCTAAGATAAAACAGAGCCCTTGAGGATAATTTAAAAAAATGCAAGAAGGGAATTAGAAAATCCAGGAGTGGCCATGATAAATCCTTGGATTAAAAAGAGAATTCCAGGGCATTCTATATATACATTAGTGCAAGAGGATATCTAGTGAGTGGGTAGGATCACTCAGGGATAAAGGAGGGAACATGTTCGGAAAGAGAAGATGCTGGTGAAGTACTAAGTGAATACTTTTTATTTGCATTTACCAAGAACAGGACATGGAGGATAGACAGATAAGTGTGGAGTGTGCTAATTGCTAGGACATTTCAAGGTAAAGAGGGAAAACTAAATTCACCCCCCCTTTCTCAACATCCAAGGTTCCCATACCTTGCTATCTTATCCTTTCTTATGGGAACATGCCTGTCTTGTACTCTGCGCAGTGGTCTTTAACAACCCTCCACATGTCACCAGGCTGTGAGACTTCTGATCACCCTGCTACCACCAAGTAGGCATTATTTCTGACAGTGCTCTTATGGTAAAAAAAATCCCCTCCCCCTCCCATTTTCCCCACCCTGGCCTTTTACCTCTTCTCACCTGCCTATTATTTCTCTCCGGGTCCCCTTCTTCTCTTGGTCCTATAGTCCACTCTCCTATCAGATTCCTTCTTCTCCAGCCCTTGACCTATCTCACCCACCTGGCTTCACTTATCATCTTCTAACTAGCCCTCTTCCCCTCCTCCCACCTTTTTATTTTGGCATCTTACCCTTTCCTTGTCAGTCCTGAAGACGGGTCTTGCCCATCAATGCTGCCTGACCTGTGGAATTCCTCCAGCATTTTGTGTGTATTGCAGTATACTCTTGTATATTTAAATATATGTTGTGCATGCACTTTATGTCAACTTGTACAGCTACAGTATATATTTGTATTTCTGTTAATATTGTGTTATTATTTTATGTACTGCACGTGATAAATGTGTGTGGAGGTTGCAGCAAAGCAAGGGTTAACAAAATATCCCGGTAGTTCAGAGTGCAGATAGCTCAGGCAAGGAAGGTCTTTGAAGAGCATAGCTTCTCTTTGCAGAGTGGTTTATGCTTACTGAAGATAAAATTAAAAAGTAGCGAAAGGATGCAAAACACACACAATTACCTTACTAACTTCAAAGTACCATTTAGCTTTATTTTGAATGGTGATTGATCTTGCAGGTGAGGAATTCAAGCATACATGGTTTACCAAATGGTCTTTCTTTCTTTTTAAATCTTTTTATTAATTTTCAAAATTATAAACACAATAACAAAGTTGATACAGAGATTGGAATAATCTTAATAAGCATATACTAAAAGGATTTTAAGTGACATAGGTATAATAGACTTCCAAACTCATAATGAAATTAATCATAAAGAAAAAAAAAGAAATACAAAGAAAAAAATATATATAAACAAAGAAAAACCCCCAAAAGAAAAAGAGAAAAAAAAACCCAAAAAGAAACAGAACAAAACAGGGCTAGACCAAAATCTTGAATCAGAAACGTTCAGTAATGTCGTCAACTCCACTCCTCTATTCATATAATTTAAGTTAAAAAATAGATTCAGAAAGGTCAAATTATATCATATGAAAATGTTGCATAAAAGGTTTCCAAGTTTCTTCAAATTTAACCGAAGGATCAAAAATATCACTTCTAATTTTTTCTAAATTTAAACATAATATCGTTTCAGAAAACCATTGGAATGTAGTAGGAGGATTGGTTTCCTTCCAGTTCGACAAAATAGATCTTCTGGCCATTAAAGTAACAAATGCTATCATCCGACAGGCTGGAGAAGACAAAGATCTATGTTCTACCATTGGCAATCCAAAAATTGCCGTAAAAGGATGCGGTTTTAAATCAAAACATAGAACTGTTGAAATAATATCAAAAATATCTTTCCAATATTTTTCCAAAAGAGGACAGGACCAAAACATATGAGTTAAAGAAGCCACCTCAGAGTGACATCTATCACAAGTATGGTTTATGTGGGAATAAAAATGGGCTATTTTATCTTTGGACATATGGGCTCTATGTACTACTTTGAATTGTATTAATGTATGTTTGGCACATATAGAAGAAGTACTAATTGAAAAATTTTATCCCAGTTCTCTATAGGTAGACAAAGTTGAAGTTCCCTTACCCATTCAGTTTAAATTTTATCAAATATACCTGGCTGTAATTTCATAATTATATCATAGATAATTGCTATTAATCCCTTCTGAGAAGGATTTAAACCTAAAATTTTATCAATAATATCAGCAGGATTTGAAGTCGGAAAGGTAGGCAATGTAGTATTTTAAAAATTTCTTATTTGTAAGTATCTAAAAAAATGGGATCTAGGCAAATCAAATTTCTTAGATAACTGCTCAAAAGACATAAAACAGTTATCCAGAAATAAGTCACGAAAACATATTATACCTTTCATTTTCCATATCAAAAAGGCTTGGTCCATAACCAACGGTTGAAAAAAGAAATCAGACATAATAGGACTTGATAACATAAATTCATTCAGGCCAAAAAATTTACTAAATTGAAACTATATTCGCAATGTATGTTTAACTATAGGGTTAAACATTTGTTTATTCAATTTAGATAGTACAAAAAGAAGTGAAGTTCCTAAAATGGAAGCTAAAGAAAACCCCTGTACAGAGTGGCCTTCATGGTTTCCCCAATGTGGGCTTGGAGTTATATTCCAATCTTGCATCCAAAATATTAAATATCGAATATTAGATTATGAATTAGATTAGATTATGAAGACACACAGTCCTCTTTTATTGTCATTTATTAATGCATGCATTAAGAAATGATACAATATTTCCTCCGGTGTGATATCACAAAACACAGGACAGACCAAAACTGAAAAAACTAACAAAACCACATAATTATAACATATAGTTACAACAGTGCAACAATACCATAACTTGATGAAGAACAGTCCATGGCACAATAAAAGGTTCAAAGTCTCTCAAATGTCTCATATCTCACGCAGATGGGAGAAGGAAGAAAAACTCTCCCTGCCATGCCCGACCACAGTCCGACTCTGAGTCCTCCGAAAACTTCGAGTCTCCGATCAGCTCTCCGACACCGAGTACCGAGCACCATCTCTATCCGAACGATCTGACCTCAATCTCGGTCGTCAACAGCAGGGAAAGCCGGGGATTTTGAGGCCTTCCCTCCGGAAGATTCTTGATCGCGCGGTAACAACAGCGGCAAACCTGCGTTTCAGAAATTTCTCCAGATGTTCCTCTGTGCTTTCACATCTGTCTCCATCAATATTAATTGCCCAATAATAAAATCTTAGGTTAGGCAATGCCAAACCACCCTGCCAAATGGTAAATATCTGTAACTACTGGTCATCTCTGAATATAAGCAGCATTTTTCTGTTCTGACTTCAGAACAGCATGGATGACAGGGGCCATGCTGTTCTCCTGTGCGTGAGCAAAATAAAGTACCATTGAGGAATGAGCGTTTGCTTTCAGAGTCCACATTAATTGGCAACAATAGTTACTTGGAGGTTCCACTGAGGTGGCTGACTTTGCTATGTGGGAGAATGGAATTCAACTCCTGTAGCTAAATCCTAGGCAGTTCATTTTTGGACAAAGGACTGAGTTTGCTGCGGGAATGCAAATTTCCTCCTGTGTGGAGTATTCCAGGCATGGCATCACCTTTGTCATTGACATACTGTAGGAAAGATGCAGCGTAAAAAAAGGAGGGTGTCCTGGGTCGGGTCAGATAACACAGGAGCATGTGAAACAAGGGGGTACAATGTACTGGGTCAGAACACACAGGAGCATGTTAAACAAGGGGGTACAATGTACTGGGTCAGATCACACAGGAGCATGTTAAACGAGAGGGTGTCCTGCACCGGGTCAGATCACACAGGAGCATGTTAAACGAGAGGGTACAATGTACTGGGTCAGATCACACAGGAGCATGTTAAACGAGAGGGTGTCCTGGACCGGGTCAGATCACACAGGAGCATGTTAAATGAGAGGGTGTTCTGGACCGGGTCAGATCACACAGGAGCATGTTAAACGAGAGGGTGTCCTGGACCGGGTCAGATCACACAGGAGCATGTTAAATGAGAGGGTGTCCTGCACCGGGTCAGATCACACAGGAGCATGTTAAACGAGAGGGTGTCCTGGACCGGGTCAGATCACACAGGAGCATGTTAAATGAGAGGGTGTTCTGGACCGGGTCAGATCACACAGGAGCATGTTAAACGAGAGGGTACAATGTACTGGGTCAGATCACACAGGAGCATGTTAAACGAGAGGGTGTCCTGGACCGGGTCAGATCACACAGGAGCATGTTAAATGAGAGGGTGTCCTGCACCGGGTCAGATCACACAGGAGCATGTTAAACGAGAGGGTACAATGTACCGGGTCAGATCACACAGGAGCATGTTAAACGAGAGGGTGTCCTGGACCGGGTCAGATCACACAGGAGCATGTTAAATGAGAGGGTGTCCTGGACCGGGTCAGATCACACAGGAGCATGTTAAACGAGAGGGTACAATGTACCGGGTCAGATCACACAGGAGCATGTTAAACGAGAGGGTGTCCTGGACCGGGTCAGATCACACAGGAGCATGTTAAACGAGAGGGTGTCCTGCACCGGGTCAGATCACACAGGAGCATGTTAAACGAGAGGGTACAATGTACTGGGTCAGATCACACAGGAGCATGTTAAACGAGAGGGTGTCCTGGACCGGGTCAGATCACACAGGAGCATGTTAAACGAGAGGGTACAATGTACTGGGTCAGATCACACAGGAGCATGTTAAACGAGAGGGTGTCCTGGACCGGGTCAGATCACACAGGAGCATGTTAAATGAGAGGGTGTTCTGGACCGGGTCAGATCACACAGGAGCATGTTAAACGAGAGGGTACAATGTACTGGGTCAGATCACACAGGAGCATGTTAAACGAGAGGGTGTCCTGGACCGGGTCAGATCACACAGGAGCATGTTAAATGAGAGGGTGTTCTGGACTGGGTCAGATCACACAGGAGCATGTTAAACGAGAGGGTGTCCTGGACCGGGTCAGATCACACAGGAGCATGTTAAATGAGAGGGTGTTCTGGACTGGGTCAGATCACACAGGAGCATGTTAAACGAGAGGGTGTCCTGGACCGGGTCAGATCACACAGGAGCATGTTAAACGAGAGGGTACAATGTACTGGGTCAGATCACACAGGAGCATGTTAAACGAGAGGGTACAATGTACTGGGTCAGATCACACAGGAGCATGTTAAACGAGAGGGTGTCCTGGACCGGGTCAGATCACACAGGAGCATGTTAAATGAGAGGGTGTTCTGGACTGGGTCAGATCACACAGGAGCATGTTAAACGAGAGGGTGTCCTGGACCGGGTCAGATCACACAGGAGCATGTTAAACGAGAGGGTGTCCTGCACCGGGTCAGATCACACAGGAGCATGTTAAACGAGAGGGTGTCCTGGACCGGGTCAGATCACACAGGAGCATGTTAAACGAGAGGGTGTCCTGCACCGGGTCAGATCACACAGGAGCATGTTAAACGAGAGGGTGTCCTGGACCGGGTCAGATCACACAGGAGCATGTTAAACGAGAGGGTGTCCTGCACCGGGTCAGATCACACAGGAGCATGTTAAACGAGAGGGTACAATGTACTGGGTCAGATCACACAGGAGCATGTTAAACGAGAGGGTGTCCTGGACCGGGTCAGATCACACAGGAGCATGGTAAATGAGAGGGTGTTCTGGACCGGGTCAGATCACACAGGAGCATGTTAAACGAGAGGGTACAATGTATTGGGTCAGATCACACAGGAGCATGTTAAACGAGAGGGTGTCCTGGACCGGGTCAGATCACACAGGAGCATGTTAAACGAGAGGGTGTTCTGCACCGGGTCAGATCACACAGGAGCATGTTAAACGAGAGGGTGCCATGGGCTGGGTCACATCCCGTGTAAGCACAGGAAGAAGTTGCCTGGTCTGTGTCAGATCCCACAGGAGGAAACAAGAGAAAAGAAGTTACCCAGTACAGATTGAATCCGTGAGAGTGGAGAGGGAAAAAAGAGGTTGTCCCAGTTAACATGGTAATTGTGTGGTTAAAGGAAAACGTGTGTGTCTGTTTGCATATGTGTATGTGCCCTGATGGTGTGTGCGTGAATGGTAGTGTGAAAGTCCCCTGCCCCAGACCTTTAAAGGACTCTGGTAGCGTGCATTATGAACCAGAAAGTATTGAGTGTGTGTAATAGACCAAGTGACTGTCTACAGACGTGTGGTTAGTGAAAAGAAAATGCAGGCTGGCCTGTATTTGTTTAATGTAGGTATGAAGTGCAAAGAAGGTTAGATGAATCTTGTAAAAAAAAGCAGATAACTTGAACAGAAGTTAAAGAAGGAAAAGATAGAAAGGACAGGCAGAGTATAATAATCCTCCGTGTTTCAAAAGAAACAAGGCACTAACCGTAACCTGCTGTACTCCCACCTTCCCCAGGCATGGTTCCAAAAAAACCCTCGCCAAGTGGTGCCTCCTGAGTGCTTAGTGAGGCCGGAGTCAGCCGGTGCCCTGCCACAGGCAGAGGCTCCCAATAGCACTCTGGGAGTCATAAGGCACAGGGGTGTTGTGGGGATGAGCAAAATGTTGATTTAAATGTACTTTGAACTGATCTAGAAGGAGCTCTAAGTTTGGAATAAGATACACAGTGTTGTAAAAAGACAATGACGTTAATGAATATATAGACTGCGGGCAAAAATGTTTTCAAAAGTATTCTGAATTAACTGTTGAAGTGAGATGTCCATTTTAATAAATGTTATTGCAGATAAACTGCAAGCTGGGTTAATGGAAAACATGCACTGTTACTTATGTGAGATGGGAAATGTTGAGTAAAATTGTGTGGGTTTTATAATAAAGCCAAAAGCAATTACAACATCAAATGATTAAAACTGTTCAGGGGAATGAGGACAATATTTGTGTGAGACTTCCTGGCAGCTCCACTATAACTTCTGGGCAATATTGTACATTGTTTCAAAAGTATTGCAGCAGCTGTATGATACAATTTGAATGTTATTTTAACTTATAGTTTTGTTTTGTATTTAAAACCGACTGTGGCAGTCATTCAGGGGACAATACTGCTCTCTGGTTTTCACTCAATGCTGCCCTCTAGTGTTTACTAGAACAAGCTGGACCAGGACAACAATCTTGTCATGCCACATAGAGACTTGGGCTAAATTACTTCTTTCTTCTTTTGATGACGATGTTTTTTTGTGCTATATGTGCTATTTGTGCAATGTGCTGTGCGCTGTTGGTAATATGTTTTGCACTTTGGCTCTGGTGGAACACTGTTTCGTTTGGCTATATTAATGTATGGTTGAATAAAAATTAAACTTGGTTGAGAGTGACTAATGTTTTAGCTAATCATTACCAGGTTAACTTCTGCTTAAAAAATTTCACTGTAAACTTAAGTTTTGACATTACCTGCTTTATATGCATTTAGTTCACATGACCCACTTGTGACTGGTATTATTTTTGATTTGAACAGTTGGTTATTTAGATAATGCTATTTTAAATGTATGTTTTTAGATCTACGATTCACGTCAATGACCAAGGAAATGGGATGGTGCACATGGAAGCGGTACAACATGGGGATGTTTGCGAGGGGTGTGTTTTTGTATGCAGTCAGCCTGGCCACTGGGCTCTGTTACGTACCCTGTAACTGGGTTGCCAAACCAGCAGAAATGGATCACTCAGTTGGAGTCTGGATTACTAGAACTAAGAAAGTTTTATTAAAGAAACAAGCAACACAGTAATCGAAAGGATAATAAATGCAACAGTTCAGCAATGATAACCACGCATGTGCACAGAATTAAGATAACAGCATCAATCAAGCTCTATCGTTGTCTAGGAATACATGACCAATTTCAAAGTGACACAAAGGTCAGTCCAATTTAGTAGTGCAGTTCGTAGTAATCGTTGCCATGGCGATGGACAACGTGGGGGGGGGGGAGAGAGAGAGAATGGGAACGACTGATCATTCAGAAACGGCTTCCACTCACAGACCGGCGATATGGCTCACAAGCAGCTTCTAGATGTCACCTGAGGTCACTGACTGTGACCCCTCCTCCAGATGCGGTCGATCCTCTGCAGTGAATTCGGCACCCAAGCAAGGGCGGACACACACCGGGTTCCCGCTGATCGTACCTTTCCACCCTGTGCGTTGTCCGGTACTTCCCACCGACTCGTGAGAGGCGCGCCGCTTCCAGGGTCTCGTAACCTCGAGTGTCGTGTGTGTCCTGCCTTAGCGAACCTGTCCCTTTTTATCCCCCTGCTGGGGTATCGCCTGTCCATCACTTCAAACAGTTCAGGGTTCAAAGGGGGAGCCGCTCCAGACAGCTCTCTCACCCGTCCCTTCATTACACATCTCCAGATGCTGCTTCATTGTCCCTTATCTCTCCTTCCCCTGAGGACAGGTGGCAGACCAACTGCTGATGTCACTGATGCTAACCCAGGCCAGCAAACATCTTAATTTTATGTGTATTCTCGTCACACTTCCCCCCTTTAAGGATTTTTACCAGGAGGTAAAAATTACAAACATGAATACATTATTTGATACACACACAAATATACATCTTTATCAGCTATTTGGCTAACACAGCGAGTTTGAAGTTGTCAGCACCTTGACAGACAGTCATCACATTTTCTGTTCCTTTTACATGTGTTATTAATAATCCCTTAGACCAGGCTCCAACTCAGCAAACTTCATAGTGGCCAAAAACACTGATGAATTTCGATCAATGTAACCTCTCATTTGGTTTTGTCCCGGACCACAATAACAAGGGTCGTCCCATTCCGACTCAGTTTTCTTTCGCAAGGGCTTAGTAGGAGGGGGAGGGGTAGTGACCGCAGAGTTATTGCAAAACTTCCTACAGTACCCCACCATCTCCAAGAGCCTTCTGAGGGCCCTCTTGTCTGTCGGGGTTGGGAGGTCAGCGATAGCCTGCACTGTAGCTTGCATCGCTGCCAGCTGCCCCTGTGTCACCACAATTCCCAGGTAAGTGACCCTCGTGTGGCCGAATTCATTTTTTTCAAGGTTCACTATCAAGCTGGCTTCAGACAGCCGTATTAAATTGCCAATACACACCTCTGTGTTCATCAGCCCTTTAGTCACTGAATTATCTTTATATATAGATGTTGTTTGCTAGGCTGCTCTATTATAACAGACATCACCCAACGTCCCAGTTCTTTGCATCGCCTCGGGACAATCAAGCACACAGGTGCGAGTCGTTTAATTACTTCTGCTAAAGATTCGCTTTGTTCGGGGATTAAGGGAGAGACCTTATCAGTAGACCTGGCCAAAACAATAGCCTTCTCCCATCTGATCGATCCCATACTAATCTTTTCAAAATGGTTTTTTCCTCTTATCAGGGGGTCCCTAGCTTCATTGATTTCCACGCTAACACCGACTAGGTTTGTTAGCATATCAAAAGCCCGTGACCGTCTCAGTTTGCGTCGGTCATGATCAATAACATCCTTCCCCCTGGGCAGCCGGTAAACCTCTTTCATGATTCCACCAACTGTTTCCTCCAGCACCGCAAAATGTCCACCGGGGGGTACCTCGTGGGCCATGTTAAAAACCTCACCCCCATAACTCTTTTGCACCACCCCCCACTCCTCATCTACGGGTACTGTACTTGATTTCCCTTTTTTCCTTAGCACTTCCTCCTCCACACAATAGCCTACTAGTTCCCTTGTTAAAGCTGTGTCAGAGAGAGCTGTCTCCGCCAAAACCATCAGCCCCTCGTCTCGCTCCTGCGTCTGCACAAATTCTTTCCTGGCTACTGCTACGTCTGTCCCAGCTCCCTCACTACCTCTTGTGTCACTACACTCTTTCTTTCCATTTTCTACCCCCGTCTCGTACAACGCTGGCAGAAACGTCTCAGCTAAATTCACTACCGCAGCCCCATGATGAACCTGTGAGTCCATGGGCGGGGCCTCACTGCTGGCAGGCTGACCTGTCAATCTCACGACTGGGAAAACGATTCCCCCGGCGATGTCATTACCGAGCAAGACTTCTACGCCTTTCATCGGTAATTCGGACCTCACCCAGATCGTGACTAGTCCAGAGACCAGGTTGCTTTGTAAGTGTATCTGGTGCAAAGGGACTGACTCTGTCCCTTCCCCAACACCTTTGACCTCTACCTCCCCAGTCTGGGTCTCTGGGCTAAACTCTAATACACTCTTCAGTATTAGTGACTGACACGCTCCCGTGTCTCTCCAGATCCGCACTGGAACTGGTTTTAACCCCTCCTTCACCGACACCAATCCGGCCGAGATAAACCTCTCGCGCCCTTCCTGAACCTTGGCAGACCTGCCCTTCCCTAGCGGTTCGCTTAACAGCTCGATACAGCCATTCAAAATCGCTGTTTTTCCTTTTCCCGTCTCCTTCTTTGGGGCAAAGCACCTGGACGCAAAGTGTCCGGCTTTCCCACAATTATAACAGACGACCCCAGGAGACTTCCTACCAGACTGCTCCCAGTCTACCTCATCCTTTTCACTAGTCCCCGGCTTACTTTCTGACTTTTCCGGCGGACTCTCCCCGCTGTCCTGACTACCCTTCTGGTAGCCTTTACTCGGGGCAAACTTCATTTTATGCATCAACGCATACTCATCCGCTAACTTAGCAGTTGCGGCTAATGTGGCTGCCTCTTTCTCATCGAGGTAGGGTCTCATACCCTCAGGGACACAACCTTTAAACTGCTCAAATCAGGATCAGCTGTAGCAGTCTGTCATAATCCCCCTCTACCCCCTTTGAGGCGCACCAACGCTCACAATATGTCTGCATCTCACGGGCAAACTCCAAATACGTGCCGTCCCACTGCTTCCTCGCATTCCGGAACCTCTGCCGGTATGCCTCCGGGACCAACTCATAAATCCTGAGGATGGCCTCTTTTACCACCTCATACCTCTGGGCATCTTCAGCGGACAAAGCGGAGTAAGCTTCTTGGGCTTTCCCTTTCAGTACACTCTGAAGTGAGACAACCCACTTATCCCTCGGCCAGTCCTGACTTATAGCCACTTTTTTGAAGTGGAGAAAGTACCGATCCACGTCGGTATCGTCAAATGGGGGAACCAGCCTAACCTCCTGGGTCGCCCAGAACCCTCCACCTTGGTTCCGCACGAGCCCCTGCTCGGCCCTTATCTTTAACTTCTCCAGCTCAAATTCCCTTTCCCTCTGTTTCTCCTCTCTCTCTCCATCTGTCTGTCCCTCTCTTTCTCTTCTCTCTCCAACTGTCTTTCTCTCTCTCTCTCCTTCTCTTCTCGCTCCGACTGTCGTACCCGGAACTCGTGCTCGAGTCTCAGTTTTTCAAGCTGTACCTGTACTGCGTCTCCAGCAGGTTTTTCAATAGACACCACTCCCAGCTCGCCTTGGGGAAACACACCTTTAGATACATAGTGCTCTACAATAGCTCTGTGTATCTCCTCTCTCCTCATTGTCGACTTCACCTTAGCAAGATTCAACCGTTTGGCCACAGCAACCAATTCCGATTTCCTGGCATCCTCTAGTGCCTCCAAGGTCGGCGCCTTTATAAATTCCTCAGCCTCCATTTCTGCTGTTTGTCTTTTCTTTCTTTCAGGAATTTTAACCCAACCAATTTACTCCATCCCAAATTTAGCGTTCAAAATCCCGGATGAGCCCCCACTTATGTTACGTACCCCGTAACTGGGTTGCCAAACCAGCAGAAATGGATCACTCAGTTGGAGTCTGGATTACTAGAACTAAGAAAGTTTTATTAAAGAAACAAGCAACACAGTAATCGAAAGGATAATAAATGCAACAGTTCAACAATGATAACCACACATGTGCACAGAATTAAGATAACAGCATCAATCAAGCTCTATCGTTGTCTAGGGATAAATGACCAATTTCAAAGTGACACAAAGTTCAGTCCAATTTAGTAGTGCAGTTTGTAGTAATCGTTGCCATGGCGATGGACAACGTGGGGGGAGAGAGAGAGAGAGAGAACGGGAACGACTGATCATTCAGACACGGCTTCCACTCACAGACCGGCGATATGGCTCACAAGCAGCTTCTGGATGTCACCTGAGGTCACCGACTGTGACCCCCTCCTCCAGATACGGTCGATCCTCTGCAGTGAACTCGGCACCCAAGCAAGGGCGGACACACACCGGGTTCCCGCTGATCGTACCTTTCCACCCTGTGCATTGTCCGGTATTTCCCACCGACTCGTGAGAGGCGCGCCGCTTCCAGGGTCTCGTTACCTCGGGTGTCGTGTGTGTCCTGCCTTAGCGAACCTGTCCCTTTTTATCCCCCTGCTGGGGTATCGCCTGTCCATCACTTCAAACAGTTCAGGGTTCAAAGGGGGAGCCGCTCCAGACAGCTCTCTCACCCATCCCTTCATTACACATCTCCAGACGCTGCTCCATTGTTTCTTATCTTTCCTTCCCCTGAGGTCAGGTGGCAGACCAACTGCTGATGTCACTGATGCTAACCCAGGCCAGCAAACATCTTAATTTTATGTGTATTCTCGTCACAGCTCGAAGATGCCCTCAGCATGAAGGCAACTTTGATTATAGTTTCCACCTCCACCACCACTAGCACCATGGACTATGTAGTTTATTTTAGTGAAAGATTTTAGTAGATATGCTATGTGTACATCTCATATAGCAGCTGAGATGGCACAGTTACAGTACTCTGCAAAAGTCTAGGCACAGACAGATATATATATATATATATTTCATATAGGTATTGTGCCTAGGTCATTTGCACAGTACTCTATTTGTCAACGTGAAGTGGAGAGCGAGTTTGGAAATCTGGCAGGAGCAAAGGATATCAGGAATGGTGAGGGTAGAATGCCACGTGAAGGGTGTGGGACAGGTGGCAAAGTAGGAGTCTGGGGTGGGATGGCAAGGGCGCAGACACACCCAGCCCTGAGACACCAGGCAAGGTCATTTGATTCCAAACAATTGTTTCCTGATCATTTCAGTATGTCTCTCTGGCGCTTCCCACTTCCTTCCCTCGCCATCCTCCTTTTCGCAACCATGACCCCCCGCTCCCTGTTTGATCTGTAACTGAATGATTTGCCAGAGACAGAATCCCGAAAGACACTGCCAGTATTTGCCACTGTTATTTGTGCATCTCCAATGGACTTTATAGAGTTATCTATATTTATGGGTTATAATTATGTACTTGTTATCTGTTTGTTATCTGCATGTGGTAAGTTTATCAAACCCATAGAAGTGATACTGTAATTGTTGCTAAAATTGCTATTCTGAGAATTTTTTCCTCGGATTTGGAATGCATGAGAAAATGTCAAGTAAAATCAGTCCTCAGTTTATGGGTAAAGTTATATACGGGTAGTTGACAAAAGCCTTGTAGTGCAAGCATCATTTCCCCTGCTCTTACCACCCACGATCTATCGTGGCAGCTGAAAGACAGAATGGAGCCCTGAAGAGCAGATTAGCTGAACTGTGCAATGAGACTGAGCCAACGTGGCCGGAAGCTCTTCCACCCGCACTTGTGACGATGAGCTGTACTCCAAACCGTGTAACAGGCTTATCTCTGTATGAGATCATATTGGGACATTTCATGCACTTGCCAGTTGCCACTCCCTTTTCAGTAAAACAGATGGACATCCATACTGTGAGTGAAACATGTTACAGTGTTGCATGGCATTAATGCAAACTCTTAAAGGTTTCCATCACAAGCTATCAGAAGCTCAAATCTTTGTAACAACTGCAGAGGGCCTTACCTACCAGTTGAGAGACTGGGTACTGGTGAGAGCTGGTTGACAAAGGAACCACCTGGGCAGGTCCATTCCAAGTGTAACTGATACATACTATATCCTGCTTTAAAAGATCAAGGGAAGTCAATGTGGTTACAGGCTTTGCAAGTTAAGCCAGCGGTGCTACCAGACCAAGAACTGGTGGACAGACAAACCTTGATGATAAGGACTAATTAACTGAATTTGATCTTCATTACCTGTGACTTTAAGGGATTACTATGCATTATAAATTTTGGTTAATCTGGGTGTGTCATGGTCCTGATCATTAATTCCCTATTTTGCTCCTAATCTCCTTTGATTATGCCTTGATTCTGATCATTAATTTCCCATTTACTGCTAATTTGCTTTGATGACAGCACACCTGGTCTCCATTAATAACTGCAGTATGAGAATCCCAGCGTCACAACCACCAGTTGCCAGATTGTTGGTCTTTTTTCCTGTGAGATAACTATGTTCCTTGACTGCTTAGAACCTTTTGTTCTAACTCTAGCTCCTGTTTCAAGGTTTACCTATGAGACTCCGTTTCTCTGAGTCAAGGCTCTGCATCAAGACTTCATATCAAGGCTCCATGACAAGGTTACATATCAGAGCTCCGTGTCAAGATTCTTCCTGTTCGCTTTTCAGCGTTTACGCCCGTGTAAGCATCCTAACTCATCTCTGTGCCTGTGTCCTGCACTTGGGTTCGCTTCCTATGCCCTTGTAACAGAATGATCTGGCCAAAAATGGACCCAGCGGACACGAAGACCCTGCAACAAGCCCTCGCCAGCTAGGGTTCCCTACTGGGTCTGCATAATTAACTTCTCCGGGATGTCATAGGGAACCTCCGTTCCCTGTCCGCTAACATAACGAAGATCTGTGACCAGATGGACTGTGTGTCCACTAATCTTACCCCATCCACTCCTGGAACTCTGTCAGACTAGGCCAGACAGTCTGTAATGGCAACCCCCTACATGTCAGCAAAACCCCCAGCAAGAGAGCCGCACATACCTGAACCAGAACCCTGCGCTGGGGATTTGGGGAAGTGCCGGGTCTTACTTTTGCAATGCTCCTTGGTGTTCGATCAGCAGTCATCCACGAACGCCTCAGACAAAACTAAGGTAGCTTATATGATGGGGTTGTTGCGGGAAAGTGCCTTAGCGTGGGCTACAGCTGTTTAGGATAATCAACCAGAAATATGCTCTTCATTCCCCACCTTTATCACAGAGATGAGAAAGATCTTAGACCTCTCTGTCCGTGGTAAAGATGCCGCTAGGCGTCTACTGACCCTCCATCAGGGCTCCCGCAGTGTTGCCAAGACCAGTGAGCCTTACCTCTGTGGTGGGGAAGCTGTTGGAAAAGATTCTCAGAGATAGGATGTATGGGCATTTATGGTCTGATCAGGGACAGTCAGCATGGCTTTGTGAAGGGCAGATCGTGTCTAACAAGCCTGATAGAGTTCTTTGAGGAGGTGACCAGGCATATAGGTGAGGGTAGTGCAGTGGATGTGATCTACATGGATTTTAGTAAGGCATTTGACAAGGTTCCACACGGTAGGCTTATTCAGAAAGTCAGAAGGCATGGGATCCAGGGAAGTTTGGCCAGGTGGATTCAGAATTGGCTTGCCTGTAGAAAGCAAAGGGTTGTGGTGGAGGAAGTACATTCGGATTGGAGGGTTATGACTAGTGGTGTCCCACAAGGGTCGGTTCTAGGACCTCTACTTTTTGTGATTTTTATTAACGACCTGGATGTTAGGGTAGAAGGGTGGGTTGGCAAGTTTGCAGATGACACAAAGGTTGGCGGTGTTGTGGATAGTGTAAAGGATTGTCGAAGATTTCAGACAGAGATTGACAGGATGCAGAAGTGGGCTGAGAAGTGGCAGATGGAGTTCAACCGGGAAAAGTGTGAGATGGTACACTTTGGAAGGACAAACTCCAAGGCAGAGTACAAAGTAAATGGTAGGATACTTGGTAGTGTGGAGGAGCAGAGGGATCTGGGGGTACATGTCCACAGATGCCTGAAAGTTGCCTCACAGGTAGATAGGGTAGTTAAGAAAGCTTATGGGGTGTTAACCCGCATAAGTCGAGGGATAGAGTATATGAGTCGCGATGAAATGATGCAGCTCTATAAAACTCTGGTTAGGCCACACTTGGCGTACTGTGTCCAGTTCTGGTTGCCTCACTATAGGAAAGATGTGGAAACATTGGAAAGGGTACAGAGGAGATTTACCAGGATGCTGCCTGGTTTAGAGAGTATGGATTATGATCAGAGATTAAGGGAGCTAGGGCTTTACTCTTTGGAGAGAAGGAGGATAAGAGGAGACACGATAGAGGTGTACAACATATTAAGAGGACTAGACAGAGTGGATAGCCAGCGCCTCTTCCGCAGGGCACCACTGCTCAATACAAGAGGACATGGCTTTAAGGTAAGGGGTGGGAAGTTCAAGGGGGATATTAGAGGAAGGTTTTTTACTCAGAGAGTGGTTGGTGTGTGGAATGCACTGCCTGAGTCAGTGGTGGAGGCAGATACACTAGTGAAATCTAAGAGACTACTAGACAGGTATATGGAGGAATTTAATGTGGGCGGGGGGGTTATATGGGAGGCCGGATTTAAGGGTCGGCACAACACTGTGGGCCAAAGGGCCTGTACTGTGCTGTACTATTCTATGTTCTATTCCGTGGAGTTCTGGACGTTAGCGGCCGATGCGGGGTGGAATGACGAAGCACTCCAAGAGGTCTCACTGAGGTGACCTGGTGAAAGACGAGTTGGTGGCGGGGGATGACACCAACAGCCTGGATTCATTGCTCTCTCTAGTCACCAGGTTAGACAATCGTCTTCGCGAATGCCATAAGGAAAGAACAAGCCTCTCTTCTCCTGCTCCAAGAATAGCTCCCAGCCCGGCCATTTCCTCCGCCGCGGGTGAGGAACTCATGCAGCTGGGATGGAACCGCCTCTCTCCCGCTGAGTGACTCCAGAGATTGAGAGCGGGGGAGTGTCTCTATTGTAGCCAGTCCGGCCACTTTCGTGCTACCTGTCCCCTTTGGCCAAAGAAGGAATTCTCACCAGTAGAAAGGGGGACCCCGGTGAGCCAGACAACATTTCCTTTCGTTCCTGGAACCTGGATGCAGATCCTGGCAACTTTGTTACAACAAACAATCCCTGCCTTTGTCAGCTCTGGTGGACTCCGGTGCTGAGGGCAATCTTCTGGATGAAGGCGTAGCTTCCCGGGCCAGAATTCCTAGGGAGCCGTTGAGTACTCCTCGGGAAGCCAGGGCACTAGATAGCAGACTCCTGGCCTGGGTCACACACTGCACACCACTCCTATCCCTTATTCTCTATGGAATCCATCCGGAACAGGTACAATTTAACTTAATTTCCTCTCCTCAAGCACCTATCGTCCTTGGGTACCCCTAGCTAAGCCACCACAATCCCCACTTTTTAATTGGCCCACTGGGAAGATAGCCAGCTGGAGTCCGTTCTGTCACTCCACTTGTCCTTAATCGGCCCTTTCCCCTGTGAAAGTCACCGCGACCTTGTCTGCCGCTGAAACCCCTGACATCCAAGATTCCAGCAGAGTACCACAATCTGGGAGAAGTGTTCAGCAAATACCAGGCTCTTTCCCTGCCTCCACACCGCCCTTATGATTGTGCTATTGACCTTCTCCCCAGAGCCCCTCTACCAGCCAGTCGGCTGTATAACCTGTCCCGGCCAGAAAGGAAAGCAATGGAGGCCTACCTAAATGACTCTCTCACGGTGGGCATTATCCGACCCTCATCCTCCCCTGTTGGTGCAGGTTTCTTCTTCATGTGGAAGAAAGACGGTTCACTGCGTCCCTGCATAGACTACCGAGGCCTAAATAGCATAACCATAAAGAACAAATATCCACTACCCCTTCTCAACTCTGCTTTCGAACCACCTCATGGAGCCACCATCTTCTCCAAGTTGAACCTACAAAGTGCCTATCATCTGGTCAGGATAAGGGAGGAAGATAAGAGGAAAACAGCGTTCAACACCCCACTTGGTCACTTCGAATACCTAGTCATGCCATTTGGCCTAACCAATGCTCCTGCCGTTTTCCACGCCCTGGTAACCGATATCCTTCGAGATTTTATTAACCACTTTGTGTTTGTTTATTTGGATGACATTTTAGTCTTCTCCAGCAATCCTCAGGAACACATCCAGCATGTCTGTCAGGTTCTGCAGAGGCTATGGGAGAACAAACTATTCGTAAAAGCTGAGAAGTGCAAGTTTCACGTTCCGTCAGTTAGCTTCCTAGGATACTTTACTTTATTGTCGCCAAACAATTGATACTAGAGCGTACGATCATCACAGCGATATTTGATTCTGCGCTTCGTGCTCCCTGGAGTACAAATCGATAGTAAATAGTAAAAATTTAAATTATAAATCATAAATAGAAAATAGAAAAGGGAAAGTAAGGTAGTGCAAAAAAACCAAACCGAGATGCAGGTCTGGATATTTGGAGGGTATGGCCCAGATCCGGGTCAGGATCCGTTCAGCAGTCTTATCACAGTTGGAAAGAAGCTGTTCCCAGATATGGTCGTATGAGTCTTCAAGCTCCTGAGCCTTCTCCCGGAGGGAAGAGGGATGAAAAGTGTGTTGGCTGCATCATCAAGAGCGGGCAAGTGAGGGTGGATCCCGAAAAGATCCGGGCGGTAGCGGAGTGGCCTACACCCACGACACACAAGCAACTCCAGCCATTTCTGGGGTTCGCAAACTTTTATTGTCGTTTCATGCAGCGCCCCTTACTCGACTCACCTCTCCTAAGAACCTGTTTCACTGGGACCCCAAACCAGATGCTACCTTCTCGGAGCTGAAGAGGCGTTTCACCTCCGCTCCCATCCTGGTTCAACCAGAGCCCTCCTGTCAATTCATTGTGGAGGTCAACGCCTCCGACTCTAGGGTGGGAGCGGTCCTCTCCCAACATTCAGGCCTGGACCAAAGACTTCATCCCTGTGCCTTCTTTTCTCGCCAGCTGTCTCCCCCACCAAACGCAATTATGACGTATGGAACTGGGAGTTACTGGTGGTCAACTTGCTTTGGAAGAGTGGAGGCACTGGCTGGAGGGAGCGGAACATTCAGTATGTCCAGGTTCAGTCTGAGTCAGGGTGCGGCCTCGCAGGTGCCTGTGGACACTAATTCTCGCCAGCGTCATGAACTGAGGTGTAGCGGGAGCTGGAACATGGAAGACAGTGAGAGCAGCTGTTGAAGGGCTCTGCACTTAGTGATCGATTGCTCTCTCTCTTGATAGTGAGTGAGATTTTGCTGCCGATTCTTGAGTCAGGGAACTTGAAATAAAAGAAACGCTTCAGACTGGCAGTAACATTGGAACAGCGACTGCTTGTCTCCCTTCTCGCTATGGAAGGAGCGATATCTGTCTCTCCCTTGCTAGTGAGAGGGAGGGTCTGTGGGATGTTGAAATGTTGGAGTAAACAGCTAGTTTTTGATGTTCTGTAGGCCATGGTCTCTCTTTGGGGCCTTTGCTGTTGCTTGCATGGTGGGAGTGGGAATGCCGATGCTTTATGATAGAATAAGTGGGGAGGGGGGAGGCAGGAGGGTTGATGCTGCTTGCTGCAGCTTGTGCGTGAGAGGAGGTAGGGGGATGTGGCGGTTCTTACGTTTTTTTCTGTCATGTATTCTTTGGGGTTTTTCTTTTGTTTCGAGGATGTCCGTGGTGAATGAGAATTTCAGGTTGTATAATGTATACATCCTCTGATAGTAAACGGAACCATTGACACCAATGAGTACGTTCAATGCCTATGCCACTGGTGACCCTTAAAACCCCAATGGGTAAGTGGGCCTCAGGCCTTTCCCTGTCTGCCAGGGGTACCCCTTCTAAAATGGGATATTTGGTCTGTACTGAATCCATGGAGGGATTGTCGCTATCTGGCTGATGTAGTACCATATATGAACCACTTGATTATGCTGTCTCTGCTCTGTAGTGTTCCTGGTCTGGGGACCTGCCTGACTGGCTCGTGAAAGCATTGATATGGCCTGAGTGCTGCTGGAAAAATTGGCTAATGATACAGTCATGGCGCTGCATGGTATGAGCCAGGCCATCAATGACGTCACCATCGAAATGGTGGCAATCTGCATTGTGTTCTTTTAATTCGACTAGCATTAGGCTTTTTGTTGGCTGAGAAGAGTGCCAGGAAAATTGCATGTACATCCCTGATACACCTGAGAACATCGCGGATTTAGCTGTGCATACCCAACTGGAGTGGACAACTCCATTGTCACCAAGGGGACCTTTTAGCTGGCTTCACTCTTTTTTTCATAGTTATAATATTCCCTACCATTTGTAATATTTGTCTTAATCACTTGCCGGAGATTACTCTATGGAGTGATGGCTCACATAACACCTGCCTCCTCCATGATCAAACAGCCAATTCTCCCTGATGGAATTGTCATGGAGTTTCAGGGACTCTGTGCTATTGAAATTCATTAAGATTTGTGTTACCCTCTACAGGACAAAAGGGAGGGAGTGTGGATGTTGCAGCAAGGCAAGCATTAACATTATGTCCAGGCATGGATACATTGCAGATGAGTGCAGACAACCCAAAAGAAAGGTATTTGAAGAGCATAGCTTCCTCTTGCATAGCAGTTTATGCTTATTGGAGATGAGTTAAGAATATAACAAAAGGATGCTAAACACACACACCACCTGGGGGTCATTTGCTTTCCTAACTTCAAAACGTCATCAGTTGTTAGCTTGTTGCTTCTATTGACAGATAACTCATTTGTGAATGGTGATTGTAATGCAAGTAAGGAATTCAAACATACACAGCTTACCAAATGGTAAATATCCGTAACTGCTAGTCAATACTGTATAAAATTAGCAATTTTCTGTTCTGACTAAAAAACTGCAAGGCTAAAAAGACCCCGATGGGAGTTATATACAGACCTCCAAACTGTAGTAAAGATGTGGTCTAAAAATTACAATGGGAGATAGAAAATCCATGTCAAAAGGGCAATGGGATTTCAATATTTCGGTAGATTGGGAAAATCAGGTTGGTGCTGGATCACTGGGGGGGATATTTGTAGAATGCTTAGGAAATGGCTTTTTAGAGCAGGTAGGGGATCAGCTTTCTGGATTGGGTGTTGTGCAATGAACCAGAATTGATTAGAGAGTTTAAGGTAAAGGTGCCCTTAGGGGTCAGTGATCATAATATGATTGAATTCACCCTGTAACTGGAGAAGGAGGAGCTAAAGGCAGGTGTATCAATATTACGGTGGAGTAATGGGAATTAGAAGACAAAATTGATTGAAAGGGAACACTTTCAGGGATGATGGCAGAGCAGCAATGGCTGGAATCTCTGGGAGCAATTCAGAAAGTGTAGGAAAGATACATCCAAAAGATGTATTCTAAAGAGAGGATCAGGCAACTGTGGCTGACAGGAGAATTCAGAGTCAACATAAAAGCTAAAGAGAGGATATAATACAGCAAAAGTTAGTAGGAAGTCAGAGGATTGGGAAGCTTTTAAAAACCAACAGAACGCAATTAAGAAGTCATAAAGAAGGAAAAGACAGATATGAAGGTACGCTAGCCAATAATATTAAAGAGAATACTAAAAGTTTCTTCAGACATATGAAGTGTAAAAAAAAGCGATAAGAGTATATATCGGACCACTGGAAAAATGATGCTGGAGAGGCAGTAATGGGGGACAAGGAAATGGAGGATGAACTGATTAAGTATTTTCCATCAGTTGTCACTGTGGAAGACAATAGCACTAGTTGGATAGTGTCAGGCAGCAGAGCTGTGTGAAGTTACCATTACTAGGGAGAATGCGCTTGGGAAACTGAAAGGTCTGAAAGTAGATAAGTCATCTGGCTCAGATGGTATCCACCCTAGGGTTCTGAGGGAGGTGACTGAGGAGATTGCGAGGCATTATTAATGATCTTCCAAGAATCGATGGATACTGGCATGGTTCCAGAGAACTTTAAAATTGCAAGTCATTCCACTCTTCAAAAAGGGAGAGCGGCAGAAGAAAGGAAATTATAGATCAGAAATATGTCCTCAGTGGACGGGAAGATGTTGGAATCAATTGCTAAGGATGTGATTTCAAGGTACTTGGAGGTGCATGATAAAATAGGTTATTGTCAGCATGGATTCCTTAAGAGAAAATCATACCTGACAAAACCGTTGTAATTCTTTGAAGAGATATCAAGCAGGATAGACAAAGGAACATCAGTAGATGTTGTGTACTTGGACTTTCAGAAGGCTTTTGACAAGGTGCTACACCTGAGGCTGCATAATAAGTTTAGAGTCCACAGTATTACCGGAAAGATACTATTGTGGATAGAGCATTGGCTGGATGGCAGGAGGGAAAGAATCAGAATAAAGATAGCCTTTTATGGTTGGTTGCTGGTGACTAGTGGTGTTCCATAGGGATCTGTGTTGGGACTACTTTTTATGTTATGTCATTGATTTGGATGGTGCCATTGATGGCTTTGTGGCCAAGTTTACAGAGGATGTGAAGATAGATGGAGGGACAGGTAGTTTTGAGGAAGCAGAGAGGCCACAGAAGGACATAGACAGATTAGGAGAATGGGCAAAGAAGTGGCAAATGGAATACAGTGTTGGGGAGTGTCTAGTCATGCACTGGTAGAAAAATAAGAGCATAGACCATTTACTAAATGGGGAGAAAATGGGGAGTATTGTGAGCAGTTTTGGGCCCCTTATCTAAGAAAGGATGTGCTGACATTGGAGAGGGTTCAGGGAAGGTTCACGAAGATGACTGCAGGATTGAAAGGCTTATCGTATGAGGTGTGTTTGATGGCTCAGGGCCTGTACTCACTGGAATTGAGAAGAATGAGGGGCATCTCATAGAAACCTATTAAAGGTTGAAAGGCCTCTATAGAATGGATGTGGAGAGAATGTTTACTATGGTGGGGGTGGGGGTCTAAGATCAGAGGACACAGCTTCAGGATAGAGGGAAGTCCATTTATAATGGAGTTGAGGAGGAATTTCTTTAGCCAGAGAGTAGTGCATCTGTGGAATTTTTTGCCACGGGTGGCAGTGGAGGCCAGATCATTGGCCAAGGCAGTGGTTGATATATTCTTGATTATTCAGGGTATGAAGAGATACGGGGGAGAAGTCAAGAGATTGGGACTGAGGAGGCTTATTGTTTTATCTTGTACTACCTCAATGCACTGTTGGAAGGATTTGATGAATTGATCGGTACGGATGGTACAGAAGACAGGGTTTTCGCGCTACCTGTGAAAATAATAAACTAATGTACCAATTTACCACTTCGCTGCAGGAATAAAAGGAGCTATTTCTTGATTCTTTGCTGATAAATTACTATCATCTGAAAGAAATAAACCACAGTAATGAGGCAGAAATACATATTTATCCAGAACTCCTCATAAGAAAAATTATCAATGTCAGATGGATCTATTTTGAGCTCAGGTCATGCAAAAGTAAATATTATACTAAGCAAAAATAAGAGAATATATTAGATAATCTGAACCATTAACACAGCTTATTTGCAATACTCTCCTTGCCTTGGGGGAAAAAAAAAGCCATTTCACCATTCATTAATTTTTCTCCAAGTATTTGCCGCCTTCAATGTTTTAAGTGCAGTGGTGTTCTTTAAATCACTTATACCTTAATTTCGGACAAATGGGAAACTGGAGGACGCATAATAAACTTAATCATGCAATATTAAAGGGAAGCAGAAGCAGGCATTTCTAAACATCACATGTATAAGTCTTTGAAGGGACTAAGACAAGCTAATGCACACTCAGTGGCCAGTCTATTAGGTACAGGAGTGGAACCGAATGTGACCTTCTGCGCTGAGCCCATTCACTTCAAGGTTTGATGTGTTGTGTGTTCAGAGATGCAGTTCTGCACACCACTGCTGTAATGTGTGGTTACTTGAGTTACTGTCACCTGCCTGCCTGTTTGGATCTGTCTGGCCATTCTCCTCTGATCTCTCTCATTAACGAGGCATTTTTGCCCACTGAACAGCCACTCACTGGATGTTTTCCTTTTTTTTTTCACTATTCTCTGTACAACTCCAGCGACTGTAGTGCATGAAAATTCCAGGAGACCAGCACTTTCTAAGACACTCACCAACAGTCTATCCATGATCAAAGCCACTTAGCTCACCAGTCTGACACTTGGTCCCAACAGCAACTGAACATCTTGACCATGTCTGCGAGCTTTTGTGCATTGAATTGCTGCCACGTGATTGACTGTTTAGATATTTGCATTAATAAGCAGATGTACAGGTGCACTTAATAAAGTGGCCTTCTTCCTCAAAGGTGAGGGTTTCCCTTCCTTCACCAATGATGCTGCACTCGCCCGTATTTCCTCCACTTCCCCGACATCTGTCCTCACCCTATCTTTCTACTGCCTTAACAGGGATAGAATTCCTCCTTTACTCACATTATACTCCACAACTTCCACCTTCTTCAATGGGATCCTACCATCAAACATACCTTTACCTCCTCCTACTCTCCACTTTCTTCAGGGATCACTCCCTCCATGAGTCCCTTGTCCACTCCTCCCTCCCCACTAATCTCTCCCCTGGCACTTACCCCTTCAAGCAGCAGAAGTGCTACATCTGCCCATTTGCCCCAAACAGTCTTTTCAAGTGAGGCAACACTTCACCTGTGAATCTGTTGGGGTTATCTACTGTATCTGGTGCTCCCAATGTAGCCTCTGCTGTATTGATGAGACCTGACATAGATTGGGGGGTTGTTTTGTCAAGCACTTTCCTCCATCTGCAAAAAGCAGTATTTCCTCATGGCCAACCATTTTAATTCCAATCCCCATTCCCATTCCAATATGTCAGTCCATGGCCTTCTCTACTGCCATGATGAGGACACTCTCAAGTTGAAGGAGCAACACCTTGTATTCCACCTAGGTGGCCTTAAGCCTGATGGCATGATGATTGATTTCTCCAACTTCTGGTAATATTTCCCTCTCTTCCCTTTTCTTCAATTCCCTGTTCTGACCCCCTTTTACCTCTTCTCTTCTCACCTGCCTATCACCTTCTCTGAGCGCCTCTCCTCCTCTTTCTCCCATGGTCTGCTCTCCTCTCCTATCACATTCCTGATTCTCATGTACTTTTCGCCTCCTGGCTTCTACTTCACCCCCCTCCCCTACCTACCTGACTTCACCTATCACCTTCTAGCCTGTACTCCTTCCCTACCTCCCACCTTCCTATCCTGGTTTAGTTCCTTTTCTTTTGGCAGTTCTGGTGAAGATTCTTGACCCGAAACATCAACTGTTTATTCATTTTCATCGATGCTGCTTGACCCTGCTGAGTTCCTTCAGCATTTTGTGGGAGCAATGGCTTTTGCAGAGATTGGAAGAAGGAGATCATGGAAGTCATTGGTGCATTAGCAGAAGTGCCAATAAACAACTGGCATATGGCTCATCAGATGAACTGCAGCATGGGTTTGAAAAACAGTAGGAAGTAAATTTTGTTAATCAGATTATGATATTTCATTCATTTCTAACCCCCCCCCCCACCCACCATTCAGTGTTAGTTAACTTTCTTTGTTGGATGAGTTGCATCTTATACTACTTGTGCCCTCTAAGGGCTCATTACATTAAAACTGTGAAGCCACTCTATTTTTAAGTTATCTATTGCAGTAAAGAAGAAAATCATGTCAAATCATAAACAGGAGAAAGTCTACAGACGCTGAAAATCCAAAGCAACATGCACATAATGCCGGAGGAACTCAGCAGTTCAGGCGGCCTCTGTGGAAAATAGTAAATAGTCGACATTTCAGGCCGTGACCCTTCTTCAGGACCGAGTCAAAGAGTGACAAAAAAGTTTGATTATTTTCTTCTACATTTCCTGGGACATTAAACTCAAAGGCCAAGAAGGACTTTATCCTCCCCCTCAGGCTGGGTAGAGGCCAGGAGAGTGTTCCCACCTTCTGCTGTATCAATGTGAGATTGTGAGCAAGTGTTGTCCAAGCGACAAAAAGGGTTTAATTAACTAAATCCACCAATGATATTGGCAAGTTGCTTTATCTCTGTACATGTATCCATATGTCCAATAGTGTAGGTGCTGGTGATTTGGAAGCATGCTTGCTTGTCCATCTGTGTCCAAGTGTGGTAGTATAGGAGAAGGACAACCTGGGAGAGTATGTGCATGTTTACATATCTTCAGGTATACGAGCAAGCATTGCAGATGAAGACAGGGCACTTAACTACAGTGCTTATGACTGTTCTGTCTAAAAGATCTTCCATGTGCCTCCTCTTTCATTAAAGAACAATGAAAGCTACATAGCCTTTCGTCTGTTTTACATCAGTGCAGACTGTCCAGAGTTGACCTTTCACCCGCGGGAACAGAGACGTCACCTGGGAACAGAAAGCTCTTTACAGGGACTGGTTTCCTGTGTAAAAAGAGAGTTGATTTCAAGGAGAAAAATATGGTTCTCAGGGAGCTGTATTGTGGAACTTGCTAGCTGGGATTGGGACAACTGTAGAGGTACATGTGTGAATTGAGCTGCTGAAGGTCTGGACAATGTTATTTGCTCAGTGCTGTCTGATGTCTGGTTGCTTTACAGACCCTCGAAGTACTGTTCTCCCTCAGAATATCAGCACCTCCCTCACCACTGGCCCTCAGCCCTCTCATTTTTGACTCATTTTTAGGAAATCCAGACTGCAGCTCCTCCCAGTGGAATGCTGCAGAGAGATGCCAGCTATTCCAAGGCAAGAGCCATGGAGTCAAGCAGCATGGAAGCATTCCATTTGGCCCAGCACATTTATTCTGAGCAAAGTAGGCTAGTCCTATTTGCTTGTGTTTGGCCCATATTCTTCTAAATCTTCCCTATCCACATACCTGTTCGTTACTGCCCATTACACCACTGGCATATAGGGCAGCAAAATCAACTTCCCAGCTCGTTAATTCACCTCCATTCCCCCCCCCCCCACTCCTCAGTTTCACCTATCACTTTGTGTTTCTTCCTCTCCTCCCCCCACCTTCTAACTCTGACTCCTCATCTTTTTTTCTCCAATCCTGATGAAGGGTCTCCACCCGAAACATTGACTATACTCTTTCCATAGATGCTGCCTGGTCTGCTGAGTTCCTCTAGCATTTTGTGTGTGTTGCTTGGATTTCCAGTATCTGCAGATTTTCTTTTGCGTGTGAACATCTAACATCTACTTTACCTATTGTATGTCCCTTAATTATTTGCTAAGCCTCTGCAAACCTCAACCTCCTTTGCTCCAGGAAAAACAGGCTCTGCCTATCCAGTATCTCCTTATAACTGAAGCTCTCCAGCACTGGCAACATCCTTGTGGATGTTTTCTGCAGTCTCTCAGATCTATTATAGCATGTAATGCTGGTGGTGAGGGATACAGAATGAGCAAAAGTTTGCAAGGAAACATGATGTTTATTACCGTAATAAATTCTAACTTGAACCACGTTTGTCAATATTTATTGACAATATTGCTCTGTCGTGGGCTTAAACCATTTCTGTCCAATCATGCAAGTATCAAGAAACCAGCAGTAGTTGTAAATGCAATTAAATTACAGGCATGAGAGATGGGTTGGTAGATCATACAATGTGGTCCCCCTTTTTAACTTAAAAACCTTTCACAAAGCCTCGTCAACATGAAAGAAACTCAGAAACTGATGATTCATGGGTTGTAAGGAACTTTTCCATCCTCTTCAATGAAAGAGAAGGCATGGATTTAGCTCTGAAGGGACAAATACTGCAAATGACATTAGTGTGTCAGTGATAGAAGGTTGCTTCTCATAGCTGTTAGGACCATATAACATAATGTAATAACCTTTTGGATGATGCATGCTTCGTTATACACAGCTAGCCCTGAATTGTTGAAAATTAAGGATTAATTCAGAGTTGGTCATTCATTTTCAGATCAGTAAATAAATTTAATCAGAAATGATCTTCACAATCGTCAAATTAACCTACAGCTTATTTTTCACTCAACTCATTCTCTTTCAGGGTGAGTCACAATGGCTGATACTGACATTGCATGAAGCATGCAAGGGTGATTTGTGACCAGAAGCGCCAGACAGAAGTTATAAGAGGTTGTGATTTGAGCTGGGAATGATTACAACCATGTTCTATTTCTGAATTCAGTGGTTTTCAAGCATGTCTTAGTTTCTAGGTTGTAAACAACAGAAGTAGGATAGACCATTGTTGGTTGAACCACCACGTTGATCAAAGTAACCAAAATCTTAACCAATCAGACAGGACAACAAAGCAAGGCAGCTGAATTGTATGGTACAGTAAAAAAGTATTCCTACTTTCACAGACACTTTGGTGTACTTGCAAGGCAATAGCAAGGGTTTATGATCAGGTACTTGTGTGGTGTTATTATAATAGAGGAGATGAGGCGGTCAACCTATACGGAGCAAGATCCGACTATCAGCAACATCATGACTAGATAAGGTGTTCTTGCAGTATTGATTCAAGGGAAAATATTGCTCCTGTTTCAAATTGGAGAGCTCCGGGACATCTTTTCAGGTTTTGTGCATAAGGTCCAGCAGAGAGACATGAACAATGATGCTCGTGATTCTTGAATAAAAGCCACCAATTGAATCACTGCTAATCTTTATGAAGGAAATGTGTTCTTGAGATCTTTCCAGCAGTTTGTGTTAGGTGAAGGGGTATGTTATTACTTTACGTATTTAAAAATATGTAAGACTACCAGGTACTGTCTAACTTGCAAGCAACATTTAATTATTTTAATTTTAAATAAATGCACTCTTAATTAATTTTGTAAGCAAGTTGCTGCTCTGGTATTGAGTTTTGAGCTCCTTATTGCAATAATTGGAGCAAAGGTTTGGAGTTTTTTTTTACTTAGCTTGAGCCAATACAGTGATTTCCCAGATAGAACAAAACTTACAGACTTATAGTACATCAAAACACAATGTGTGATCTGTTTGTCAGTGGCTGGATTCCTTCTTGATGTTCAGTCTAGTACAGGCATAGCTAAGCACATTCATTTTCTCAATGGCTAGGAACTTTTACACTATTCCAGTGCTGTTCAGTATAGTGGCTTTTGAAGATTTATGTAAATATTGTTGTGTAGACTTAATTGTTTAATACTATTGTGGTTGATACCAATTGTGGATATTACTACAAGGACAATGTATACCCTGTTTGTGTTCCATAGTCTTTCAATTTCCTCCATTAATTCATCATATTTCTGCTGTTTTTCACTTATTGATTTCGGTATGTTATGTGTTTGCAATGGCTATATCTATTAAATAAGTTGTTCTTGCATTTTTTATTCTGTAATATTATATCCCGATGGTTACTATGGATTGTCCTGTATGTAATAATGGAGCAGTTCTAATATAATTTGTTGGACCCTGACTCTAAAGCTGGACCAAGCTTGTTTTTATAGTAAGGTATGTTGTCTTTTATGAGTAAGCAATATTTTGCTGAATGGTGTTTGCCACTTGATTGTGCCTGTGTAAGTAATCAGATTGAGTTAAACTGCTGCAGAATGCCGTAAGTGTTGGATTGTTTCTGGTTCCTCTTTGCCATTTTCTGCACTTATCATCTTGAATTTGTTGTTTATGTATGAAGCCCCTCACCGGGCTCGTATGGAAACTTGCCTCATTGCCGGCACTACTAACAGCCACGAGACTCAGCAATGAGAAGGCCACCTTTCATAAACAATATACGTCGAAGGTCGGTCTGATTTGGGATTCAACCAAACAGTAACGTCGTGATGTTCTGATTAAAGAAACCTTGATTTGAGCAAATGCTGTGGAAATATTGTGCATACACAATTGGCAGTCAGCAAGAAAGAACAAATCATACACCGCATAAAATTATAAAGAAAGTATATTAAAAAAATTCAACTTTATTGAACAGTTAGTAGCGGGAAGAAAAGGGCCAGCTGCAGTTAACCCAGTCCAAATGTGCACATTGTTGGAACTCCTCTTGAAGTTGTCTCTTTACTCACATGCTGGACCTATGGTCTACGTGAAAGCACACAGCACACCCCGAACACCGCTCAAAATCCATCTTGAACAAACAGATGCTCTCTCTGGAGTACTGGCCCTTCCTTCTTGGAGCCATTCATCTGCACAAAACACATTGTGCAACAGGGACGCTCCTTCCACTGCATCCTCAGTCATCTTCCCTCCTGTCCTCTCCACCGCTCCTGCCAAACAAACCCACAAACCCCACCAGTGTCCATCACAATCTCTCTCCGCCAAGTTCTCTGTAGAATTTCTCCCAATTCCACCATTGTGATTGGCAGACACAACATTTCTAAGCTAAACATCACAGCTCCTTATCTTCACCCAAAACCCAAACAGATCAGCGAGACACACTGCTTCTACAGAAAGCTACTAAATGAAATAACCTACATCAGTAGCAGCAAAAATCTTAACCAGGCTATTACATGTATTTTTGATAATGTATTGTGTTAACCAGCTGGTCCTGTATTGCCACAAAGAACCTTTCAGTTTCTGGGAAGTGATCTCTAACTCAGAGCTAAGTGTTCGAAGCTTCTTTATCAACATCTAGTCTCCTCCGATCGTGGGGATGCCTTCCATGGAGGATCATACTCTTCCATTGGTTAACTTTTCTTTCTATAGTGATAACTTCCTTATTTCTCTGGGTTGTGTTTTCATTTAAGTTTAGTGGTGTGTACTTTTTGTTAAAATTGCATACGCCTATGTGGAGTGCTGAATCTTGCTTTTGATGATGAAAATATATCCTTAGAAGTTTGAGCTGTTGTGTAATTTTGTTACGGCTGCTATTCCTCTTCCTCCTCCTGTCCTAAGGAGAGTTAATCTGAGTGTTTGAGTGTACATAGTGTTTTCTAAAATTTGTTATTTCAGTTCTTATTTTTCTTTGTGAATTTTCCAGATTGGATTCGGACCAAGATGTTATTCCAAATGAATACATTAATATTGGTGTAGAGAAAATGTTTATTGCCTTTGTTATATTTTTTGATTTCGGTTTGGCAGATTTTCTTAAGCCTCGAGGTAAGTGCTGTCAGGTTTTCTCTTTATCTCACTATGATCAATTCACTTTGCTTGTTTATATTCCAGATACTTACAGTATATGTTTCATATTCATTTATCGGTTGTATTGTATCCTGCTGCTCTGTTTTGTATTCTACTAGTTCTATTGCACCTTTCTTTCTGTTTAAACTTCTGCATTTATCTAGTCCAAAGTTCATTTTTATGAACTATTTGAATTGATTGCTTTAGCTTTACTGATGAAGGAGTGCATAATTTCATATCGTCCATGTACAGAAGGTGTTTCAAGATATAATTCATTTGGCTGTTTTTGATTTGACCAACCAATCAGAAGGATTAGACCCAGATAGAAACATAGAAAACCTACAGCACAATACGGGCCCTTCAGCCCACTAAGCTGTGCTGAACATGTCCTTTCCTGAGAAATTACCTAGGGTTACACATAGCCCTCTGTATTTCTGAGCTCTATATACCTGTCCAGGAGTCTCTTAAAAGACCCTATCATATCCGCCTCCACCACCATCATCGGCAGCCCATTCCACGCACTCACCACCCTCTGTGTAAAAAATTTACCCCTGCTATCTCCTCTGTACCTACTTCCAAGCACCTTAAAAATATTCCCTCTCATGCTAGCCAATTCCACCCTGGGAAAAAGCCTCCGACTAACCACACAATCAATGCCTCTCATCATCTTATACACCTCTATCAGGTCACCTCTCATCCTCTATTGCTCCAAGGAGAAAAGGCTTGAGTTCACTCAACCTGTTTTCATAAGGCATGCTCCCCAATCCAGGCAACATCCTTGTAAATCTCCTCTGCACCCTTTCTATGGTTTCTACATCTTTCCTGTAGTGAGGCGACCAGAACTGAGCACAGTACTCCAAGTGGGGTCTGACCAGGGTCCTATATAGCTGCAACATTACCTCTCGGCTCCTAAACTCAATCCCACGTTTGATGAAGTGAGCACACTGAGCATCCAAAAGATGAGACTACTTCACCATACTTTCTAATGACATTAGAAGTTTCTGGAAGCAGAGCCGGTGGATTTGTTGTGCAGTCAATCAGAGGGGAGGTCTCCGTACCCCTGCCAACTCTCATTGACTGTGACCATAATCCCAACACCTGAAGTTACAGGACATAGCAACACACACAAAATGCTGAAGGAACTCAGCAGGCCAGGCAGCATCTATGGAAAAGAGTACAGTCGACGTTTCGGACCAAGACCCTACAGCAGGACTGGAGAAAAAAAGATGAGTAGATTTTAAAGGTGGGGGCGGGGAGCGAGAAACCCAAGGTAATGGGGGAGGGGTGAAGTAAAGAGCTGAGGAGCTGATTGGTGAAAGAGATACAGGGCTGGAGAAGGGGGGAGTCTAATAGGAAAGGACAGAAGGCCACGGAAGAAAGAAAAGAGGGAGGAGCACCAGAGGGAGGTGACGGGCAGGCAAGGAGATAAGGTGAAAGAGGGAAAAGGGGATGGGGAATAGTGAAGGGGGGAGCTTGCCCGTCGAGCCTGCTCCACCATTCAATAAGATCATGGCTGATCGGATTATGGATTCATCTCCACCTACCGGCCTTTTCTCCATAGCGCTTAATTCCCCTACTATGTAAAAATCTATCTAACCTTGTCTTAAATAAATTAACTGAGGTAGCCTCCACTGCTTCACTGGGCAGAGAATTCCACAGATTCGCCAATCTCTGGGAAAAGCAGTTCCTCCTCATCTCCGTCCTAAGTTTACTCCCTCGAATCTTGAGGCTTTGTCCATAAGTTCTTGTCTCACCTACCAATGGAAACAACTTCCCTGCCTCTATCTTATCTATCCCTTTCATAATTTTATGTTTCTCTAAGATCTCCTCTCATTCTTCTGAATTCCATCGAGTATGGTCCCAGGCGTCTAACCCCCTCATTTCTGGAATCAACCCGGTGAATCTCCTCTGCACCGCCTCCAAAGCCAGTATATCCTTCTTCAAGTAAGGAGACCAGAACTGCATGCAGTACTCTAGGTGCGGCCTCACCAGTACCCTGTACAGTTGCAGCATAACCTCCCTGCTCTTAAATTTAATCCTTATAGCAATGAAGGCCGACGTTCCATTTGTCTTCTTGATAGCCTGCTGCACCTACAAACCAACCTTTTGCAATTCATGCACAAACACTCCCAGGTCCTTCTGTGCACCTTGTGTTTCTCACTCCCCTCCCCCGCCTTTTAAATCTACCCCTCATCTTTTTTTTTCCAGAATCAGAGAATCAGAATCAAGTTTATTATCACCGGCATGTGGCATGAAATTTGTTAACTTAGCAGCGGCAGTTCAATGCAATACATAATCTATTTATTTAAATAATAAATAAACAAGCAAATCAGTTATGTATATTGAATAAATTAAAAAATGTGAAAAAACAGAAGTACTGTAAATTTAAAAAAAAAGTGAGGTAGTGTTCAAAGATTCAATGTCCATTTTGGAATGGGATGGCAGAGAGGAAAAAGCTGTTCCTGAATCACTGAGTGTGTGCCTTCTGGCTTCTGTACCTCCTACCCAATGGTAACAGTGAGAAAAGGGCATGCCCTGGGTGCTAGAGGTCCTTAATAATGGACGATGCCTTTCTGAGACACTGCTCCCTGAAGATGTCCTGGATACTTCGTAGGCTAGTACCCAAGATGGAGCTGAATAGATTTACAACCTTCTGCAGCTTCTTTCGGTCCTGTGCAGTAGCCCCTCCATACCAGACAGTGATGCAGCCGGTCAGAATGCTCTCCACGGTACAACTATAGAAGTTTTTGAAGTATTTGTCTTGCCTTCTTTATAACAACATCGATATGTTGGGACCAGGTTAGATCCTCTGAGTTCTTGACACCCAGGAACTTGAAGCTGCTCTCTCTCCACTTCTGATCCCTCTTTGAGGACTGGTATGTGTTCCTTTGCCTTACCCTTCCTGAAGTCCACAACGTTGACTGTACTCTTTTTTTGCGTAGATGCTACCTGGCCTGCTGAGTTCCTACAGCATTTTGTTTTGTTGCTTGGATTTCCCGCATCTGCAGAATTTCTCCTGTTTGTTAAGGACATAGTTGATGAGATTCCGCAACTCGACATGAGGAATTCTGCAATGCTGGAAATTCAAGCAACACACATCAAAGTTGCTGGTGAATGCAGCAGGCCAGGTAGCATCTATAGGAAGAGGTACAGTTGACGTTTTGGGCCGAGACCCTTCGTCAGGACTAACTGAAAGAAGAGCTAGTAAGAGATTTGAAAGTGGGAGGGGGAGGGGGAGATCCAAAATGATAGGAGAAGACAGGAGGGGGAGGGATGGAGCCAAGAGCTGGACAGTTGATTGGCAAAAGGGATATGAGAGGATCATGGGACAGGAGGCCGAGAGAGAAAGAAAGGGGGAGAAGGGGAAAAACCCAGAGGATGGACAAGGGGTATAGTGAGAGGGACAGAGGGAGAAAAAGGAGAGAGAGAAAAAGAATGTGTGTATATAAATAAATAACGGATGGGGTACGGGGGGAGGTGGGGCATTAGCCGAAGTTTGAGAAGTCAATGTTCACGTTATCGGAAGTTCGAGAAGTCAATGTTCACATTAGCAGAAGTTTGAGAAGTCAATGTTCCCCAACTAGACTCTTCTTCTGAGATTTTCCTGTTGGTTGGCAGAGGCACCATCTGTGCACATAAAGTACATGAACAGCACAATGGTCAGCATAGTGCACTTTATGCCCAATGACTGGACCTAGGTTGGGTCATAGCAGGTGAACTTTACCTTGATGGTATGCATCAGCCCACTATCAGAGTATTTACGATTAATATCCTGGAGAATGGGCACCCAAGTCATTTCAGACCCTGAGAAAGTAAGATCTATGTGAAAACGAAGATTGTAGGAATAGCTACAGACAACTTCTGTGATGGTTGGTACATTTGTCAGCAACCCCTCAAAGCAGAGTGATTGTATGGTTCAAAGGTTAGAATCCTTCTTGTTCAAAGACAGGTGATTGCAGAGGATGTGCAGGAACCTCTCCCAATCCAAACTCTGTCCCTTTCTTGACTCTGAGGGGCTACAGCAAGTTGGGGGACATATTAAGATCGCACAACCCACTTCAGAGGAACCTGATCTAGTCGTCTTTCTAGGTGAGCACTGTGTCACTGGTCTGCTCATCAGACATTACCATGAGCAAGTATGTCTTCAAGAATGACATTTTTAAAGTGAGAATGGTTAAAGGCTGTGCAGTTAGTTAGACTGTTTCAAGACTCATCCCTGAGGCTGTCCATTCTTTTGCTAAACACGTGATGAAATGATTATTTGACTTTTAGTTTCAGTAATGTAAGTTTGACATCAGGAATGCCAGGCGGGGAGTGTTCTGCTTCTAGAGGTGCTGTTTGTTTTGTACAAACATTAGTTCTGGTTTGTAAACTGTTTTTTAAATCATTACCTGTGCGGGTTAATTCGGATTTCGATTTGGAGCAAACAGGGTAGAAAGACATTCATCTCCATCCATTCTTTATTTGCCCTTGAATCAGTAATATCTGTGAGTCTTAAGCTTTCCTAGTATTGGTAAGTACTTAGTTGATGTACTTTGAAGGAAGTATTATGTTTATTGTTCATTGCTATTAAGCTATTGTTGCACCACGTGTTCGCTCTGGACCATGGCACAGCTACAGAAAGTTGCATGCGTAAATTACCTTGTTCATCACTGATCGCGGGAAAAGTTGATGATATTAATATGTTCAGTTGTGTGACGATCTGTATTGAATTGAATATGTGTTTTATTTAACGTTCTGCATTTTCATCAAGTTTCCTCATTGAAAACCCTGAAGAAAGCTTCCAGCTCGGGTGATTTTTGAGCAGGTGTTTATCTCCCTGCCCAGCTTTGTACACAATGCACTAAGGCAGTGGAGATGGTTTGTCCATCCTGTTGGGGGTGGTCTCTCATTGAGTCTATTATGTTTCTTGTATTTACTGTGAATGCCCGCAAGAAAATGAATCTCAGGTTTGTATATAATATGTACTTTGATAATAAATTTACTTTGAACTTTGAACTTTGCATCATTACCTGGTATAAAAACAACAATGCTCAGGAATGGAAAATGTCAAAGCCCTCCCCTCCATTGAACACATTTACGTGGAGGGCTACCACAAGAAAGCAGCATCCATCATCCAAGAGCCCACCATCCAGGCCATGCTCTCTTCTCATTACTACCACTGGGCAGGAGGCTCAGAAGCCATAGCTCCCACACCTCTGACCTATTAACCGATGGCCCAATTATTTGGAATCCACTGTATGTTTGTCCTTTGATAGGAAATTTTACTTTGACAAAGATCAATAAGGCAAATGAAGGGAGCAATAGAGTTTTAGCCAGAAGGAAACCTTGTTTCATTTTATCACATGGGGCGCTCTATCTAGTTCTTGAGATGGGGAAGAAAGACTAATCCAATTACAGTGGATTCCGGTTAATTGGGCCATCAGTTACTTGGGGCAGCTGCTTATCTGGGACAACTCTTAAAGAACAAAAGCTAATTGAGAAAATTGCTGAGACTCGCTTCGTTTATTTGGGACACTCTGCCACTTAATTGGTGCAGGAGACTGCTGCCGAACAGTTCGAACCAGCGTCAGATGCATGCGCTTGTGGAATCAAATTAAGCAGTCATCCATTTCATTACTATTTGTGGAATGTTGCTGTGCACAGTATTTCTTAGGTTAGCTGATGGAAATATAACAAAGAGCCGTTTTGCTCTTTTTTCTATTGTATGGTGTAATATGAAGATAACCATCTCAAGGAATTCTTTCTCATGTGAAGGAGAAGGAGAATAGTCACCTAGAATTCTAAGCATAGAATTTTCCTGCTTTTGTTTTACTAAATGGAGGCAGTAATGGTGCCCTAAAGAATATTATATATCAACAGCCAGGTCACCCAACAGCAAGAAATGGAAGATCAGCCAGTGTACAGCAACAGCAAAATCAATGGAATACATCCAAAGTGAAAGCATGGTTCTTTTTATCATTTTCTCATATTCCACTTCCATCTTGCTTTATCATATCCTTAAGATATGTTGCTACTCCTTCTGAAATTCTTTACCCCTGTCAGAATTATGAGTATCTTCTCTACATGGACTGAAATAGTGCAAAAACACAACCTTCTCTAGGGAAGGACAAATGATATCTGTCTTGCTGATTTATGTCCATTAATCCAGAATAATTATGCTTCCAGAAGTATAATCACAATCACCTGTGCAAACACTTTACATTATACTTCGTATTTTATTGTCACCAAATAATTGATACTAGAACGTACAATCATCACAGCGATATTTGATTCTGCGCTTCCCACTTCCTGGATTACAAATCAATAGTAAATATTAAACATTTAAATTATAAATCATAAATAGAAAATATAAAAATGGAAAGTAAGGTTTGCAAAAAAACCGAGATGCAGGTCCGGATATTTGGAGGGTACGGCCCAGATCTGGGTCAGGATCTGTTCAGCAATCTTATCACAGTTGGAAAGAAGCTGTTCCCAAATCTGGCCGCACGAGTCTTCAAGCTCCTGAGCCTTCTCCCAGAGGGAAGAGGGACAAAAAATGTGTTGGCTGTGTGGGTCGTGTCCTTGATCATCCTGGCAGCACTGATCCGACAGCGTGTGGTGTAAAGTGAGTCCAAGGACGGAAGATTGGTTTGTGTGATGTGCTGCGCCATGTTCACGATCTTCTGCAGCTTCTTCCTGTCTTGGACAGGATAACTTCCATACCAGCTTGTGATGCACCCTAGAAGAATGCTTTCTACGGTGCATCTGTAAAAATTAGTGAGGGTTTTAGGGGACAGGCCAAATTTCTTTAGTTTTCTCAGGAAGTAAAAGCGCTGGTGGGCCTCCTTGGCAGTGGACTGTGCTTGGATAGACCAAGTCAGGTCATTTGTGATATTGACCCCGAGGAACTTAAAGCTTTTGACCTGTTCCACTTGCGCACCACCGATGTAAATTGGGTCGTGCGGTCCGCGACTCCTTCTGAAGTCAACAACCAATTCCTTTGTCTTGCTGATGTTGAGGCATAGGTATTGTCTTCACACCATGTCACCAGGTTCTTAATTTCCTCTCTGTACTCAAACTCATCATTACCCGAGATACGGCCTACAATTGTTGTGTCATCAGCAAACTTATATATTGAGCTTGATGGAAACTTGGCTACACAATCATGGGTGTACAGTGAGTACAGCAGGGGGCTGAGTACACAGCCTTGTGCGGCACCGGTGCTCAGAGTGATTGTAGAGGAGAGCTTGTCCCCTATTTTTACAGCCTGGGTCCTGTCTGTGAGGAAGTTGAAGATCTGAGTGCTAAGGCCCAGGTTCTGGAGCTTAGGAATCAGTTTATTTGGAACGATGGTATTAAAAGCAGAGCTGTAGTCAATGAAAAGGAGCCTTACGTATGCACCTTTATTCTCCAGGTGTTCTACGGAGGAATGTAGGGCTAGAGAGGTGGCATCTGCCGTTGACCTGTTGCTCTGGTAGGCGAATTGCAAAGTGTCGAGGTTGACCGGTAGGCTGTGGTTGATGTGTGCCATAACCAATCTCTCGAAGCACTTCATAGCAATTGATGTCAGAGCCACAGGTCGATAGTCATTCAGGCATGCCACCTTGCTCTTCTTCGGCACTGGGATTATCGTTGCCTTCTTAAAACATGAGGGGATCTTAGACTGAAGCAAGGAGCAGTTGAAGATGTCAGCAAACACTCCAGCTAGCTCGCTTGCACTGGCCCAGAGAACCCATCCTGGGATGTCATCTGGGCCCTTTGCCTTCCTTGGATTTATCTTCAGGAAGGCCCTTCTAACGTCCTCCTCGGTGACGATGAATCCCGATGCCAACAGGTCTGGTTCATCCGGAGGGAGCGGGACGCTCCTCTTCTTTTCGAATCTTGCGTAGAATACATTAAGTTTGTCAGGAAGAGAAGTGCCACAGCTATTGATGTTCCCAGCCTTTTCTTTGTGCCCAGTGATCTCATTTAGAACCTGCCATAGTCTACTGGCATCCCTTTGGTTAGCCTGGGCTTCCAACTTGGCTCTATATTGCCTCTTGGCACCCTTAATGGCTTTCTGAAGTTCATGCCTGGATTCCGTGTAGCAACTGGTATCCCCGGACCTAAAAGCTGTAGCTCTAGCCTTCAAAAGGGACTTGACCTCCTAATTCATCCAAGGTTTCTGGTTAGGGAATACCCGGATCGTCTTGCGAGACACACAGTCCTCCGTGAATTTCCAAATAAAGTCCGTGACAGCTGAGGCATACTCATCGAGGTTAGCTGCCGAGTCCTTGAATACTAACCAGTCCACGGATTCAAAGCAGTCACGGAGGACCTCATCTGTTTCTTCTGTCCAACGCAACACTACTTTTGACACCGTGACCTCCCGCTTCAGTTTCTGTTTGTAAGCCGGGAGGAGGAGTATGGCCTGATAGTCCGATTTTCCGAAGTGAGGTCGTGGGGTGGAACAGTAGGCATCCTTGACCGCTGTGTTGCAGTGGTCAAGTATATTCGGGCCTCTAGTGGGGCAGGAGACATGCTGGTATAACTTTGGTAGTGCCTTTCTGAGGTTGGCCTGGTTAAAGTCCCCGGCTGTAATGAGCAAAGCCTCCGGATACCTGGTCTCAAGTCCACTGATGTTGGCATGCAGTATGTTCAGAGCACACTCCACGTCCGCCTGGGGGGAATGTAGACCGCTGTCAGTATGACTGAGGTGAATTCCCGTGGCAGATAGTAGGGACGACACTTCACCGACAGGTGTTCCAGGTCCGGGCTGCAGCACACTTACATATGGAGTTGGTGCAATCCACAGCTGAATTCACTCTTGTAATTTTCTAATCGTCCAAGAGGATCACAACCTTGCCGTAGGGTTTGGAGGCTTGTGTGCCTCAATGACCAGGAAAGCTACGTTGGCTGGAATCAGGGTTTTATGCTTTGGCTCTTGGAAGGGTCACCCATGCCAAACACCACAAAGGGTAGAAGACAGACTCAGAGTGGTCCACAGGTCCTCCAGGGTAGGTGCTTCAGCTCAAAGCTAACAGCACTGACTGGTAAAACAAAATTGCTACAGAAACAGCAATGAAGAATCCTTCTACATCTGAGTGTGATGGTATTCTTGAGTCTCCACCCGGGACTTGCATGACTAACAGTAGTGAAAACCAAGAGGAGGCTGCTGACATGATGAAGGAAGCCCTGAGCACCGCTGGAAATGGAGAACCTTCATTGCTGCTCTAAATGCCAGTGGTATATCAGGTAGTAAATAAGTAGCTAAGTTATTATCTAATGCAAGCACACAGCTTCTGAATGATGGGGGCCTTGAGCCATTGCTGTAGATGGTGGTATTACTTGACCTGATCAGTATCTTTGCCATGGAGATGTCAGTGGAAATTTCGCTCTGGTAGTTTAGAGGTTGTCGTGGTTTCTCGTTTCTCACAATCGACAAGGGGACGCGGAAAACTCGTCAAGACGTTTTAAACTTTAATTTGCAAATCAAAGCTGAGACAATCAGAAAGCTAGTAGCTGACTGCCCGTTGAGGCTTGTATACAGCATTTTTTATAGCAATTTTCCTATCTTAGCTACATTATCATATCCAGTCGGCCTGTGATTACATATCATCAATATATCCGCTCTCGACTTTCCACTATTGTTTTACTCCCCAACTTAATTATGTCCTAGTTTACATTTTAGACCAGGTGTCCTCTCATCCCTAACCACAGTTATTTCTTAATTAGTCTTGTGTTGACATACTGCCACATATTTCATCACCTTACTCACCACCGTTATCTTTCTACTTGGTTTCATTCTAGTTCTCTTCATGAATTAATAGTGATCAGGTCAAAAGTCATGGCTACATAGTGAATACCCTCTATTCAGCTAGCAGTGGTTATATAGTAAATATAGAAAATACAATGTGTACATTTGAGTAAATACTGTAATACATAGAAAATACAATGCATCCATTTGCATTTTCCAATATAATCTCCCCTTTGAGACCCACAAGGTGTCATACAGAAAGAGAGAGGACTGAGAGTCTATGCACAAAAGCTGAAATAAAGCCCCGCATTTACTCCCAAATTTGGGTTAAACTATAGTTTCCTGCACTTAGGACTTAAAGTGTTCTCTCCCTACCTCCCTAGGCTGCTGAGCCAAAAACTTATCCCTTCGTATCTGAGACAGGGAAAAAGACTCAGGAGCCTTCACAGTCTAATCCCCACATATTTCATCTCTCTCCTGTTCGTCTTGCGTGTCTCGTAGACTGTACGAACACATCATCGGTGCCTCCTTCTTCATAGGGCTTGACCCAACAATTTCCAGGAGCATCGGAAACCGTTTCATTGCAGCACGCACTACAAGCGACTTGAGGCATGGAAGAAAACAACACAGAATGACCGCACAGCTTAGCAATACAATACCGATGGTTACTGCAATCTTGGTCAGCCATGCTCCCCATCCTCCTAGTTTACTGTTTAACCAGTCAAAGAACTGGTGTCCAAACCCTGCATTTTGTTTAACTTCCTTTCTTAGATTTTTCAGTTTATTCATTGCTCTGGTAAATGATCCCTCCGGACTAGTGTTATTCGGTATAGAAGTACAGCACTGTTCCCCGAACACTACACAAACCCCTCCTTTCTCTGCCAGTAGCCAGTCTAGTACCTGTCTATTCTGCCACGCCACTCTACTGATTGCATCTAGCTGCTGTCCCAAAGCCTCTAGTGCATCATCGGTGTAGTTAATGAATCTCTGTTGATTATAATATATATAATTTATCCATTCAACATTTTTGCTAAACCCTATTACAGGTATAAGTGCTTCCCAGCCCGCAGCAATCTCATTTCTTGCCTTAAACTCGTTAGGTATACCCCTCGGCTGTCCTATACTGTTGATCCGAATCGTCAGGTGGGGCTCATATTTTCTCTTCCTCCGTTTTAGTATCTGTTGCCTCGAGGTGTCAAACTGTATTTCAGGGGATACTACAACTTCTTGAATCAGCATAACACGCGTACATGTACCTACCCAGTTAAGGGGAAGCGTGGATCTCAGACCCTCCTCCTGTCCACACAGCCGCCAGGTATCTGCTAATGGGATGGTCTGGGAGTTCAGTGCCCCCTCGGGCAGAGGGGCACCTGTCTGGTATCTTCGGCCTGGGGTTACATCCCAAATCTTAACACAGTTGCCGCTGAAATGCCCAACCGAGAGGTCACCCGTCCGTGTGAAACATTCATAACTCAAATGTTCCTGCATTTTAAGCTTTCCAAAAGTGGGTGTCTGGCTTCTTTTATTTATAGCCCACGGTCTGCTGTAACTACAGTTAGAGGCAAGCTTGTTTTGATCAAATTGCAAGGAAGCCTGGTATAACATACACCAATAAGGGCAATATGGGGTGTTATCATTACGTTTCTGATAACAAGGATCCGTCCCGCTGCAAATTCCCATGCTGCAGGTCTTGACTACACTTGGACACTGCTGCGCACACTGCCCCCTCCGCTCCTTTCGCCATTGCGTGCAGGTGGAGGAGTTATAAGGCATGGGGGCTACGTATTGCACCGGACTTGCCCTTGAGCATAGATAACAATTCTGTCTCTTCATCATCCCTGCTGTATAATTTTCCCATTGGTACCACATGTTCTGGTACCATAGTACGGAGGTAACCGTTGTGCTCCTCTTACTCCTTTCTCTCTGGTTTTGTGGGATCCTAACAGTCCCATGCCACATCTGCCAAATTAATGGTCTCCAAATCTGCACAAGAGTATCTGAGTGTATCATCCCGGGGGGCGGGACTGGTCGCCCCCAAGTTGTCCCCATTATCTGAAAGAGTACTACCATCCATAACCCCATCCTTAGGATCTTCGGGCCTGTCCTCAGGACCAAAAATTTCCCTTATTACTTGGTCAAGTTCCTGCGGTTCAGTGTCAGCTTCTTGTTGCTCTTGTCTGTCCCCTACCGTTTGTTCCTCTTCATCACTTACCTCGGGTGGCCCACCTGACTGTACCTGCGGGACTGCTGTAGTGCAGTGATTGAGATGATACCAGGTGGAGCATCCTTCCACTTGAACTGCGGTGGGTGATGCTTTGGTTACTGTAAAGGGTTCTTCCCTTCTGGGTTCGTTCCACTTTCTTCCAAACGCTCACACGTAGACCTGATCGCCTGGCTTGATTGGTCCTTCCCCTTGATCGATCTCTGGCTCTTTCTGCTTTTCCTGTGCATAGATAGACTTATGTATCATAGTTAATTGCCGAATGTATTGTTTTAATTCCAATTCCAATTGTTCCAAACTAGGCCCTTTATATGGGCCTCTCCACTGGGGCACTGGCATGAGCCTTCCGGTTAGCATTTCATGCGGTGCTAGACACGTCATCCGATTAGTCTGCATGCGGTAACTCATTAATGCTAACGGTAGTGCATCGACCCAGTTGAGTTTAGTATCTGCACAGATTTTGTTTAGTTTGGTTTTTAAGGTCCCGTTAATTCTTTCCACCATACCCTGCGACTGAGGGTGATACACACATCCAAATCTTCGCTTTATTCTCAGTGCTTGCAGTACTAACTTGACCACTTTCTGGATGAAAGCTGGACCATTGTCTGAGCTAATTTCTGTCGGTATCCCAAACCTTGGGATCACTTCGTTTGTCAGGAATTTCACCACTGTTCCTGCCCCTTGATCTTTCGAGGGTACTGCCTCTACCCATCTGCTGAATCTGTCGATTACCACCAACATGTATCTTTTCCCTCTTACTGTTTATATCATGTCTGCATAGTCAATCACTAGGTGTTTAAATGGCCCTTCAGGTACGGGTATATGACCTATTGGGGTTGTAATTCCTTTCCGAACATGATTCTGCGCAGTGTTTTTTCTGCCAAGGTTGCCTTTCCCTGTGTTTCAATTAGGTCCTCTACTATAGGTCCCGGCTCTAGACTTACCTGGGGTGCGATAACAGCGGATGTACACCCAGACGCTTTCCTGGCTGCTTCATCTGCAGCTTGATTTCCCTTTGTTACTGCATCGTTTCCTTTTTTATGTGCCTGGCATTTTACTACAACCAGTGCTTTAGGTTTCATCAGCGCTTTTATTAGATCTAAAATCTGCTGACAGTGCTGTATGAGATCTCCATTGCTCTTTTTAAAACCACTCTGTTTCCACACTGCCCCAAACAAATGACACACTCCATGAGCATATGCTGAATCTGTATAGATATCTACTTTCTCTCCCTCCATCATTTCACACGCTGCTGTCAAAGCTCTGATTTCCGCTAGCTGGGCGGAGCACGGTTGGGGACATGCCTCTTTTCTGATGACCTTGAAGTCTGCCTGATCCTATTGCACTACTGAGAACCCTGTGTGATTCCCATTGTGATCCCTGTAACAAGAGCCATCCACGAACAGGACCTTTTTATCTTCATCCTCTAATGGTTCTGACCGTAAATCTGCTCTCAATTTAGCAAATGTCATTGTTTTCCCTACACAATCATGGGGTTCTCCTTCATACCCTAAAGGGACATAATCAGCTATGTTACTGGTGGTGCAGCTCTGTATGGTTATATCTGGAAATATCAGTAGCATCTGATATGCTGCTATCCTGGCTGGTGTCAACACGAATTTCCCTCTTTCCAGTAATTCTGCTACCTTGTGGTGTGTGTACAGAATCACAGGATAGCCCATGGTTACGGATGATGCCTTTTCATATGCATAGTATAGTGCCGCGAATCCCTGATAACAAGGTGGGTACCCCTGAGCCACCTCATCCAGTTTTGCACTTTAGTATGCTATCGGTTGCTTTGCTTTACCTGTGCCAGTCTCCTGCATTAGAACTGCCGTGGCATAACCTTCCTGTCGGTTGGATACGTACAGATAAAAGGCCTTCTCGTAGTCAGGCAAAGCTAATGCTGGGGCTGACTGCAATTCCTGCTTTATAGTATTGAAAGCCACTTCCGCCTCCTCATTCCACTGTAGATTACTCCTCAAGTTTGTATGTCCTGCCTCCTTCATTATTTTCCTTAGTGGCGTTACAATTTCAGCATATTCCTCAATCCAATCTGAACTATATCCTGTCAGTCCCAGAAAAGTCATCATCTGTCTCACTGTCTGGGGCTTGGGAGCTTTAGTTATAGCCTCAATTTGATCCGGCGCTATTGCCCTCGCTCCCTTGGCTATCACTCTACCTAGGTATTCTACCTGTTGCTTGCAAAATTGCAGCTTCTTTCTAGATACCTTATGCCCTCCATGCGCCAGTCTCTCTAAAAGGGTTATGGTATCCTGTTCACACTGTCCCTCACTTTCGGAGCAAATCAACAAATCATCCACATACTGTATCAATGTACTTTCCAATGATATGCCCTCTAGGTCCGCCTTTAACACTTGATTAAATACGTGTGGTGAATGTTTAAATCCTTGCCGCATTCTAGTGTAGGTATACTGGTTGTCTCTGTATGTAAATACAAATAGGTACTGACACTGATCTGCCAGGGGTACGCTGAAAAAAGCTGAACACAAATCAATCACTGAAAAATAGTCTGCCTCTGGTGGAACATTAGTCACGAGCGTGTGTGGGTTGGGAACTACCGCTGGCCAGTCCTCCACTACCTCATTCACCGCTCGCAAGTCATGCACCAGTCTCCATTTAGATTTATCCGCTTCTAGGACCGGTAACAGTGGGATATTACATGGGTTGTCTGTCCTTTTGAGTACTCCTGCCTCCAGTAGCCCCTGTATCGTTGGCGCTATTCCCTCTTCTGCCTCTGGTTTCAGGGGATATTGTGGTCTCCTGGGTGGAACTGCTCCCTTTTTGAGCTTTATTTCTACCGGACTGGCTGTTCTTATTCTCCCTACATCCGTGTCATGTTGTGACCACAGAATAGATGGTAATCTATCCAGCCTGTTATCTCTCTGCTGGCCTTCTTCCTTTTCCAATAACGTCAGGTGTGGTTGGGGAGTTACTTCGATCACCTTTGTTGTTCCTACTATATCTATATCTACCTCTATTTTAAAGTAGTCGTTGTCTCCCGATACCCACACCTGTGGCATAACTTTCCTCCACACCACTACGGTTCCAACATGTTTTACTAAGGGTCCTAGGTCTTTAGACGGATGTCCCTCATTTACCAGCAGCGTTATGTGGGGCTCAGCTTCCGGTATCCTGTACCATTTTTCTAAGAAGGTATTCCACCTGACTTGCAGGGCTGCCCCTTGTCTCCCAATTATTATAGCTTCTCCTGTTAGGTGCTGCTAGTTGCCTGCCTCCTTGTGCCATCTCTCCCTTAACTCTTTGTTCTGAGTTCCGTCAAAAATCACTGTGCAGTGTAACTCGGATTTGGGCACTACAGCCTGGGGCAATATAGCTTGCACGCCCTTTTTCCATTTTTCCCAGGTTTCCAGATCTGATCTTCTATGTCTCCTATCCAGAAGACATTAGCTTTCTTGACTTCCCGCACTAGTAATTGAGCATTTACGCTTTCCACACTCAACCCACTTCTGGTACATTCTAATTTTAATTCTAGTTTTAATAGGCATCTCTGCATAGCAAATTAATCAGAGTTCCTTTGGACACTAACATCGACAAAACTATTCCTTTGCTGCCCATCCTTAATCTCACTGGAGCTGTACATTGTGTCAACAGTGTTTTTCCTGAGAACCCTACAGTCTTAATAAATTTTCCTGACATGGGAAGGTGAAGGGCATACTGCGGCTGTACGCAAGTATACGTGGCTCCAGTATCTATCATCATTGGTGTCAGCTGCCCTTCTAACACAACCTGAACAATGGGTTCCTCCTCTGCCTCCCTTGTTATCACTGGGTAGTGTCCCTTCCCACCTGAGTTCTCTGGGCACCCCTAATGTCTTGCATAGGGGTTCACGGGTCCACTCGGGCCTGCGGGGACTGGTCCTTGGCTAGACTGTGGTTCCCATCTCATTGGTTCCCGCTGGTATGTGACGGCCCATGGCTTACGTGGGCAATCCCTTCTCATGTATCCTGGCTGGTTACATCCCCAGCACAGTCTCTGTATCTCTCTTACCCCTTGTTTCCTTACTGGTCCTTCCTGCCCATAACCTCTTTGCCTCCCTCCTTGGGATTTGCAGTCCTGTCTTTGCTGCTGTTTAAATTTATCCTGTCCCTGATAGGGCATTTGCAGAAAAGCTCCCCCAAAGACGTTTATTATTGGCATGGGGTTTTCTGGACTCTGTCTTATGGCACTACCGGTCCCTCCATATAATGGCATTTCATTCATTTCAACGGCTGTGCTTAAATCGGTCACTGCTGGCAGCATCTTCTTGCCTTTTTCTTTTTCCTTCTTTTTAAGTTCTTCAAGCTGCATTTGTATCAGCTTTCTCTGCACTTCTTCTTGCTGCTCAGTCAACTTTCGTTTGTCTTTTCGATATTTTCTGACCGCATGGACTACATTGTCCCTGAATTCCTGTGGGGTCATTGTCATCAGTCCGGCCACTTCCTCAAGTTTAGACTTAACTTGGGGAGGCATTGCATCCAAAACGGTATTTGGGAACATCCAGGTCATAAACGGGTTGCCTTCCACCTCTTGTTCAGTTTCCAGTCACCACCTTTTCAACTGATTTTCTATGTAGGCTGCTGGATTTTCAGTGTCTCCCAGTGGATCCCCTTTCATGGCTTTGAGGTCCATTTTAGGTGGATAGAGCTCCCTGAGGGCCCCCCATACCCTCTGCCTCACTGTGTCAAATCTGGCCCCGTCAATCAGTGTGCTGTCTGCATTCTGTATGCCAGCCACTTCCATCAGCTCTTGTAGTTTGGAGGTTCCCATCAGCCTTATCAGCAGCACCTTCAAATCTCCCATAGCCAACATTCGTCCCATGGTTTCTTCCTCAAAGGCCCTAATCCACTTCCCTGCACCCTCATGTAGGTTGGGCAGGGTGATTTTCAGCCCTTCCAGGTCCTGGGATCCCCGAGGAATATACTGTACTTGTCCCAATCCTTTTACTAACCACGGCATCATTCTCCCTTTCCTTTCCCACATCTCCCGACTCTCCTCCTCGCCTGACTCCCCATCTGTTTCTGAGCACGTTTTTACTGGCTGCCACATGATTCTTTCCGGGGTTTTCTTTCTCCCTTGGCCTCCTCGTGGAGTTCTTCCTTTCTGCCTTGAGCTAGCATTTGCTTGGGCCCATATGAAATCCTCAAACTCCCGTTGGAAATTCATTCTCTGCTGTAATTTCCTAATCTCTTCCTCTGTTTCTAATATCTGCCTTTTCACTCTCTCTTTTTCCCCTTCAAGGCTCCTATCTCCTATCCTCTGCCTACACTCTCCTGCACCCTCTCTTTCGCTACTTAACTCTTGCTCTCCCGACAAGTTACCTTCTGCTCTGGCCTGTTCAGTTCCGTGCCCATATAACAAAGCTTTCTCTTCATCCCTTTTCGCTTTTAATTCCTGTAGCCCTTTGATCTCTTCTTCTATTTCCCTTTTTCTCCTGTTCTATCTTTGCCCTGTCTTCTTCGATTACCTTCCGTAGTTCCTCCTGCTCTTTTTCGTGATTCTTTCTTTCCTTCTCAGTATCCCAGACTTTAATTTCTCCATTTAGATCCACTCTTCCTGTTATCATCGGACACTGCATAATAGGGAGGAGGTTTTTCTACGTCTTTCAGGTCTGGGTATAGAGCCGAAGCCGGCTCCCTGTTATGCTTTTCCTTTTCTTTATCAGACTGCTCCTTTCGTTTCTCAGTGTCTTTTTTACTTACTATTAATATACCTCCCGTCTTTCTTAACCTTTCTCCCTCCATCCTAAAGAGTTTTAACACTTCCTTTTCTTGTTCCCTTTTTTTTTCTCTTTTCTTAGATTTATCTTTGGGTTTGTGATTTTTAATTAGCACTTCCATTTCCTCACATAAGCTTACATCAAACGTTCCTTCTCTTGGCCATTTCGTGACCAGTTTTTTAGTTCTTTTTTCACATTTTTCTGAAATTTCCGCGATCTTACCTTGACACACCGGGAATTTTCTGCTCAATATTTCTACTGCTGTTCCTTTCTCTGTCATGTTGCTCTCTTTTTCCTTTTTCTATTATGGTATTTTTAGAATCTCACTACTTGCCTATTTAATAATACTATTTCTCTAACTCTATTTCTATGCCTAGCCTTATGGTTCATCTCACCAGCGTCTGAATTATCTATTAAACTATCCTTATCTCTTAATACGTTCTGCCCGTGCAGACCCCTACTTAGGGCGGTATCCACAGAACCTTTTACACCTCGCCTATGCAGACCCTTACACTTAAGGCGGTATTCACGAGGATTTTTAATTCTCCTTCCCTGCCTGTTCAGACCTTCGTTTCGTGCGAAGTGGTATCCACAGGGACTTACCAACACCACGTGGAATTTTCTTACTTAACTTATTATTACTTTATTCGTACTTACCCGCACTGCCATGCTCTTGATTAATCCTCTGAGCCTCCTTTTATCCCCAGTTCTGCCAGATTCTTTGGATCGGAGAGACCCTTCGGCAGTTGCTTTACACTTCTGAGTCCCCGAGACCCCCAAAACCAACAGAATTCTTAGTCCGAATTATCGCAAAAAGCGCTCACCTTTTTTCTTTGGGTGCACCCTTAATTCTGTTAGCCCTGTGAGGGTCCCCGAGGGACCGGGAAGAGTCCCAATCTGCCGTTCCCTTCCTCGCGGGTCTCTATCCGATCCTGTTCGTGACGCCAATTTTGTCGTGGTTTCTCATTTCTCACAAACGACAAGGAGATGCAGAAAACTCGTCAAGACGTTTTAAACTTTAATTTGCAAATCAAAGCTGAGACAATCAGAAAGCTAGTAGCTGACTGCCCGTCGAGGCTTGTATACAGCATTTTTTATAGCAATTTTCCTATCTTTGCTACATTATCATATCCAATTGGCCTGTGATTACATATCATCAATATATCCGCTCTCGACTTTCCATTATTGTTTTACTCCCCAACTTAATTATGTCCTAGTTTACATTTTAGACCATATGTCTTCTCATCCCTAACCACAGTTATTTCTTAATTAGTGTTGTATTGACATACTGCCACATATTTCATCCCCCTACTTGCCACTGTTATCTTTCTACTTGGTTTCATTCTAGTTCTCTTCATGAATTAATAGTGATCAGGTCAAAAGTCATGGCTACATAGTGAATACCTTCTATTGAGCTAGCAGTGGTTACATAGTAAATATAGAAAATACAATGTGTACTTTTGAGTAAATACTGTAATACATAGAAAATACAATGCATGCGTTTGTATTTTCCAATAAGGTTAACCTTCTTGAAAGTATATTTCTGTCCTTTAACTGATTTGCCTAGTGATCCCTCCATTGTCCAAACAGCATCTAGCCTTGTGGGGTGTGATGGGTAGAGGCAGATGTGGCTTTGAGAGAGTGCACAGTAGTGTGATTCACTGCCAGAATTTTATCTTACAGACACAGGATTGCAAAACAAGAAGAAAGACCCATAAGAAATAGAGGTAAACATAAGATGTGGCACTAATGCAGAGGCTGACAAGCTCCTGGGATCAGTGTGTTTGTTTCTTTCAGTGATCTGGAGAATGTGGTTTAGCAGGTCTGGGTGGAATTGTGCGTGAAGGGCAGTGCGATTCAGAGAGGAATGTTGGAAATTGGTGTCAGCTTTGGTCTGTCTACTCATTGACACGAATGAAATATTTTAAGGATGACATTTGTGGCAGAACAAAGTCAAGATGGTGCTAAATGGCAACTCCTTTGCTTGCATCTTCAGAAACAGCTCTATTTCTATCTTTGATATCTCTTTTTTTCTTTTTCAAAGTCCTTTTGAAGTCCGTCACCTGGAGTTACACTCTGACTTTGGTTCTTTGTGGGAATGGGATCTGCTCTCAGGGCCTCACAATCGGTCGCTTTTTGATATTCCAAGTACGCGGCCTGGAAGACTAGCGCACCTTGAGGGTTCTGGATTTTCGTTGCTCTGGAGACATGCTGATCTTAGGCCAGTGCCCCTGACTGAAGCATCATGGGAGAACATGGAACATTGCGAGCAGCGGGTTCGTTGTCATGGGCTGTGTGTCCACGGAGCTGCACCTTTGTGGGGCTCCACCTCTGGGTGCAGAGCTCAGAAAAAGCGATGCAACAGACTTCTAACATCGTAAATCAGTGAGTTGTTTGTTATGTCTCCCCTCTCGTTGTGAAATGGGGACATCTCTTTTTCCCTTATTAGGGAGAGAGAGAGCCTGTGGTATGTCGAATTACTGGGTGAACGAGTAGTCTTTGGGGTACTGCAAGTCTGTGTCTTTATTGATGCTTGCTGCACGCTTGAGTGCTCAGTGGAGGGCGTGGATGCTTTTTGCTTGTAGGGTTTGGTGGGTCGTTGCCTGGCTGCTGCTTGTGCGTGGGAGGGGAGCTGGGGGAAGACTTTGGGTTTCTAACATTTAATGGTCATACATTCTTTGGGGCATGCCTCTGATTTCATGGATGCTTGTGAAGAAAAAGACTTTCAGGATGTACATTCTATACATTTCTCTGACATTAAATGTACCTATTGAAACCTATTGTTTATGTTGATTCAATGTTATTGGCAATGTTGCTATTGCCGGCCTAATTCTATCCGTATTTGCTGAGATTTATGCACCTTGTGCAGACGGATTTCTACAGCACCAATAGCCTCATTGAGGTTCCTCTCAATAGCAATTCTAAAGAAAGAGAAGATAACCCAATAGCCCTGTACTCACACAGCACCAGATAAAGTTTTCAGAAACAGGCAATGGTTAGCGGTGGAGTTATTTCTGAAGTACTGAGAAATTTCAAGTACAGGTGTTCCGCTTATGTGGCTCATTTCAGGGTTGGCACTATCACACTGTATAAGAACTGTTTTGGGTTATGGAATCCAGCACATCGGCTGCCCTGAGTGTAGCATGTGCTTCAGAACTTCTGCAACTCCTTCTGAACCTTTGAACCTTTTACAGTGAAGTAGGAAGATCAGAAGCCTGAAGGCACACACTGAGTAATTCAGGAACAACTTCTTCCCCCCCCGCTGACCGATTTCTAAATGGTCATTGTACCCATGAACACTACTTCACTTTTTATTATTTCTGTTTTAGCACTACTTTTAATTTAACTATTTTAAAACATATACACTTACTGTAATTCATTTTTTTCTATACTATCCTGCATTGCAGTGTACTGCTGCCACTAAGTTACCAATTTCATGACATATGCCAGTGATATTAAATCTAATTCTGATTCTGAAAAGTTATACCAAGGAGAACAAGGTGCTTGCATTCCTCGTTTCTGGTCAATGTGACCTTAATATCCAACCAGGTACTGACTGTGTCTTCTAGACCATCCTTTCCTACTCCATTTTTTCCATTTTTAATCTCCCAAGTTTGATGACTTTTATATTTTAAAGGAGTTAGTGTAGGAAAATGCCACTGAGGTAAAAGATTAGCCATGCAGTTTATTGAAAGGCAAAGCAGGCACAAAGGATGTCGTAGCCTTCTCCAGCTTCTTCTTCTTCTTATGTTCTTATGATACTTAATCTGGCCCACACTCAGGTTTAAACACACTTGCGTGAGAAATTGATACTGTCAGAACTTCAGTACAGTGGGACACATTGACACTCCAATCAAGACTTCCCAAGTTTCCATATTATTGCAAAATCCCTGCCTTGGTGCTTTGGTCACAGAAATGAGCTCTTGCGGCCAAGGTGTAACCATCTCTTTTAGATATGACCCAAGATACATGTGGTTGTCAAGCACTGGTTGGAATTTGTCTGAGTGTGTGGTGGAGGTGTATGTTTAAGAAGCACCCGTAGAAGAACTGCAAAGGCATAGAAGGCTGTGGACTAAATGCATGTAAATGGGGTTAGTGGCGATAAGTACTGTAGCCAGCATCAGCATGCTGGGCTGAAAGGCCTATTTCTATAGACCGGTTAGCCTAACGTCGGTGGTGGGGAAACTGCTGGAGTCAGTTATCAAACATGTGATAACAGCACATTTGGAAAGCGGTGAAATGATCGGACAAAGTCAACATGGATTTGTGAAGGGAAAATCATGTCTGACGAATCTCATTGAATTTTTTGAGGATGTAACTAGTAGAGTGGATGGGGGGAACCAGTGGATGTGGTATATTTGGATTTTCAAAAGGCTTTTGACAAGGTCCCACACAGGAGATTAGTGTGCAAACTTAAAGCACATGGTATTGGGGGTAAGGTATTGATGTGGATGGAGAATTGGTTAGCAGACAGGAAGCAAAGAGTGGGAATAAACGGGACCTTTTCAGAATGGCAGGCGGTGACTAGTGGGGTGTCGCAAGGCTCGGTGCTGGGACCCCAGTTGTTTACAATATATATTAATGACTTGGATGAGGGAATTAAATGCAGCATCTCCAACTTTGCGGATGACACGAAGCTGGGTGACAGTGTTAGCTGTGAGGAGGATGCTAAGAGGATGCAGAGTGACTTGGATAGGTTGGGTGAGTGGGCAAATTCATGGCAGATGCAATTTAATGTGGATAAATGTGAAGTTATCCACTTTGGTAGCAAAAATAGGAAAACAGATTATTATCTGAATGGTGGCCGATTAGGAAAAGGGGAGGTGCAACGAGACCTGGGTGTCATTATACACCAGTCATTGAAAGTGGGCATGCAGGTACAGCAGGCGGTGAAAAAGGCGAATGGTATGCTGGCATTTATAGCGAGAGGATTTGAGTACAGGAGCAGGGAGGTACTACTGCAGTTGTACAAGGCCTTGGTGAGACCACACCTGGAGTATTGTGTGCAGTTTTGGTCCCCTAATCTGAGGAAGGACATCCTTGCCATAGAGGGAGTACAAAGAAGGTTCACCAAATTGATTCCTGGGATGGCAGGACTTTCATATGAAGAAAGACTGGATGAACTGGTCTTGTACTCGTTGGAATTTAGAAGATTGAGGGGGGATCTGATTGAAACGTATAAAATCCTAAAGGGATTGGACAGGCTAGATGCAGGAAGATTGTTCCCGATGTTGGGGAAGTCCAGAACGAGGGGTCACAGTTTGAGGATAAAGGGGAAGCCTTTTAGGACCGAGATTAGGAAAAACTTCTTCACACAGAGAGTGGTGAATCTGTGGAATTCTCTGCCACAGGAAGCAGTTGAGGCCAGTACATTGGCTATATTTAAGAGGGAGTTAGATATGGCCCTTGTGGCTACGGGGATCAGGAGGTATGGAGGGAAGGCTGGGGCGGGGTTCTGAGTTGGATGATCAGCCATGATCATAATAAATGGCGGTGCAAGCTCGAAGGGCCGAATGGCCTACTCCTGCACCTATTTTCTATGTTTCTATGACATTTACAGAGTGATGATTATATTGTCTTAAGGTGAATTCAGCAGTAGTCAACACCAGATGTTGAATGCTAGCGCTCAAATACATTTAATTGGAATCATAGCCATAGGAAAGTACAGCACAGAAACAGGCCTTTTGGCCCATCTAGTCCATGCCGAACTAGTTAAACTGCTTACTCCTACTGATCTTCGCCTGGACTGAAACCCTCTATACCCTGACCATACATGAACTTATCCAAACTTCTCATGCACAACTTGCACTGGCAGCTCATTCCATCCTGTCATAACACTCTGAGTGAAGAAGTTTCCCCTTGTGTTCCCCTTAAACTTTTCACCTTTCACCCTTAACCTATGACCTCTATTTGTAGTCCCACCCAACCTCAGTGGAAAAAGCCTGCTTGCATTTACCCTATCTATACCCCTCATAATTTTGTCTACCTCTATCAAATCTCCTCTCAATCTTTGGTGTTCCAAGGAATAAAGGCCTATCCTATTCAATCTTTCACGTAACTCAGGTTATCCATACCCAGCAACATCCTTGTACATTTTCTCTGTACTCTTTCAACCTTATTTACTTCTTTCCTGTAGGTGGATGTCAAAAACTGCACACAATACTCCAAATTAGGATCACCAATATCTTGTACAACTTCAACATAACATCTCCTGTACACAATACTTTGATTTAATTGTCTTACATCGAATAAAGTTCATAGAAAAAATTGATTAACGTTCTGACATGAAGCACTGTTTAATAAGGACATATTTGGTTAGTCCCACTTTTAGACTGAGTTTGTAGCTTTATCTTAATGTCATTATTTTTTATTGATTGGTTAACTTTTGTGGTTAAATAGCACCATCTGGTGGCTCACTGAAATCTCAGCATTTAATTCAGAGGGCTGCACTATATTTAATAAAATCATTCCCACGTTGGCCTCATCAACCGCATCTACAGCCCCCAAAACCAGAAGGGACTGAGCCATCTTCGAATTCAAGGGCATTTCAAAGAAGAATGCGAAGAAGGTGAAAATCATTACGTTACCCTATTTATCAAGGAAGATTTTGCAACATATGAAGTGGAAATGTTCCTCTGATATAATATGATCAGATTAAGTTCAGAGGGACTGAAGCTAATTTACATAACAAACATGCTGTTGACTTGAATCTGTGCTTTTTATAATGGCTTCATTCACTGCCTATAGAAAGGTGATCGCCTGAAATTATGAAGGATTTGAATGTTAAGGGTAGCTGGAAAACTACCATGCTGGTGATGCTTGTAAGATATTCAGCATTGTTTGTAAGTCAATGTGCTCAGTACGTTTACTTTCAAATCACCCAAGCTGCTAACTGAGAAACCTATAAACCATAACATTAATAGTGGTGGTGTGATTCTTCACAAAATAAACCACACAAAATATTTCTGAAGCAAGACATACAGAATACTGGAGGAACTCAGCAGGTCAGGTAGCAACTATGGAAAAGGCTAAGCCGTAGTTCTGGGTCGAAACCCTTCAACAGGACCCTCAAGCATTTTGTCTGCGAGGCTTTTGATTTCCAGTATTTGCAGATTTTCTCATGTTTGTGAAACTTACTTAATTGAGCTTAGGTTAGATGTAACAATAAGTGTTGAAGATCCTGGTCAAGGTTTGGTATATCATATAAACTAGTCAGCTGAAATAGGCATAACGATCTCCCACAGCCCAGTACTCACAGTGACATTGATATTTCAACTTCACTTGTTACAGACACACAAATATTCTAACCTTGTGTGTCATTCCTCAGTGCCTTTGCTTCTTGTCTTTGGAGGTGTCATCAACTGTATATCACTTCATCTAAGTCTGTTGCTTGCACCTGCAGTGATCTTGTTACATTCTCCATCCCATCTCTTTCTGCCTTCTGCTCATTTCACCTTACAATTGTGATAGAATTTTCAGCTTTTTTTTCTGTTAGAACTCACCCATCCCTTAAAGAAAATTCCTGAAACAATCCTCCAATATATTTTTAAATTTGTATTTTAAATCATGTCACCTGTATCCAACTTTTGACACCTAGACAGTTCCACTTTACACCAGCTGAGAAATAGTGGAATCTTATTTTAGATATCACAGGTTCTTCAGAACACATCTGTTAGTCTTGCTATCATTTACCCAGAATAGCTTTCTCCCTTCTATACAACTTGGTAAGTTTATATGTAAAGCAGTGAACAATAGCGTTCAGTCCTAACTCTGACTATTTTGCCGCATGCATATTGTACAGTTAATAATGTTCTGAGTAAATATCTAATTGGAATTCAGGTTACAGTTGGCACATCTGGTAGATCTGCTGTTTCACAGCTCCAGAATCCTGCTTCTGGTGCTTTCTGTATGGACATTGTACTTTCTTCCTGCTGCCATCAGCTACTCTAATTTCCTCCCACTTCTTGAAGACAGACTGGTTAGTAGGTTAATTGGTTGATGTAAATCACTCTGAATGTAATTTGAGTAATGGTGGGCATATGGATAGCGGTACTTTTAAATTCCTCTGTGTTATTATTTTGGAGGACCTGTCCTGTGCGGTTATGCAGTCCTTCTAGGTGAGGCAACACTTCACCTGTGAGTCGGCTGGGGTGATATACTGCATCCCGTGCTCCCAGTGTGGCCTTCTATATATTGGTGAGACGCGACACAGAATGGGAGACCGCTTTGCTGAACACCTACACTCTGTCCGCCAGAGGAAGCAGGATCTCCCAGTGGCCACACATTTTAATTCCACATCCCATTCCCATTCTGACATGTCTATCCACGGCCTCCTCTACTGTAAAGATGAAGCCACACTCAGGTTGGAGGAACAACACCTTATATTCTGTCTGGGTAGTCTCCAACCTGATGACTTCAACATTGAATTCTTTAACTTACGTTAATGCCCCACCTCCCCCTCGTACCCCATCCCTATTTATCTATCTATCTATCTATCTATTTATTTATTTATTCTCTCTTTCCCTCTCACAATAACTCCTTGCCTGTTCTTCATCTTCCCCTGGTGTTCCCCTCCCCATTTTTTTCTTACAAGGCCTTCCGTCCCATGATACTCCCCCTCCTCCAGCCTTGTATCCCTTTTGCCAATCAACTTCCCAGCTCTTGGCTCCATCCCTCCCCCTCCTGTCTTCTCCTATCATTTCTGGTCTCCCCCTCACCCTCCCACTTTCAAATCTCTTACTATCTCTTTTTTTCTCTTAGTCCTGATGAATGGTCTCGACCGGAAACGTTGACTGTACTTCTTCCTATAGATGCTGCCTGGCCTGCTGTGTTCCACCAGCATCTTGTGCGTGTTGTATGAAGAAAGCATGGCAGTTTTCTTAGGCTTTTGTGCAGATTCAGCTTGATATCTGAAACTTTGACAAACCTCTGTAGATGTGTAGTGGGCAGTATAGTGTCTGGCTGCATCACATCCTCGTATGGAAACACCAATGCCCTTGAACAGGAAGTACTGGATATGGCCCAGTCCATCATGGCTAAAACCCTTCCCACTATTGAACACATCTTCACAAAGTGTTGTCGCAGGAAAGCAGCATCCATCATTCAGCATCCCCACTGCCCAGGACATGCTCTCTTCTCGCTGCTATCATCAGAAAGAAGGTACAGGAGCCTCAAGACTCACACCACCGGGTTCACGAGCTGTTACCCCTCAATCATCAGGCTCTTGAACCAAAGGGGATAACTTCAATCAACTTCACTTCATCATTGAAATGTTCCCACAACCTATGGGCTCACTGTCAATGACTCTTCATCTCATGTTGTGGATATTTGTTGTTTATTTATTATTAGTATTATTTCTTTATTTTTGTATTTGCACGGTTTGTTGTCTTTTGTACACTGGATGAACGCCCAAGTTGATGCAGTCTTTCATTGATTCTATTATGGTTATTATTCTATTTTGGATTTATTGAGCATGCCCGCAAGAAAATGAATTTCAGGGATGCATATGGTGACATATATGTACTTTGATAATAAATTGACTTTGAACTCTGAGATTATAGGGAAATAAGTGGGCGAAAGGAGTTGATGAGGTTGCTCTGAGAATTGGCATAGTCACAGTGGAGCAAATGGTCTCTTATATAATAGAGTCATAGAAACAGGCCCTTTAGTCCGTCTAGTCCATGTCGAACCATCAATTTATCTTGTCCCATTGACCTGCACCTGACCATGGCACTCCATACCCCTCCCATTCATGTCCCTATCCAAATTCCCCTTAAATGTTGAAATCGGCCCACTTGTGCTGGCAGCTCGTTTCACACTCTCACCATCCTCTGACAGAATTAGTTCTCCCTCATGTTCCCCTTAAATGTTTCACCTTTCACCCTTAACCCATGACTTCTATAGTTGTAGGTTCACCCAAGCTCAGTGGGAAGAAAAACCTGCTTGCATTTACTCTGTCTACTGCTCATAATTTTGTACACCTTTATCAAATTTCCCCTCAATCTTCTATGTTTAATAAAAAGACCTAACCCATTCAACCGTTTCCTGTAACTCAGATCTTCAAGTCCCGGCAACATCCTCGGAAACTTTCTCTGCACTCTTTCAATCTTATTTCCATCTTTCCTGTAGGCAGGTGACCAAAACTGTTACAATACTCCAATTTAGGCCTCATCAACATCTTGTACAATTTCAGCATAACAGCCCAATTCCTGTACTGAATACATTAACTTATGAAGGCCATTGTGTCAAAAGATTTCTTTATGGCCCCATCTACCTGTGACACCTCTTTCGAGGAATTATGGATTTGTATTCTGAGATCCTTTCTCAGTGCCCTGCTGCTCACCATGGTCGACCTACCCTTGTAGGTCCTCCATTAGTGCAACACCTCACACTCCTCTGCATTAAATTCCAAATGCCATTCTTCTGCCCATTCTTCCAGCTGGACCAGATCCAGCTGCAAGCTTTAATAGTCTTCCTCGCTGTTCACTGTGCCCCTAATCTTGGTGATATCCACAGATTTGCTGATCCAGTTTATCACATTATCATCCTTATTGTTGATATAGATGATATTGCTGTATTTAAATGTGCGTAGAATTCGGAATAAGGTAGACGAACTCATGGTGCAATTAGAGATTGGTTGGTATGACGTTGTGAGCATCACTGAGAAGCGGCTGAAAGAAGGCCAGAGTTGGAAGCTTAACATCAAAGGATATACTTTGTATCGATAGGACAGGCAGGAAGGCCCAGGCAGTGGCGTGGTCTGTTGGTAAGAGATGGAATTGCATCTTTAGAAAGAGGTGACATAGGGTTAGAGAATGTCAAATCTTTGTGGGTGGAGTTCAGAAACTGCAAGGGTAAAAAATCCACTATGGGAATCATATATAGACCTCCAAATAGTAGCCAAGATGTGGGGTTGAGTGTGCAAAGGGAGCTGGAAAAGGCATGTAATAAGGGTAATGTCGCAATTGTAATTGGGGACTTCGATATGCAAGAGAATTGGGAAAATGAGGTTGGTGTCAGATCACAAGAGAAGGTATTTGTTGAATGCTGATGAGATGGCATTGTGCTTGAACCTACTCAGGCAAAGGCTATCTTAGATTGGGTATTGTGTAATAACCCAGATCTTATTAGGGAGTTTAATGTAAAGGAACTCTTAGGAGCCAGTGATCATAATATGATTGAATTCATACTGCAATTTGAAAGGGGGAAGCATAAGTCACATGTATCAGTATCACAATGGAGTAAAGTGAATTACAGAGGAATGAGTTTTGGTCTCTAAATTTGAGGAAGGACATTCTTGCTATTGAGGGAGTGCAGCATAGATTCACAAGGTTAATTCCCGGGATGGCGGGACTCTCATATGTCAAAAGATTGGAGCGACTGGGCTTGTCTACTCTGGAATTTAGAAGGCTGAGAGGGGATCTTATTGAAGCATATAAGATTATTAAGGGATTGGACACGCTGGAGGCAGGAAGCATGTTCCCACTGATGAGTGAGTCCAGAACCAGAGGTTACAGTTTAAGAAAAAAGGGTAGGCCATTTAGAACGGAGTTGAGGAAAAACTTTTTCACCCAGAGTGGTGGATGAATGGAATGCTCTGCCCCAGAAGGCTGTGGAGACCAAGTCTCTGGATGCTTTCAAGAAAGAGATGGATAGAGCACTTAAAGATAGCGGAATCATAGGTTATGGGGATAAGGCAGGAACCGGATACTGATTGTGGATGATCAGCCATGATCACAGTGAATGGCAATGCTGGCTCGAAGGGCCGAATGACCTAGTCCTGCACCTATTGTCTATTGAGAGAGGAGCTTGCTCAGGTAGATTGGAGGAGGATACTGGTGGGGCAGACAGGAGAGCAGATATGGCTGAAGTTTCTGGGGATAGTTTACAAGGCGCAGGATAGGTATGTCCCACTGAAGAAGAAATTCTCAAATAGCAGGGGTAGGCAACCGTGGCTGACCAGGGAAGTTAAAGTATGCATAAAAGCCAAGGAAAGGGCATATAAGGCAACAAAAGTGAGTGGGATGTTGGATGATTGGGAAGCTTTTAAAATCCAACAGAAAGTAACTACAAAAGCTATAAGGGAGAAGATTAAATATGAAGGCAAACTAGCCAATAATATAAAGCAGTATATGAAAAGACTTTTCAGTTATAAAATGAGTAAAAGGGAGGCGAGAGTTGATATTGGATCACTGGAAAATGATGCTGGTGAGATAGTAATGGAGGACAAAGAAATGGCAGATGAAGATAATGAGTACTTCACTCATTCTTCACTGTGGAAGAAACTAGCAGTGTGCCGGAAGTCCGTGAGTGTCAGGGAGCAGGCGTGAATGCCATTGCTATTACAAAGGAAAAAGTGCTAGGCAAACTCAAAGGTCTTAAAGTGGATAAGTCACCTGAACCAGATGGAGTACATCCCAGAGGCCTGAGAAAGGTTGCTGAAGAGATAATGGATGCATTGGTCATGATCTTTCAAGAATCACTTGATTCTGACATGGTCCCGGAGGACTGGAAGATTGCAAATATCACTCCACTCTTTAAGAAGGGAGGAAGAGGGAAAAAAGGAAATCATAGACCAGTTAGCCTAACCTCAGTTGTTGGGAAAGTGTTGGAGTCTATTGTTAAGAATAAGTTTTTGGGGTACTAGGAGACTAATGATAAAATAAGTCAAAGTCAGCATGATTTCTGTAAAGGGAAATCTTGCCTGACAAACTTGTTAGAGTTCTTTGAGGAAGTAACAAGCAGCATGGACAAAGGAGAAGCAGTGGATGTCATTCATTTGGATTTTCAGAAGGCCTTTGATAAGGTGCTACACATGAGACTGCTTAACAAGATAAAATCCTATGGCTTTACAGGAAAGATGCTGGCATTTATAGAGAAAAGGCTGACAGGCAGGAGTCAGTTAGTGGGAATAAAGAGGACCTTTTCTGTTTGGCTGCCAGTAACTTGTGGTGTTCCTCAGGGGTCAGTATTGGGACCGCTACTTTTCATATTGTTTGTCAATGACTTGGATAATGAAATTGATGGCTTTGTGGCAAAGTTTGTGGATGATACGAAGATAGGTGGAGGGGTAGGTAGTGCTGAGGAAGCAATACGATCACAGCAGGATTTAGACAAATTGGAAGAATGGACAAAAAAGTGGTAGATGGAATATTGTGTTGGGAAATGTATGATAATGCATTTTGGTAAAAGGAATAATAGTGCTGACTATTTTTTAGATTAGATTATGAGGACACGCAGTCCTCTTTTATTGCCATTTAGTAATGCATGCATTAAGAAATGATACAATATTCCTCTGGTGTGATAGCACAGAAACACAGGACAGACCAAGACTGAAAAACTAACAAAAACCACATAATTATAACATATAGTTACAACAGTGCAACAATACCATAAATTGATGAAGAACAGGCTATGAGCACAGTAAAAAAAAAGTTCAAAGTCTCTCGAAAGTCCTACATCTCACGCAGGCGGGAGAAGGAAGAAAATGCTCCCTGCCATGTCCGACCACAGTCCGACTCTGAGTCGTCTGAAAACTTCGAGCTCCGGTCAGCCCTCCGACACCAAGTACCGCGCACCATCTCTGCTGAACACTTCAACCCCAGCCTCGATCGCCAGCAGCAGGCAAAGCCAGGGATTCTGAGGCCTTCCCTCTGGAGATTCTCGATTGCACAGTAGCAGCGGCAGCAAACTGGCATTTCAGAAATTTCTCCAGATGTTCCTCTGTGCCTTCTCACGTCTGTCTCCATCAAATGAGAATTGTGCACGGCATCCTACTTACAAATACGATATAATTTTACCGGAAAGCTGCGCGCGCTGCGTCGCGCCGCCATCTTCTCCTCCCTCCAAACTATTATCCAAATGGGGAGAAGGTTCAAACATCAGAGGTGCAGAGGGACTTAGGAGTCCTTGTGCAAGACTCCCAAAGGTTAATTTACAGGTTGAGTCTGTGGTGAAGGTGGCAAAAGCAATGTTGGCATTAATTTCAAGGGAAATAGAATATTAAAGCAAGATTTGGCAGCTTTGGGCCTGTACTCACTGGAATTTAAAAGACTGTGTGGCGGTGGGGGGGAATCTTATTAAAACCCACCAAATGTTGAAAAGACCAGATAAGGTGGATGTGGAGAGAATGTTTCCTATGGTGGGGGTAGCCAGAACGCGAGGGCTCAACCTCAAAGTTGAGGGGTGATCCTTTAGAACAGAGGTAAGGAGGATTTTTTTGACCAGAGTGTAGAGAATCTGTGGAAGGCTCTGCCACAGTCTGTAGTGGAGATGAAATCCATGGCTATATTTAAGGTGGAAGTTGATAGCTTCCTGATCAGTCAGGGCATCAAAGGATATGGCGAGGAGGCAGGTGTATGGGGTTGAGTGGGATCTGCGATCAGCCATGTTGGAATGGTGGAGTAGATTTGATGGGCTGAATGGCCTAATTCTGCTCCTATGTCTTATGTTTTATGGACAAATAAGAACAGACCCACCGCTGATACTTGTGCCACTCCACTAGTCTCAGGCCTCCAGTCAGAGAGGCAGCCATCCACTACCACTCTCTGACTTCTCCCACGAAGCCAATATCTCATCTAATTTACTACCTCCTCTAAATGCCAAGTGACTGAAACTTCTTGACCAACTTCCCATGTGGGACCTTGTGAAAGGTCTTTTTATAGTCCATGTAGACAACATCCACTGCCTTGATTTCGTCAACCTTCCTGGTAACTGCCTCGAAAAACTCGATAACATTATTTAGATATGACCTATCACTCACAAAGCATGCTGACTATCCTTAATCAGTCATTGTCCATCCAAATATTTATATATCTGGTCCCTTAGAATACCTTACAACAACTGTCTCACTACTGACATTGGGCTCACCAGCCTATAATTTTCTAGCTTATTCTAAGAGCATTTTCTAAAATAATGGAACATTAGCTATTCTCCATTCTTCTGGCACCAGAGGACGAAGGATGTTTTAAATATCTTTGTGAGGACACTTGCAATTTCTGCACTGGTCTTCCACAGGCTCTGAAGAAACACCTTGTCAGGCACTGGGAGTTTATCCACCTTAATTTACCTCAAGACAGCAAACACCTCTTCATCTGTAGTCTGTATACAACCATTAACTCACTGTTGCCTTGCCTCACATCTATAGACTCTGTGTCCATCTTCTGAGTAAATACTGATGCAAAAAATTCATTTAAGATCTCCCCCACTTCCTTCAACTCCATGCACAGATTACCACTCTGATCTTCCAGAGGACCAACTTTGTCCCTTGCTATCCTTTTGCTCTTAATATATCTGTAGAATCACTGAGGATTCTCCTTCACCTTCTCTGCTAGAGCAAACTCAAGCCTTCTTTTACCCCTCTTGATTTCCTTCTTAAGTGTTCACTTGCATTTCTTATACTTCTTAAGTACCTCATTTGTTCCTGCCTGCCTATACCTGCCATGCACCTCCTTCTTTTCTTAACTCAAAAACCGAGGTTCCCTAAACTTATTATGCTGACCTTTTAGTCTGTCAGGAACATGCAAACTCTATACTTTCAGCATTTCCCTTTTAAAACACATACATTTGCCAGAAAACAACAATCCACACTTTGCCCCAATCCACACTTGCCAGATCCTTTCTGATATGATCATAATTGGCCTTTCCCCAGTTTAGAATCTTAACCAGAGGAACAGACCTATCCTTTTCCATAATTGTCTTGAAACTATTGGCATTATGATTACCAGATACAAAGTGTTCCCCTACACAATCTTCTGTCTCTTGCCCTGTCTCATTCACTAATAGGAGGTTTATTATCACGTTCCCCTATTTGGGAGAATGCAATACTGATTAAGGAACCTTTCCCAAACACATTTGACAAACTCTATCCCATTCACTCTTTCACAGTATGGGAGTCCCAGTCAATATATGGAAAGTTAAAGTCACTTACTATCACAACTTTATGTTTCTTGCAAAAGTCAACAAATTTGCTCCTCTAAATCCTGAGGACCATTGGGTGGTTTAATTAATGCAGTCATACTTTTCTTATTCTTTGGTTTTACGCATAAAACTTCACTAGAAGAGCTCTCCAGTCTGTTCTGACTACTGCCACGACATTTTCCCTGACTATTAATGCCACCCCTCCCCTTTTAATCCGTCCCACTTTATCACATCTAAAACAATGGAATCCTGGAACACTGAGCTACCAGTCCTGCCCCTCCTGCAACCAAGTCTCACGAATGGCTACAATGTCATAATTCCAGGTGCAGATTCATGCCCTAAGCTCACCTGCCTTTCCTACAATATTTTTTGCATTGAAATATATGCAGTTCAGAACATTAGTCCTACCATGATCAACCTTTAGATCTCTGACTTGGTACGTAGGGTTACCAATATCATTCTCCTCTACCACTGCACCATCTGTTCTGGCGCTTTGTTTCCCATCCCCCTGCAACTCTAGTTTAACCCCCCACGTGCAGAGCTAGAAGATCTTCCTGCTGGGATGTTAGTCTTCCTTCATTTCAGGTGTAATCTCTCCCTTCTGTACAGGTCACACCTTCCCTGGAAGAGAGCCCAATGATCCAAAAATCTGAAGTCCTCCCTCCTGCATCACCTCCTTTGCCACTTGTTAAACTGTATGATCTTCCTGTTTCTGGCCTCACGTGCACATTGCACAGATAGCAATCTTGAGATCACAGTTTTGGAGGTCCTTCCTGTAATTTAGCACCTAACTCCCTGAACTCACTTTGGAGGATGTCGTCATCCATCCTATCCATGTCATTTGGTACCGATGTGGACCAGCTGCTCATCCTCCTACCTAAGAATGCTGCGGACTTGATCCAAGATGTCGCTGACCCTGGCACCTGGGAGACAACATACCATCTGGGGATCTCATTCTCGTCCACAGAACCTCCTTTCTGTTCTCCTAATCAACAAATCCCCTATCACTAGAGCTTGCCTCTTCTCCCCCTTTCCTTCCCGTCTGAGCCACAGAACCAGACTGAGTGCCAGAGACCTGGCTACTGTGGCTTTCCTCTGCTAGGTCATGCCCCCCAACGATATCCAAAATGTTATACCTGCGATTGAAGGGAACGGCCACAGGGGTACTCGGCACTCTCTCTCCCTTTCCTCCTCCTGACAGTCACCTAGTTACCTGGGTGCACCTTGGGTGTAACTATCTCCCTGTTTGTCCTGTCTATCATCCTCTGAGCCTCCCAAATGATCCAGTTCCTTAACATGGTTGGTTAGAAGCTACAGCTGGATACACATCTCACAGGTGAAGTTATCAGGGACACTGGAGGTCTCCCTGCCTTCCCACACCCTGCAAGAGGAGCATCCCCACTGGTCTAAATGTGCAAAAAGAAAGAATGAAAGAAAAAGTAACAAAAATAAAATCTACCAGTAGCCTACGCCTCTCCTTGATGAGCCAAAGCCCCAGCTCCCCACTCCAGCACTTTCCTACTCACACAGTGTCCACTCTGCTCACACCCAACTTCCTTTTTATTGGACCCTGCCAAGCGTCTAATTAGTGCAATCAAATGTTTCCACAGAAATTAAGGCACGCTAAATGTGCTAACTACCCCCACTTGCTTCTTTTAACCTTTCTCTTGTTGTATGCAATCCAATGTCTCCTTGGAAACTGTGACACACGAAATGTGCTGAATCCCACCCCCTCCCCCCCCTCCCCCCGTTTGCTTCATATGAACTCTTTTCCTCGACTGCCTGCCCCCACTTGCTCCTTTTTGACTGTTTCTCCCTCTACGCAATCCAATGTCTCATCAGATTCTGTGGTGCACAAGATAAGGGAATAAAATATGGGAAAATGAAAATATATATACATATGGCCAACAGATTCAGAAAGGGCTAATGGGTTTAGAAAAATATTGGAATTATTATACGTGATAGAAGATTTACCAGTTGCTGTTGTGATGAGAATACACATAAAATTAAGATGTTTGCTGGCCTGGGTTAGCATCAGTGGCATCAGCAGTTGGTCTGCCACCTGTCCTCAGGGGGAAGGAGAGATAAGGAACAATGAAGCAGCATGTGGAGATGCTAATGAAGGAGCCATCAGTCTGGGTATTGCCAAGATCGGCTCCCCCTTTGAACCCTGAACTGTTTGAAGTGATGGACAGGCGATACCCCAGCAGGGGGATAAAAAGGGACAGGTTCGCTAAGGCAGGACACAGGACACCCGAGGTAACGAGACCCTGGAAGCGGTGCGCCTCTCACGAGTCGGTGGCACGTACCGGACCTTAGACGCACAGGGTGGAAAGGTACGATCAGCGGGAACCCGGTGTGTGTCCACCCTCGCTTGGGTGCCGGGTTCACTGCAGAGGATCGACTGCATCTGGAGGAGGGGTCACAGTCGGTGACCTCAGGTGACATCACCAATGACCTGCCCGAAAGCTGCTTGTGAGCCATATCGCCGGTCTGTGAGTGGAAGCCATGTCTGAATGATCAGTCGTTCCCGTTCTCTCTCTCTCTCCCCCCACGTTGTCCATCGCCATGGCAACGATTACTGCAAACTGAACTACTAAATTGGACTGAACTTTGTGTCACTTTGAAATTGGTCATTTATCCCTAGACAACGATAGAGCTTGATTGATGCTGTTATCTTAATTCTGTGCACATGTGTGGTTATCATTGCTGAACTGTTGCATTTATTATCCTTTCGATTACTGTGTTGCTTGTTTCTTTAATAAAACTTTCTTAGTTCTAGTAATCCAGACTCCAACTGAGTGGTCCATTTCTGCTGGTTTGGCAACCCAGTTACGGGGTATGTAACATTGTCCTAAGGGATGTTTAGAGGATGGTATCTATAAAAGGCAAATAAGTTACTGGAATATATGGGAAATGAGTGGGTATTTGGGATCCATGGAATCCTTTTGGATTGTTTGTTTAGACTCTAGCTTTTCCGCTTAGGGCACAGACTTGATGACTGGATAGTCTTTTTTTTGTTTTGATCTTCTATCATGAACTAAAGGATACTATTTAGTTATGTGATAACCTGTTTTAGGAGTGATAGTCTAGTCAAAAAGAAAGTATTTAGAAGTGGTCATCTCTGATTTTTGGTTTTTTTTTTACCAGCAGCCAGAGAGCTGATTGTAACTTCAAAGTATGTTTCCTAACAAGTTCAAAGAATATTTGAGATAACTACATTTTCTCACACTTTTCCCATACCACGTATTTTTGTATATCATTTTGTTCATGGATTCAGACTTCTCTACCGAGTCAGCATGTACCAGTGATGCTGTCCTATTATTGACATGCTGGGCACTTCAGTGTTAAAGCTCAAACTTCCCTTTCTCTGTCAGACCCTGAGACAAAGGCTGCTGTGCTGTTACCATGAGATAGAACAGGCTGGTCATCAGGCTTTAAATAACTTAGAAATGTTCTGTTGCCTGGAGAAAATCTTTAATTATGTGGTGTGCAACTGGCCAATGAAACTTTTGGCCAGGCTGCACTGCTACAAAATTCAGGGGAATATGAGGTCCAAATCATCATGTGCAATAGAATAGCCATTGCATGATTAACACACCCTGAGGAGTTTACCCCACTCACTCTTTTTCAAAGTACTAGATAAAGGAAGTGGATGTGCAAAGGTAGAGACTGGGGAGGTGAGGAAGATGTCAGACTGGGAAAATGGGGTCTGTGATCCAAGGTTTGTTAATGAACAGCTCGAAAGAGAGACACCAGAAAGAGAGATTTTAGTGAAAGGCACCTATTTGAAGTCAGTTCTCAGCATTGAATGCCATGGTACTTCTCCTTTATATTGAGGTGTGTTTCATATACCCTGGCAAGGACTGTTGATATTTTTTTTGTAATTTATTTTTTATTAAATTTCATCATCAAACAAACATTTCCATAAGATGTATTTCAGATACTGTACGTATATATCATATAATCATATTTGTCATAAATCTCCACATATTATTTATGTGTGGTATACACTTATTGAAAGGAGAGGAAAGAAAGAACAATCGAAAGAAGAAAACTGTGTACAGAGTAGGGAGTGATTTTTTTCGCAACATATTCATTGACTTGTGAGAATAAAATCAGGCCTATGAGGTGTTGCGTAGTTAAACCATTTTTCCCAGTATGAATAAAATTGTTCCAATTTATGATTAACCGATGCTGTTATCTTCTCCATTGTAATTTCCATCCATACATTTAAAGTTGGGTTCTCCTGTGATAACCATTTCCTGATGCAGTATTCAGATGTATGTTGCTTTGGCTTTGACACAATTTGTCTCGATGCCTCTATGCGGTAACCTGTCAGACCCAGGGAGGACATGAAAGGATATTTAAGGTTTTGCTTAAATGCTTTAAGTCAGAGGTCATTTCAAGATCCATGGTGCACCTTGTGCTTCTTGTGAATCAGAGCAGACTAGGAGCATGGATTAGGCCTCAGGGGGCAAATTCCAATGATATTTTGACAACTCAAAAGCCTTCAAAGGCCTTTGTGATTGTGGGCCAGTGATTGCAGCATGCAAAAATAATCACCCCAATTAGTCGGAGGATTCCCAGAGAATTCCTGAATGTAATGTTGGCCAATGGAAGTGATGGTTGAAGATGCTCTGCGAAGGATATTGATGTGCCTGTTTAGACATCAGCTCTCCCAATCCTGCACCCAGCACACTGAGCTCCTAAACCTGCCCCTATTCTCACTAGGTTGATTCATCTGTCGACTTTGAAATCATAATCCCCATGCTCCAAAGTCATTTGGCTATGATAGGACATACAATACCCTGTGTCCATCCCCAGGAGGCCGATTGTAAACTGTATGTCTATGGTAAACCATATATATATGTTGTAACTGGGTTACCTGGCTGGACACGCCCCTCTGCTGACTGCTCCTGTGGCTCCTCCCACAGAACTCTGAATAAAGGTGATTGCGCCATTGCTCCTCCCCTCAGTCCAGGGCAGATACTCAGCATGGTGGAGGTCACATTTTACTGCTACTAAAAGCCTTTCAGTATTTACTCTACTTCCAGTCTTTTGGAGTTATTGATGGTGCATCAATTTTATTAGCAGTAATTTTAAAGCATGGAACACGTCCTGAGACCCAACAAGTTAGACCTCAACCGGCAAACACCTGAAACTGGAAACTCTTTCGAACTCTGGCTGGCCTGCTTCGAATCATACCTGGAGGAGATTGAAGTGACCGAGTCCGCCGCGAAGCGCAGAGTTCTCCTCTCCAGGGTCAGTCCATGGGTCTACTCAATGATTAGAGACCAGTCAAGCTACGATGGCGCGATGAGCGCCCTCCAAAGACAATACCTGCGGCCAGTAAACACAGTCTATGCGCGGTATCGCTTAGCGACACAGCAGCAGTGGCCTGGAGAGTCGAGCGCTGAGTTCGTCCGGGCCCTACAGACACTCGTGCGGACCTGCGGCTGCCGAGAGCTGACGGCAGAACAGCATGCAGAGCTCCTAGTGAGAGATGTCTTCGTCACGAGGACCAGGTCAGTGTATGTGCGCCAGCAGCTGCTGGAACAAGCTGCTCTTACCTTACTTTCAGTGATTGAGCTGGCCGACATGCTGGAGGCTGCTCTCCACAACTCTGATACTCTCCAGGTACGCGATCTCCCGATGTCCTCGTGGATGCCACAGACCCCGCAACCTGCCGGCGAAACGACCATGGCTGCTGCCAGTCGTGAGACTGCGAAGTGCTACCCCTGGAAATGCTGCCCAGCCTGAGAAGCTACCTGCTCCAGCTGTGGAAAGAAAGGCCACTTCGCCAAGGCCTGTAAGTCCAAACTGCAAGCGGGATCGAGCAGTGCCGCTTGCGAGGCATGCGGGTCGCCATCTTGCCTGCACGCCGCCACTACGTGCGAGACATGAGGGCGACTATCTTGGTCAGTGCCATCTCCCACCGCCCACGACCCACGGGTGCTCATGGGGCACCCCACCGCACCGGACCAAGACAGCGACTCAACTCTGGCCTCCGTGACCCTCGACCAAAGCGCTCCCCACCAGCTCGCAAGGTCAATGATGGACATCCTGGTGGAGGGGCACAGGACAAACTGCCTGTTTGACACAGGCAGCACGGAGAGTTTTATCCACCCGGACATGGTGCAGCATTGCGGACTCATGATACGGCCGGTAAGTCAGAGGGTCACCATGGCTTCCGGGTCGCATACAATAGACATCCGGGAGGGTTGTGTAGCAACACTAGTGGTGCAGGGCACAGAATATCGAGACTTTACGTACTAGTCTTGCCTCAACTGTGTGCCCCTGTGCTATTGGGGCTCAACTTCCAGAGCCACCTGAAAAGCGTGACAATGAAGTATGATGGGCCCCTCTCACCAACCATTGTTGGAAATCCTCAGTTTTGTAGGAATACGTCACATACCCCGCTACTGACCACACCCACACACACCGACCCGTACAGCCCACCCAACACCATGCCAACAGCCGCACTACCGACACCACTTGTGGCTTCTCCACCCTCAAGATCCCTTCCCCACCGCTGTTCGCCAACCTGACCCCCGACTGTAAACCCGTGGCAACTAAAAGCAGGAGGTACAGCGCGGGGGATAGAGCCTTCATTAAGTCGGAGGTGCAGCAGCTGCTCAGGGAGGGGGTCATTGAGGCAAACACAAGTCCTTGGAGGGCGCAGGTGGTCGTTGTTTGGAATTGGGAGAAAAATAGGATGGTCGTGGACTATAGCCAGACCATCAGTAGGTTCAGGCAGCTCGACACGTATCCTCTACCCCGCATCGCGGATATGGTCAGTCAGATAGCACAGTACAAGGTGTACTCGACCATAGACCTAAAATCCGCTTACCATCAGCTGCCCATCCGCCGGGAGGACCGTCCTTACACCGCCTTCGAGGTGGTCGGCAGGCTTTATCACTTCCTGCGCATTCCCTTCGGTGTCACATATGGTGTACTTGTCTTCCAGAGGGAAATGGACCGGATGGTGGACCAGTGCCAACTGAAGGCCACGTTCCCATATCTGGATAACATCACCATCTGCGGTCACGACCAGCAGGATCACGACAACAACCTCCAAAAATTTTTCCAAGCGGCCAAAGCTTTCAATCTCACCTATAACAAGGACAAGTGTGTATTCGGGACCACCTGACTTGCTATCCTTGGGTGTGTCATGGAGAACGGAGTCATTGGCCCTGACCCCGATCGTATGCGCCCCCTGTTGGAACTCCCTCTTCCCAACACCCTCACAGCCCTCAAAAGGTGCCTGGGCTTCTTTTCATATTACGCCCAATGGGTCTCTAACTACGCAGGCAAGACCTGCCTCCTGGTCAAGTCCACCACATTCCCCCTCTCTGCCGAGGCCCGCGCGGCCTTCAGCTGTATTAAGGGGACATTGCCAAAGCAGCAATGCATGTGGTGGATGAGGCCATTCCTTTCCAAGTAGAGAGTGACGCCTCTGACTTCGCGCTGGCTGCTACCGGGCGGGAAGACCAATGGCGTTCTTCTCCCGTACCCTTCAAGGCCCTGAAATTCGGCACTCCGCAGTGGAGAAAGAGGCCCAGGCCATAGTGGAAGCTATTAGGTGCTGGAGGCACTATCTCGCCGGCAAAAAGTTCGCCCTGCTGACTGACCAGTGCTCAGTCGCATTCATGTTTAGTAACCAACAGCGGGGCAAAATCAGAAACGATAAAATTCTGAGGTGGAGAATCGAACTCTCCACCTTCAACTATGACATCATGTACAGGCCTGGGAAGCTCAAAGAGCCCTCCGATGCCCTATCCCGGGGAACATGCGCCAGCGCGCAGGTTGACCGGCTATACGCCCTACATGTAGATCTTTGCCACCTGGGGGTCACCCGGCTTTTCCACTTCGTGAAAGCCCGGAACCTGCCTTATTCCCTTGAGGAGATCAGGACGATGACCAGGGACTGCCAAGTCTGTGCAGAGTGCAAACCGCACTTCTACCAACCCGAAAAGGCACAACTCATCAAGGCCACCCGCCCCTTTGAGCGACTGAGTGTTGACTTTAAGGGCCCCCTTCCCTCCACCGACTGCAATGTGTACTTTCTTAACATTATCGACGAGTACTCGTGGTTTCCCTTCACAATCCCCTGCCCCGATACCACTACCACATCAGTTACAAAAGCCCTGCGCAAGCTCTTCACTCTGTTCGGATACCCATGCTATATCCACAGTGACAGAGGGTCCTCATTTATGAGTGACGAGCTGTGCCAATACCTGCTGGCTAGGGGAATTGCAACCAGTAGGACCACGAGCTATAATCCCCGGGGGAATGGACAGGTAGAGAAGGAGAATGGCACAGTGTGGAAAGCCACACTCTTAGCCCTCAGGTCAAAGGGACTGCCGGTTTCCCGCTGGCAGGAGGTCCTTCCTGAGGCACTCCACTCCATCCGCTCCCTGTTGTGCATGTCCACCAACGCCACCCCTCATGACCGACTCTTTTCCTTTCCCAGAAAGTCGACCACTGGGACCACCCTACCAACATGGCTGACGTCCCCGGGGCCAGTGCTGCTCCGGAAACATGCGAGGAGCAATAAATACTCCCCGATGATCGAGAGGGTTCACTTACTTCATGCGAACTGCCAGTATGCCTATGTGGTTTTACCTGATGGGCGGGAGGACACAGTCTCCATCTGCGACCTGGCGCCCGCAGGAGCACTGGGCCCCTACCCTGAACACATGGTGACTATTAACCCCGTATCCTCTGATATATATACCTACGAGACACCGCACACTCCAAGCCCTACACAGACACCACACGACACTCCCATACCGGGCGCGACGCACACACACGAGGGATTACCAACGCCTAATGTGCTGACACCTCAGGTCAGGCCGGAGCCAGCACAACCGCCATTGCCGGTTCAATCACCACCGGTGCTACGTAGATCACAGCGATGGACTCAACCGCCTGATAGACTTAACCTTTAAATATACTTGTTTAAATATTGTCAGTCACTTCACCCCGTGGGACTCTTTTTTAAAAAAAGGAGGGGTGAATGTGATAAACCATATATATATGTTGTAACTGGTTTACCTGTCTGGACACGTTCCTCTGCTGACTGCTCCTGTGGCTCCTCCCACAGAACCCTGAATAAAGGCGATTGCGCCATTGCTCCTCCTCTCAGTCCAGGGCAGATACTCAGCATGGTGGAGGTCACACTTTACTGCTAATAAAAGCCTTTCAGTATTTACTCTACTTCCAGTCTTTTGGAGTTATTGATGGTGCATCAATGTCCTTCCAGCAAGTACAGATCAAAAGATCTTTTTGACTGCTGTGACTTGTTCTTCATTCCTCTCAGCATTTCATGATATTTATGTCGCATAAGCGTTTGTCAAAGCCTATGGTCTCTCTGCGAGGTGAAACTGACTTCCCTTAGCAAGTTTCTATGGGAGGTAAGCATGGTTGGCAGCAAGTGCAGATGACTCAGACTGAGTGCAAATTCTGGGCTATTATGATCACCAGGTGATGCCTGATAGAAACATACTGAATTTGCCCTTTTTCACTTTCCAAACAATGCCACGTACCACTCCCTTCCTTGTACTGCTAACAAAATATCGATTAGACATTCAACCCTGAATACACTTGAAGAATCCTTCAAGCTTAGGTAGTTAATCTTCAGCCTACACTAAGGGAATCAAACTGCTCTTTCAGTGTCATGGAATAACACCGTATGGTAATAGATAGGCTCTTTGGTCCACCAAGTCTGTACTAATGATCAAGCATACATTTACATTGATGATGATGTCAACTCAGGCCTGAGAGGCCAGTGTTGGGCATTTTCATGCATTACAAGGCGTGGAACCAGAGACTATGTGGCGCACACAGACATTTTGCAGTACAGTATTTTCTTTATTTTACGAGGTCGAGTTGCAAGCTCAACACTCAACCCGGCACGGATGGAAAGCCTACTCGGGAATGGCCCAACTGGATTCGAACCCGGGAACCTCCATTCTGGAGTCCGGCGTTGATGTCACTGTGGCACCAGCGGACCAATATTAATACTGTTTTATTCTGTCCATATCCCATCGACTTCCTTCAGATTCTACATTCACCAACACTCTAAGGGACAATGTACAAGGGTTAGGTAACTTAACAGCCTATACATCTTTGGAATGCAAGAGCAAGCTACAGCAAACCAGAAACCACATGGTCACGGAAGAATATACAGACAGCAGTAGTGGTCAGAGTTGAACCTAGACTGCTGGAGCTGTATGTATGGTAGCAGTTCTCCAAACAGTGTTACCGGACTGGCCTTTTTTTTTGATTTTCTTCAAAGTTTGCTACAGACTTGCCCCTTTTGTTAATGGGTGATGCTGTGTGCAGTCTCCCCAAAGTACCACTGATTCTATTGAAGCTTTGCAGAGCAGCCTGGGAATGTATGAGAGTGAAGTTTGAGGCAGCCCACTCATGCAAATGACTCACAGGAGTGATTCAGTTTTATTTTATTTTATTGACATACAGTGCAGAATAGGCCCTACCGACCCTTTGAGCCACGATGCCCAGCAATTTAATCCTAGTCTAATCATGCAACAATTTACAATAACCAGTTATCCTATTTTGGACTGTGAGAAGAAAGCAGAGCACCTTGAGGAAGCCCACACAGTCACAAGGAGAACATGCAAACTCCTTACAGGCAGTGGTGGGAAATGAACCTGGATCGCTAGTACTAAGGCTACTGTGCTGCCCTGAGGTCATCTGTGAAAATACTACCTGACCAAGATACTTTTCTACTCTGCAGACTGTTCTCTCCAGAGACCAGATGGGAATGTGCTGGTTTCAAATGAGAAAGCCAAAATCTGCACTGAAACTGAGGTCTGGAGTGGTCTATTCTTGGTGGTTCCTGCCTTAAATGGTTTTTTAAAACCACAAATGATCCCTGTGATCACTTGAATGTTTCCTATCACCCATACTATGTTCTTGTAACTATCTCTTCCCATCAAACACTCCATCCTTCACATGATCATCTCTTTGATCCTAAGAGCCCTGCTGTTTGATTGTATTCATTGATTTCTTTGTAAACAAAATCTACAGTACATAAAAATTATAAATGAAATATGTTATAATTTTGCATTCTAAAGGTCATAGTTTCTGCTTTCCAACTTGGAAATCTCCTGGGTGCCACTTCAATGTACTGTTAAAAATTACTTACAATACCATTACTTGCATTATTGCAGGAACAGTCACTTGTAGAATTCAGTGCCAGATTTAAAAAGTGAACTGGGCTTTCTGCGGAGCTTGAGACAGTTTGGTTTAGGAGGCAATTGGAAAGGGCCGATGAAAGGATGTTAGCTGTAAGTGGAGTGGCCATCGTTAGAGTGTAGAGTTAGAGTAGAGAGAATGGATCCTAGATCAGCGGTGTGCTCCTCACGTAAGATGTAGGAGATCTAGGAGACCTCCAGTCTCCCTGATTGCTGCATCTGTGAGAAATGCATCTGGCTGAAGCTCCTTACAGATCAATAGTTCAATAGTTAGGGGAATAGAATAGAAACTTGGTGGATGTGAAAGGGATCAGATGGTATGTTGCCTCCTAGGTGTCTTTGTCGGGGACCTCTCAAATCGGGCCCATAGTGGGTAACAGATCTCTTCGTGTGTGAACATTTCAGAGGCAGTGAACAGTGACCTTTACTATAGTCTTGGGAGGGGATAGAAGCAGCCGGTATGGGAAAGTATGTAATTGGGAGAGGGTAAATTACGTATGATACTATTAGGCAGGAAGTTGGGAGCAGATGTTTTCAGGGACATGCACAGCAGAAATGTGGGGGCTGTTTAGGAAGCAGTTGCATGGGGTTCTAGATAGGTTTGTCCCATTGAGGCAGTGAAAGGATGGTAGTGTAGGGAACCATAGTTGACAAGAGATGAGAGCATCTGGTCAAGAAGATGAAGGAAGCATACTTAAAGATTAGGAAGCAGGAATAAGACAGCACTCTAGACAATTACAAAGTAGCCAGGAAGGAGCTTAATAATGGGTGTAAGAGAGCTAGAAGGACACATGAGAATGTTGCCAAGTAAGATCAAGGAAACGCTCACATGTATGTGAAGAACAGGAGGATGTCTAGAGTGAGCATAGGACCAATCATGGATAAAAGTGGAAGCATATACCTGGAACCAGAGGAGGAGGCCAATGTTGTTAATGAATACTTCACTTCAGTACTCACTGATGAGAGGAAACTTTTCAACTGTCAGGGCAGCAGTGAACAAGCTAATGTGCTGCAACATGTTGACATTCAGAAAAAAGTCATTCTGGAATCTTTGAAAAACATCAGCATAGATATCCGGATGGGATATACCCTAGGTTACAATGGGATGCGAGTGAAGAGATCCAATATTGAATCAGATGTTGTAGAAATTTAGTCTTATTACTTATCAGACAGCAGAACCTCGTCAGACGCTTAAATGGTAAATACATTTGAAACTTTTGTAAGTAAAAGGATAGATAACAATGCTTTCTCCTATTTACAATGATGAGCTTGTGCATAGAAACTGCTGGCCACATGCAGGGATGTCACTGGTGTGCAATGCATTGTTGATAACATTTACACAATTTACTAGTCCATTTACACACTTAATGAATGGCACAGAACTTGGCCACAGAAACAGCCTAATCTTGAGCAGTAAGATCTGCTCCATTTTAAAAGGCTCATTCCTCCTTGAGATTGTCACTGCTGGTGAAACTAACAATAAAGGCACTTCAAGGATCAATACTCTTCTTGAAAAAAAATTCCTGTTTTCCCTTTCTGACATTTTATTGTATCATCACTGCAACTACCAGTTCTCCAACTCCTCTACCTCCAGTTTTACAGAACTTTCATTTCCTCTGTGATCCCTGGAATCATCCCCAACCATTGCTCCTCCCTCCTCAATCACATCCATGTTCTATTCCCTGCTTCCCATTTTTTTCTCATTCCTCTCTTCCATACGCCTCTAGAATTCTCCAGTCCAGAATTTTCTTTTGTGCCCACTCTGTTTTTTCCATATTTCTCTTGAGTTTCACTCATACCCTGATTAAGCAAACTTTATGCTCTCCTATGATCCTTTCCCCCCAGTCATTTTACTCCCACAATAACTTTTGGTATTACTCCCAACTTCAGTTTTGATCGCTTACACTTGTAGTTTTACATCAGGCATTCTTCCCCCAGTCTTTACCTACTATCAGGATGGGCATTGTGGGAAAAAGGATTTTTACATGGCTTGTCTGAGAAGATTCAGGTAAGACCCAGAAAGTGTACAATACTTTCTCCCATTCTGCCAGAAATTCTTCGCTGCTGCATCAGTTTGATGTGAGAGCGAGGGTCTGATGCTTCAAATGCACAGAATGTCGAAAACTTTTGAAAGCAGGATTTTGTAATTTTGACATAGAATTTGTACAAAGTTTTGCAAGTGGCCACTGTTGTGAGTAAGTTACAGAATTTACAGAACCAGATTGTAAAACTGAAGTGATAAATTAGCAGATGGAGGAACTCAGTGAATCAGGCAGCATCTATGACCTTTTGGATCAAAACTATCATCTGGCCTACAGGAAACTAAAAGGAACCTAAGGTTTGATTATAACTTAGTTACTTAAAAAAATCCTTGAACCTATGGATGGTTCCAAGAAATCCATTCTGATTGTCCTGACAATAAAAATAGTCTTGACTTCCTTAACATTGGGGAAATGTGTACTTTGTGTAGCACTGATTGGAATAATACAGGCAATCTAGGTGACCAACTAGACAATCAGAAGTGTATCTAGGTTTTAAAAAAACTTCAATCCCATTATGCTAGTGAATAGACTTAAAGGAAGCATCATAATATACTTTGAAGAATGAGGCCAAATAATTAACCACTTTAATACTTCTCTCTTTTGACCACCAAGTGGAGCTCAAGTTACACACAGATTCAGGTATATTTTTCACTTCTATTACTAAGTTAGAAGCAATCATTACATCTGTAAACGGTAGCAAATTTTGCAGCCCAATAATAAAATAAGAGCTAGCTTGGCATGCACTATAGAGCTATAAACCAGTGACAATAAAAAAATAACCGTTTCATTAGATGGCATGAAACAAACATATTCAGAGATTCTTTTTAGTCGATGATATACATTTAATCTTTCACTGCTGACTATTTATCTTAAGAAATCTCTGAAAACAGAAGCACTGTCTCCCATTTGTCATCATCAGACATAATTCAGCAATTGTATTCTTGCAGGTCACTATTTGATCAATGACTGAGCAAATGTGGCCTGAAAATACTGCAAGTACTTGATCTAACAGCAGTAGAAAGTATGGCAGGAGGTTTTAGTAAAGCTTCAGAGAAAATATGTTTCCAGAAAAGAAAAAGGGTGGGGTTTACAGATATAAAGTCCTTGGACAATGTGGAGAACACAGTATTACAATGCAAAAAATATACAGCTTACGCCTTATCCTGAATGATGAAAACTACAGAAAGCTTGGATGCATACAGAAAGTGAAGGGGTGAAATTAAAAATAGAAATCTGGAGAGTGAGGGAAGTGCACAAAAATATAGTTTCAGACAAGCTCAAGGAAAATCCAAAGAGTAAGTGAAATAAAAAGGAATGGTTTGGGTTGTTAAAGACCATGTAAGTAACCTCTTCATGGAGGGGGAAGACATAGGTATGGTTTATTGGTATAGAGGAGAAAGATTATGAAACATGTAGAAAATAGAATGTAAAAATGTTAAAGGATTCAGTGTCTTTAGTTCTCCAGACCCAGCAATTTATCTCAGGCTCTGAAGAGGAAAAAGTGGAGCAACTAATGGAATCTTCATCCTGTAATTCCCAATTACCTTGGCTAGAGATAAGGTGCTGAAGCCTTTGGGCTGCTGTTTTAAGAAGGAGAAAAGGACAACTATGTATTTCAATAGCTTTCAGCCTTAACATCAGTGCTGGGGAAATTATTGGTGCAGATTCAAAGTGATGATGTGTATTGTAATCCAGAAAGATGGGAATTAATCATTGACAACACACATAGAATAGTGAAGGGAAAGTTGTAATAGAACCTAGAACAAGGTATTCGACTCTTTGGAGCAATCATTTCATTCAATCTAAGGGCGTGTCATGCAAGTATAACAATTCCGTTGTGGTCACAGGCTAGTGACAATCGTTTTGATTTTGGATTTGTTTTTGCCACTACAACCATCAACCTCTTTGTCTTCTGCAAAGTCACTAACCACCCTTCAACTTCCTCATCCAAGTCAATGAGGAAAAAAATTACAAAGAGCAGGAGTTCCAGAATATATCCCTGCAGAACACTACCGGTCACTGACTTCCGGGCTGAATATGCCTCGTTTCTTACCATCCTGTATTTGTCCACTTATGGATAAATAAATGAATTCGGAATCCATGGAGCTAAGTTTCCCTGGAGCCCCTGCCTCCTGACCTTCTGACAGCCTACGATGGGGAATCCTGTGGAACAGCTCACCGAAGTCCATATGCACCACATCCACTGCTCTGTGTTCATCAATGTGTTGTGTTTGGTTAACTTAAGTAACTTTTGAGAAGGTAATGAACCTTCTGAATGATTCTCGCGGTAGTACATATGGCTTTTAATAAGGCCTTTGCAAAGAAGCTGCATAGTAAACAGATTGGTAAGTTGAAAGTCCACAGGATCCAAAAGAAAGTAGTAATGGATTCAATGTTATCTCGAAGAAAGGAAGCAAAGATAATTGAACAATAGTGCGTAAATTATTGGAAGGGCATTTCCGAAGTTCAAAACTTTTTGTATTTTGTGTTGTTTATTAATTATTATATCTGGCAGGATTAAGACCAGAAAAATGTTATTCTTATGTTTTACTGGAAAAGTTCTAATTTCAGAGGTAAGATGTAAATGCCTTTGTCATGTAGCTGCTTGTAAACTCCCTTGCCCAAGTGACCTGCAATGACTGTTCACTGGCAATTAGAATTCAGATAGTAGAACTATATCACTATGTAGATCTCTTGGTCTATATGTATCTGTAAGTACTGCATGAATATGCATGCAGCTACTAAAAGCAGAGAGAGGGTTTTAACATAAAGATTAAACCCTTTGTACAGTAATGTACATAGTGATCAAATAAAATTGAAGGATTAACTATCTGAAGATCATATAGGGAGAGGATGCTTGAAGAGTGAAGGGTGTATAGAGAACAGAAATGGCAACTGAATATTGCTAGAGATAACACATATCAGAAGCTGGAATAGCTGTATAAGCCAATTGCAATAGTATAAGAATATGTTACCAACAACAAGATAGTTAGTTAGATTGAGAATGGGTTTTCAATGGACTGTACCCAAGTAGGCTATACTGCAGTCCAACAAATCTATTTAGTTAGATATATAGTGTTGAACAGGCCCGTCAGACTCAATGGGGTGCACTACCCAGCAACCCACTTATTTACACTAGCCTAACCACAGGACAATTTACCATGACCAATTAACCTACGAACAAGTATGTACATCTTTGGAGTGTGGGAGGAAACCCATGCAATCACACAGGGAGAATGTACAAACTCCTTACAGACACCACCAGAATTGAACTACGAACTCTGTGCTAATAATGTTGTGCTAATAACTACACCACCGTAGCGCCTGAGGGAAGTGGAAGAAAAAATATGCAGATGAGTAGTGGGATAACTTAATGTTCAGAGGAATTGATGGTGCTGAATAAAAATACATTTTTTCAAAAAGCCCAATAAAGCAGTCTAATTTTATAGACAAGCAGATAAGAAAGTGGGATCAAATGGATAAAAAAAAGATATAAAATCAAATAGCACAAAATCAGATCCTACAACCCACCTGACAACCATCATGTATCTATCTACCCAAGTGCTCTTTACCATCACTTGGTTTGTGGCCTTCTATGCCCTGGCCATTCAATTGCTCATCCAAATGTTTCTTGGAGTATATACTGCCATGATCCCTCAGTACAGTGCAGATTTCAACGACATCTGGGTGTAAAATTTCTTCCTAAATTCCTTCTAAACCTCTTAAGCTTTACCCCATTACGTTAAACCCATGTGCTTTAGACTTTGACCTTATACAGGAAGTAGTTTGATGCTAAAAAGGAAGGTAGCTAGAGCAGTGAAAATAACTTAGGAGAAATTAAGGGCAAAGAGGGATTACAAAATAAAATTATCTGGGGCTATAGGACTAAGAGAATCCTATGCACATAAATGAGACAAAAAATAAAATGAAAGCAGGAATAAGACAAGGTAAACATAAAGATCCCTCAAGACGACGACAACCTTGTCGGGCTTGGAGGCTGGTGTGCCTCAATGACTTGGAGAGCTATGTTGGCTGGAGTCAGAGCCTTGTGCTTTGGCTCTTGGTTGAGTCACCCATGCTAAATAAGCCAAAGGGTAGAGGCCAGACTAAGAGTGGTCCACCAGTTCTCCAGGTTCAGGGGTTCAGCTCAAGGCTAACAACCCTGACTGGTAAAGAAGATTGTTATGGAATTAGCAATGAGGAATCCTTCTGTAGAGACAGAGTGGGAGGAACTTCATTAATGCCTTCAACACCAGCGGCGTGACAGGCAGGAAGCAAACATAAAAATACTGATAAAAAATTGCAGAAAAAATGAATAATAAAATTTTAGCAAAGGCAACCATAACCCAGGCGGGCAAAGTTAAGATGGCACTAAGTGGCTACTCCTTTGCTTGCATCTTCAAAAACAGCTTTATTTCTATCTTTGATATCTCTTTTTTTCCTTTTCAGGGCATGGGGGTTCCTTTTGAAGACCCTGACCTGGAGTTATGCTCTGACTTTGTGGGAATGGGACCCGCCCTCAGGGCCTCACAACTGGCCACTTTTTGATATGCCAAGCATGCAGCCTGGAAGGGTGAGCTTGCCTTCAGGGTTCTGGGATTTGGTGGCTCTGAAGATGTGCTGATTCTAGGCCGGTGCCCCTGACTGAAGCGTTACGGGAGAACGTGGAACATCAGGAGCAATGGGTTACCTGCCGGGGGTTGTGTGTCTGGAGAGCTGCACCTTTTTGGTGCCAACTCTCTGGGTGCAGAGTTCAGAAAAAGTGACGCAACAGACTTTTAACATCGTAAATCAGCGAGTTGTTTGTTATGTCTCCCCTCTCGCTGTGGAATGGAGATGCCTCTTTTTCCCTTATTAGGGAGAGACAGAGCCTGTGGCATGTCAAATTATCGGGTGAATGTGTAGTTTTTGGGGTACTGCAAGTCTGTGTCTTAATGCTTTGTGGTATGTTTGAGTGTTCGGTGGAGGGTGCTGATGCTGTGGGGGTGGGGAGTCATTGCTTTGCTGCTGCTTGTGTTTGGGAGGGAGAGTTGGGGGGGGCTTTGGGGTTCTAACATTTTAACTGTCATTCATTCTTTGGGGCACTCCTCTGTTTTCATGGATGTCTGTGTGTGAAAAACAATTTCAGGATGCACATTGTTCACATTTCACTGACATCAAATGTACCTATTGAAACCTATTGAAATAATGCTGTTGGAGGATAAACTTGAAAATAATATTAATACAAGTTGTGGTAAAGTGAGAAAGTATTTGAGAAACAAAAGCAAAAAGAAGTTACAAAAACTAAAAGCTTATTCAAAAGTAGACCTTTGTGGGTGTTCAGTGTCATTCTGGCACCCCAGTCAGCAGTGGGAGCAATGCACAGTGAAGAGGCTTCTCGCAGGTCAGCGGCGCTCATTTAAAAGGAGAGCTTCACGGTCATTTGGTATCATTCTGCCGGCCCATTCAGCAGCGGGAGCAGCGCACAGTGAGTAAGTTTCCTGCAGGTCGGTGGGAGCAGCACAGAGAGGAGTAAGTAAAAGTACCGAGGGGACAAGCAGAGCGGCCATTGTTGGGAGTGGGCTAGTGGTTAGAGCGGGAGTATCAGGCTTTGGTTCAAAGGAGGCTTCGGCTCAGAAGAGGTGTTGGTTCTTGGTAAGCTGTCCAGGTAAGTTTCTGTTAAATTTCCTTTCTCTTACTGTGTCAGGGGTACTTAGTGCAGTTTAAATGGCCATTGTGTGCTCTTCATGCCAGATGTTGTCCTTGGAGACCTGGAGTCTCCCAGGGAACTACTTCTGTGTGAAGTGCATCCGGCTGCAGCTCCTTGAAGTCTTGTTAGGGATCTGGAACAGTAACTGGATGACCTTGGGCTTGAACGGGAGAACGAAAAGATAATCGATCAGAGTTACAGGGAAGTAGTCACCCCTAAGTTGCAGGAGGTGGGTAGCTGAGTGACTGTCAGGAGAAATGGAATTTGAATAGGCAGATAGTTCAGAGCACACCTGTGGCCTTTCCCCTCAGTAATAAGTATACTGTTTTGGATACATTACTGATCTCCCAGAGGGATGCCATACAGATCAGCTTACTGACACTGAGCACGGGTCCATGGTGCAGAAAGGAAAGAGGGAGAAAACGGGAGTGGTAGTGATAGGGGGTGCAATATTCAGAGGAACAGACAGGAGACTCTGTGGATGTGAATGGGACACCCAGATGGTATGTCGCCTCCCAGGTGCCAGGGTCAGGGATGTCTCGGATTGCGTCCACAGCATTTTGGAGGGGGAGAGAGAACAGCCAGATGTCTTGGTACATATTGATACCAATGACATAGAAAGGAAAAACAATGACGTCCTGAGGAAAGAATTTAAAGAGCTAGGCAGACAGCTGAGAAGCAGGACCTCCAGAGTGTTTCTGAATTGCTAGCTGTGCCATGGGTCAGTGAGGGTAGAAACAGGATGATTTGGCAGATAAAGGTGTGGCTGAGAAGCTGGTGCAGGGGTCAGGGCTTCAGATTCTTGGATCATTGGGATCTCTTCTGGAGGTGGTATGACCTGTACAAAAGGGACAGGTTGCACCTGAACCTGAGGGGACCTATTCTCGTGGGGTGAGTTTAAACTCTTTTGGTGGGCGGTGGGAACTGGAGTGAAGGGAATCAGGATAGAGTGGATGGTAAGAAAGCAAAGATAGCATGCAGTCAGACTGTCAGGAACAGCAGGCAGACGACAGGACAAAATTGCAGCCAGCAGGGTGAGTATCGGTGCATTAGGAATGCCGTATCAAAAAGGGTAGAAAATACAGGACTCTAAGTGTTATATCTCAATGCATGGAGCATACCAAATAAAGTGGATGATCTTGTTGCACTTTCACAGATTGCTGGGTATGATGTTGTGGCCACCACTGAATTGTGGCTGAAGGATGGTGGTAGTTGGGAGCTAAATGTCCGAGGTTACGTGTTGCATTAGAGGGATAGGAAGGCAGGCAGAGAGGGTGGTGTGATTCTGCTGGTAAAGGATGGCATCAAATCATTAAAAAGATGTGACGTAGAATCAGAAGATTTTCAATGCCAGTTCAGTAAGACACTGCAAGGGTAAAAGAACCCTGATGGCAGTTATATACAGGCCTCCAAACAGTAGTTGGGATGTGGACTACAGATTACAATGGGAAATAGAAAAGGTGTGTCAAAAGGGCAATGTTATGATAGTCATGGGAGATTTTAACATGCAGGCTGATTGGGAAAATCAGGTTGGTAATGAATCCCAAGAGAATGAATTTGCTAACAAGCCTACGAGATGGCTTGTTAGAGCAGTTTGTCATTGAGCCTACTAGGGGATCAGCTATATTGGACTGTGTGTTACGTAATGAACTGGAGGTGATAGGGTGCTTAAGGTAAAGGAACCCTTGGGAGACGGTGATCATAGTTTGATTGAAATCAGCTTGAAACTTGATAGGAAGATAGTAAAGTCTGACGTAGCAATATTTCAGTGGAATAAAGGAAATTACAGTGGCATGAGAGCGAAGTTGGCCACAGTAAATTGGAAAGCGATGCTGGCAAGGATGACAGCAGAGCAGAAATAGCTTGAGTGTCTCAGAAAAAAAATGAAGAAGATGCGGGATAGATGTATTCCAAAAACAAAGAAATACTCAAATAGCAAAATAGTACAACTGTGGCTGACAAGGGAAGTCAAAGCTAATGTAAAAGCAAAAGAGAGAACATACAACAAAGCAAAAATTAGCGGGAAAATAGAGGATTGGGAAGCTTTTAAAAACCTACAGAGAGCAACTAAAAGAATCATTTAGAGGGAAAAGATTAAATATGAAAGCAAGCTGGCATACAATATCAAGGTAGTTAGAAAAAACTTTCTCACGTATGTAAAAAAATAAAAGAGAGATGAAAGTGGATAAAGAACCACTAGAAAATGAGGCCGGAGAAATAATAACGGGGGACAAAGAGATGACAGATGAACTAAATGAGTATTTTATATCAGTCCTCACTGTGGAAGACATTAGTAGTGTGCCAGACGTTGAAAGGTGTGAGTGAAGAGAAGTGAGTGCAGTTGCTATTACAAGGGAGAAGGTGTCCCATAAGCAGAAAACCTGAAGGTACGCAAGTCACCAGGACCAGATGATCTGCACCCTCAGGTTCTGAATGAGGTAGTCGTAGAGATTGTGGAGGTATTAGCAATGATCTTTCAAGAATCGTTCATCTCCGGCATGGTTTTAGAGGACTGGAAAATTGCAAATGTCACTCCACTCTTTAAGAAAGGAGGGAGGCAGCAGAAAGGAAATTATAGACCAGTTAGCCTAAGCTCAGTGGTTGGAAAGATGTTGGAGTCAATTGTTATGGAATTGTTATGGAGATTATGGAATACTTGGTGACACATGATAAGATAGGACAAAGTCAGCATTGTTTCCTTAAGGGGAAATCTTACCAGATGAACCTGTTTGAATTCTTTGAAGAAATTACAAGTAGGATAGATAAAGGGGGTGTAGTGGATGTTGTATATTTGGACTTTCAGAAGCTGTTTGACAAGGTGCGAAAAATAAGGCTGCGTGGTATTACAGGAAAGTTACTAGCATGGCTAGAGCAGGAGGCAGCAAGTGGAAATAAAAGGATCCTTTTCTGGTTAGCTGCCAGTGACTAGTGGTGTTCCACAGGGGTCAATGTTGGGACCGCTTCTTTTTATGCTGTTTATCAACTATTTAGTTGATGGAATAGATGGCTTTGTTGCCAAGTTTGAAGCTGAAATGAAAATTGGTGGAGGGAAGATAGTGTTGAGGAAACAGGTAGGCTGCAGAAGGATTTAGACAGATTAGGAGAATGGGCAAGAAAGTGGCAAATAAAATACAATGTTGGAAAATGCATGGTCACACACTTTGTTAGAAGAAATGAATGTGCACACTATTTTCTAAATGGGGGGAAAATCCAACAATCTGAGATGCAAAGGGACCTGGGAGTCCTTGTGCAGAACACTCTAAAGGTTAATTTATAGATTAGATTAGATTAGATTAGATTATGATGACACGCAGTCCTCTTTTATTGTCATTTAGTAATGCATGCATTAAGAAATGATACAATGTTTTTCCAGAATGATATCACGAAAACACATGACAAACTGACTTAAAAACTAACAAAGACCCCATAATTATAGCATATAGTTGCAACAGTGCAAAGCAATACCGTAACTTGATAAGAACAGACCATGGCACAGTAAAAGTCTCAAAGTCTCTCTAAAGTCCCATCATCTCACGCAGACAGTAAACCACCAGCGCCGCCAACTTGCCGATGCAGCATACTGGAAGCATCCGACCACAGTCTGACTCCGAGTTCGTCCAAAAACTCCGAGCCTCTGACTAGCTCTCCGACACCGAGCACCGAGCACCATCTCTGCTGAGCGCTTCAACTCCCGCCCTGGCAACAGGCAATAGGCATAGCTGAGGATTTGGGACCTTCGTCTCCGGAGATTCTTGTTCGCACAGTAGCAGCGGCAGCGAAGCAGGCATTTCAGAAGTTACTACAGGTGTTCCTCCGTACTTCTCACGGCTGCCTCCATCAAATCCGGATTGTGCACGGCCCCCTAGTTACACATACGATATTCATTTGGAATGGCCACGCATGCTGCGTCACGCTGCCATCTTCTCCTCCCTCACTTGATTGAGTTGGTGGTGAAGAAGACAAATACATTGTTAGCAATCATTTCAAGAGGTCTAGAATATAAAAGCAGGTATGTGATGCTGAGGCTTTTTAAGGCATTGGTAAGGCCTCACCTTGAGTATTGTGAACAGTTTTTGGCTCCTTATCTAAGAACAGATGTACTGGCATTGGAGAGAGATAAGAGGAGGTTCATAAAGATGATTCTGGGAATGAAAGAGTTATCATATATGGAATGTTTGATGACTCTGGACCTGTACTCACAGGAATTTAGAAGGATGAGGGTGAATCTCATTGAAAACTTTCGAATGTTGAAAGGCCCAGACTGAGTAGATGTGGAAAGGATGTTTCCCATGGTGGGGGAGTCTGGGACAAAAGGGCAGAGTCTCAGGATAAAGCAGCGCCCATGTAAAACAGTGATGCGGAGAATTTCTTGAGCCAGAGAGTGGTAAGATGGTGGAATTTGTTACCACAAGCATCTGTGGAGGCCAGCTCCTTGGGTGTATTTAAGGCAGAGATTGATTGGTTCTTCATTTGCCACGGCATCAAAGGTTACAGTGAGAAGGCTGAGGAGGGGGAGAAAAAAGATCCGCCATGATTGAATAGCGGAGCAGACTGGATGGGCCAAATGGCTTAATTCTGCTCCTATGTCTTATGGTCTAAAAGAGAATGAAACTTGAAGTCATGCACCGACCAAATCATAAGGGAATTAGAGTGCGGATGTCAGAGCAATGTTAAATTGAGCAGATTGGCCGGCACATAAGCTGTTGCCTTGTAGCTTCAATCCCTGGGACCATTCCTGCCCTCCTGTGCTTTCTGTATGGAGATTGCACCTTCTCCCTCCAATAGCATGGGTTCCTTAGGGTGCTCCAGTTTCCCACCCGCATACAAAAGACAGGAAGATTGCCAGGTTAGTTGTTCCGAGTGTGTAGGTGGGTAGTGAAATATGGGAAGAGTTTATTAGAATGTTGTGGAAAATGAAGTGGGATTAGTGTAGTCTTGTTGTAAATGGGTACTTGGTGGTTAGTGCAGACTCAGTGGGCTGAAGTGCTTATTTCCATGTTGTATGGTTCAACTGGGATTGTGAGAAATAGAGACAGATTGTCTTACATAGAAAATAGGTGCAGGAGTAGGCCATTCGGCCCTTCGAGCCTGCACCGCCATTTATTATGATCATGGCTGATCATCCAACACAGAACCCCGCCCCAGCCTTCCCTCCATACCCCCTGACCCCCGTACCCACAAGGGCCATATCTAACTCCCTCTTAAATATAACCAATGAACTGGCCTCAACTGTTTCCTGTGGCAGAGAATTCCACAGATTCACCACTCTCTGTGTGAAGAAGTTTTTCCTAATCTCGGTCCTAAAAGGCTTCCCCTCTATCCTCAAACTGTGGCCCCTCGTTCTGGACTTCCCCAACATCGGGAACAATCTTCCTGCATCTAGCCTGTCCAATCCCTTTAGGATCTTATACGTTTCAATCAGATCCCCCCTCAATCTTCTAAATTCCAACGAGTACAAGACCAGTTCATCCAGTCTTTCTTCATATGAAAGTCCTGCCATCCTAGGAATCAATCTGGTGAACCTTCTTTGTACTCCCTCTATGACAAGGATGTCTTTCCTCAGATTAGGAGACCAAAACTGCACACAATACTCCAGGTGTGGTCTCACCAAGGCCTTGTACAACTGAAGTAGTACCTCCCTGCTCCTGTACTTGAATCCTCTCGCTATAAATGCCAGCATACCATTCGCCTTTTTCACCGCCTGCTGTACCTGCATGCCCACTTTCAATGACTGGTGTATAATGACACCCAGGTCTCGTTGCACCTCCCCTTTTCCTAATCGGCCACCATTCAGATAATAATCTGTTTTCCTATTTTTGCCACCAAAGTGGATAACTTCACATTTATCCACATTAAATTGCATCTGCCATGAATTTGCCCACTCACCCAAACTATCCAAGTCGCCCTGCATCCTCTTAGCATCCTCCTCACAGCTAACACTGCCACCCAGCTTCGTGTCATCCGCAAACTTGGAGATGCTGCATTTAATTCCCTCATCCAAGTCATTAATATATATTGTAAACAACTGGGGTCCCAGCACAGAGCCTTGCGGTACCCCACTAGTCACCGCCTGCCATTCTGAAAAGGTCCCGTTTATTCCCACTCTTTGCTTCCTGTCTGCTAACCAACTCTCCACCCACACCAATACCTTACCCGCAATACCGTGTGCTTTAAGTTTGCACACTAATCTCCTGTGTGGGACCTTGTCAAAAGCCTTCTGAAAATCCAAATATACCACATCCACTGGTTCTCCCCTATCCACTCTACTAGTTACATCCTCAAAAAATTCTATGAGATTCGTCAGACATGATTTTCCTTCCACAAATCCATGCTGACTTTGTCCGATCATTTCACCGCTTTCCAAATGTGCTGTTATCACATCCTTGATAACTGACTCCAGCAGTTTCCCCACCACCGACGTTAGGCTAACCAGTCTATAATTCCCCGGTTTCTCTCTCCCTCCTTTTTTAAAAAGTGGAGTTACATTAGCCACCCTCCAATCCTCAGGAACTAGTCCAGAATCTAACGAGTTTTGAAAAATTATCACTAATGCATCCACTATTTCTTGGACTACTTCCTTAAGCACCCTGGGATGCAGACCATCTGGTCCTGGGGATTTATCTGCCTTCAATCCCTTCAATTTACCTAACACCACTTCCCTACCAACATGTATTTCGCTCAGTTCCTCCATCTCACTGGACCCTCTGTCCCCTATTATTTCTGGAAGATTATTTATGTCCTCCTTAGTGAAGACAGAACCAAAGTAATTATTCAGTTGGTCTGCCATGTCCTTGCTCCCCATAACCAATTCACCTGTTTCTGTCTGCAGGGGACCTACATTTGTCTTTACCAGTCTTCTCCTTTTCACATATCTATAAAAGCTTTTACAGTCCGTTTTTATGTTTCCTGCCAGTTTTCTCTCATAATCTTTTTTCCCCTTCCTAATTAAGCCCTTTGCTGAAATCTGACTTTCTCCCAGTCCTCAGGTGAGCCACTTTCTCTGGCTAATTTGTATGCTTCTTCTTTGGAATTGATACTATCCCTAATTTCTCTTGTCAGCCACGGGTGCACTACCTTCCTTGATTTATTCTTTTGCCAAACTGGGATGAACAATTGTTGTAGTTCATCCATGCAACCTTTAAATGCTTGCCATTGCATATCCACCGTCAATCCTTTAAGTGTCATTTGCCAGTCTATCTTAGCTAATTCACGTCTCATACCTTCAAAGTTACCCCTCTTTAAGTTCAGAACCTTTGTTTCTGAATTAACTATGTCACTCTCCATCTTAATGAAGAATTCCACCATATTATGGTCACTCTTACCCAAGGGGCCTCTCACGACAAGATCGCTAATTAACCCTTCCTCATTGCTCAAAACCCAGTCCAGAATAGCCTGCTCTCTAGTTGGTTCCTCGACATGTTGGTTCAAAAAACCATCCGGCATACATTCCAAGAAATCCTCTTCCTCAGCACCTTTACCAATTTGGTTCACCCAATCTACATGTAGATTGAAGTCACCCATTATAACTGCTGTTCCTTTATTGCACACATTTCTAATTTCCTGTTTAATACCATCTCCGACCTCACTACTACTGTTAGGTGGCCTGTACACAACTCCCACCAGCGTCTTCTGCCCCTTAGTGTTACGCAGCTCTACCCATATCGATTCCACATCTTCCCAGCTTATGTCCTTCCTTTCTATTGTGTTAATCTCTTCTTTAACCAGCAATGCCACCCCACCTCCCCTTCCTTCATGTCTATCCCTCCTGAATATTGAATATCCCTGAACGTTGAGCTCCCATCCCTGGTCACCCTGGAGCCATGTCTCTGTGATCCCAACTATATCATAATCATTAATAACAATCTGCACTTTCAATTCATCCACCTTATTACGAATGCTCCTTGCATTGACACACAAAGCCTTCAGGCGCTCTTTTACAACTCTCTTAGTCCTTTTACAATTATGCTGAAAAGTGGCCCTCTTTAATGCTTGACCTGGATTTGTCGGCCTGCCACTTTTACTTTTCTCCATAGTACTTTTTGTTTCTACCCTCACTTTACACCCCTCTGTCTCTCTGCACTGGTTCCCATCCCCCTGTAGTGAACTAACCTCCTCACGCCTAGCCTCTTTAATTTGATTCCCACCCCCCAACCATTCTAGTTTAAAGTCACCTCAGTAGCCCCCGCTAATCTCCCTGCCAGGATATTGGTCCCCCTAGGATTCAGGTGCAACCCGTCCTTTTTGTACAGGTCACACCTGCGCCAAAAGAGGTCCCAATGATCCAAAAACTTGAATCCCTGCCCCCTGCTCCAATCCCTTAGCCACGCATTTATCCTCCACCTCATCGCATTCCTACTCTCACTGTCGCGTGGCACAGGCAGTAATCCCGAGATTACTACCTTTGCAGTCCTTTTTCTCAACTCCCTTCGTAGCTCCCTATATTCTCCTTTCAGGACCTCATCCCTTTTCCTACCTATGTCATTGGTACCTATATGTACCACGACCTCTGGCTCCTCACCCTCCCACTTCAGGATATCTTGGACACGATCAGAAATATCCCGGACCCTGGCACCAGGGAGGCAAACTACCATCCGGGTCTCTGGACTGCGTCCACAGAATCGCCTATCTGACCCCCTTACTATCGAGTCCCCTATCACAACTGCCCTCCTCTTCCTTGCCCTACCCTTCTGAGCTACAAGGCCAGACTCTGTGGCGGAGGCATGGCCACTGTCGCTTCCCCCGGGTAAGCTGTCCCCCCCCAACAGTACTCAAACAGGAGTATCTGTTGTTAAGGGGCACAGCCACTGGGGTACTCCCTATTACCTGACCTTTCCCCTTCCCCCTCCTAACCGTGACCCACTTGTCTGCCTCCCGTGGCCCTGGCGTGACCACCTGCCTGCAACTCCTCTCTATCACCTCCTCACTCTCCCTGACCAGACGAAGGTCATCGAGCTGCAGCTCCAGTTCCGTAACGCGGTCCCTTAGGAGCTGCATCTCGATGCACTTGGCGCAGATGTAGACGTCCGGGAGACTTGGAGAGTCCAGGGCCTCCCACATCCGACACCGAGAACAGCAAACTGCCCTCACACTCATACTGCCCCTCTCCTCAAATAACAACAGAAAATGACTGCCAAACCTCCCTCGCCTCGCCCGTTGAGTCGAAGCCCTTAAGCCTTCACTTTGCTCCCGGCTCACTCCGCAACCCGCAAACTACGCTGCCTGCTCTATGAGGCTCTGTTCCTTTTAAATCTGCCGCGCTGCACAGCCCGACGTCACATGCCTGCGCAGTCCCGCCTCTCAGAACGCCGTTGGAGAAAAAAAAATAACGAAAATTTCAAAAATGTCTTTCTCGGCTCTCCCACTCAGACTCTCAGACTCCTTCTTCGAATCTTGTTTCGGTACTGTATACAAATCTGTGCCACCCTGTTTATTGAAGCATTCAGAAAAATACCGGAATCTGCATTAGAAGATAAGTACCCTGTGACTGAAAGTACAGTCAAAAAGGAATCCGAAAAAGACTTATTTCTTCTTAATCTCTGTAGAAGTAATGTGGAGAGCGTTCCGACTGGCTGCTTCTGATTTTGTGAATGCGATGGGATTCTGATCTGAGTTAGACTGTAGAGGAATAATGTAATACACAAAAGGCTTTTGATGTTGCATTACATGATAGGCTTATTATAACCAGAATCATATTTATTATCACTGACATATGACATGAAATTAGTTGTTTTGTAAAAGGAACGCAATACAAAGGCATAAATCCATAAAAATTACAAAGAATAATAAATAATATGGGAAAAAGGGAGGAAGTGTTCATGATAGACACATGGAATCAGGCACGAATACCTGAATATATTACAAATTAAATTGAATTGAATTAAATTTACATTATTTCTTACATCCTTCACAAACATGAGTAAAAATCTTAATGTTACATCTCTGTCTAAATGTGCAATCATAGTAATTTTTAATAATTTGTAATAAATAGAACAGTCAGTGTTATATAGAGTACACTCAGATCAGCGTGAATTAATCAGTCTGATGGCCTGATGGAAGAAGCTGTCCTGGAGCCTGTTGGTACCGTTTCCCAGTTGGTAGCAGCTGGAATAGGTTGTGGTTGGGGTGACTCGGATTCCCAATGATTCTATGGGCCCTTTTTACACACCTATCCTTGTAAATGTCCTGCATCATGCGAAGTTCACAACTACAGATGTACTGGGCTGTCCGCACCACTCTCTGCAGACTCCTGCGATAGAGGGAAGTACAGTTCCCATAGCAGGCAGTAATGAAGCCAGCCAGGAGGCTCTCAATTGTGCCCCTGTGGAAAGTTCTTAGGATTTGGGGGCCCACACCAAACTTCCTCAACCGCCTGAGGTGAAAGAGGCACTTTTGTGCCTTTTTCATCACACAGCTGGTGTGCACGGGCTACGTGAGGTCCTCAGTGATGTGGATGCTGAGGAAATTAAAGCTGTTTACCCTCTCAACCCCAGATCCATTGATGTCAATAGGGGTTAGCCCGTCTCCATTCCTCCTGTAATCCACGACCAACTCCTTTGTTTTAGCGACATTGAGGAAGAGGTTGTTTTCTTGATACCGCTGTGTCAGAGAGATGACTTCTTCCCTGTAAGCTACCTTGTTATTGTTTGAGATAAAGCTAATCAATGTAGTGTCGGCAATTTTAATTAGCAGATTAGAGTTGTGGGTGGAGATACAGTCATGGGTATACAGGGAGTGAAGGAGGGGACTCAGTACACAGCTCTGAGGGGCTACTGTATTGAGAGGCAGAGGGTTGGAGGTGAGAGAGCCCACGCTTACCAGCTCCTGCGACCTGACAGGAAATCCAGGATCCAGCTGCACAAGGCAGGATGAAGGCCAAGGTCTCTGAGCTTCTTGTCAAGCCTGGATGGAACTATGGTGTTGAATGCTGAACTGTAGTCCAAGAACATCATTCTCACATAAGCATCCTTCTTCTCCAGATGTGTAAGGACAGTATGTATTGCAGTGGCTATTGCATCATCTGTCGATCAGTTGTGTCGGTAGGTGAGTTGTAGGGGGTCCATTTTGGGTGGTAGCAAGCTGCAGATGTAATCCTTGACCAGCCTCTCAAAGCATTTGCTTATTACTGAGGTGAGTGCAACAGGATGCCAGTCATTCAGGCATGTTACCTTGGTCTTTTCTGGTACAGGGACAATGGTGGATAATTTGAAGCAGGAGAGCACTCTACACTGGGAGAGGGAGAGATTAAAAATGTCAGTAAACACACCTGCCAATTGTGCTGTGCACATCCTGAGTACTCACCCTGGGATGCCGTCCGGTCCCGCAGCCTTGCGACTGTCCACTCATTGAAAATATCTGCATACCTCAGCCTCAGAAATGACCTGGTTGCAGGTTATAGTGGTGGCTTTCCTCGAAGGCTCAGAGTTAGTGATATTGAACTGAGCAGAAGGGCAATTGAGCTCATCTAGGAGAGAGGCAGTGATGTTGGCGGCACCACAATGTTTGGCTTTGAAGTCTGCGATGGTATTGCAGCCCTCACCACAAGTCACGTGTGATATTCATTGTGAATCTTGACTCCCTATATTGTTGTTTCATAGCCTTGATAGCTTTGCACAGGTCATAGTTGGTTTTTCTTGAGCTCTAGCTGATCACCAGTGATGTAAGCTTGATGTCGCACTGTAAGTGCAGCTCACACAAAACTATTGATCCAGTGTTTCTGGTTCGGGAAGATCCTGCCCAGCTTCTGGGGGACAACATCGTTGATGCACTTCCGGTTGAAGTATGTGACTCCATGGTTAAATGGTTAAAATGGTTAAAAAGAGAAGGGAGAGGGTGGAGATATTCAGAATGGACAAAAATAGAAATTGATTTGCAACAGAGATCTGTTCAAAGACCATCTTTGTAAGCTTCATTAGTGATGTGTACTTGGGACAAATATTTCAATATTGAAATCCACAGATGTCATCAAGCCATTGAAGAAAAAAATCAATATAGTACAAGTCAGGAGAAAACCTGCAGACTGGGCAGTTAAGTAGCAAATTGTGAACCGTTTTTGGCCCCTTATCTAAGAAAGGATGTGCTGACATTGGAGAGGGTTCAGAGGAAGTTCATGAAAATGATTCCAGGACTTACAGGCTTATCATATGCAGAGTATTTGGTGGCTCTGGGCCTGTACTCACTAGAATTCAAAAGAATGAGGGGTGACCTCATTGAAACCTTTCAAATATTGAAAGGCCTCGATAGAGTAGATGTGGAGAGGATGTTTCCTATGGTGGTGGATTCTAAGACCAGAGGACACAGCCTCAAAATAGAGGGATGTCCTTTTAGAATGGCAATGATGAGGAATTTCTTTAGCCAGAGATTGGTGAATCTGTGGAATACATTGCCACAGGTGACTGTGGACATCAAGTCTTTTGGTATGTTGGTTGATAGAGGTTGATAGATTCTGTATTGGTTAGGGCACGAAGGGGTACAGGGAGAAGACAGGAGACTGGGTCTGAGAAGAAAAATGGATCAGCCATGATGAAATGCTGGAGAAGACTCAATGGGTCGAATGGCCTAATTCTGCTCCTATAGCTTATTGCCTTATAGTTTAGGTGATTTTTTATGTAAAATGATGTACCTTTCGAGGGAAAATGGAAACATTACATACAGATAGGAGGAAAGGAAACTGTGAACACTACCCAGGAACAAGGCCGTTACAATATTGATACAGCTCTCTGAGTCAATGTTTCCATTTGTTAATGTTCCTTCGCATCTGATGCCCAGTCATCAAACCAAAACATTAACTCCATTTCGTTCTCCACTGGTACTGGCTGATCTACTAAATATTTCCAGAAATACAGCACCTTTTGATTTTATTTCAGCTTTCCAGCATCTACAGTTTCCTTTTACTTTCTGGTTACTCTGATTTTTCTTGTATGGATGTGAGAAGGACTGAGATGAGACAGAACTTATACAAGTCATTAGTTGGGATGCACTTGGAGTAATGTGCAGAGTTTGAGATTCCATACAGTGAATATTGGATCAAAGTTCTGGAGAAAGTGCAAGCAAAATTAACAAAGATAGTACCAGAACTGGGAAGTAACAGTTGTAGGAAAGAAACTGAAGTTGCTGGAAGTTTTTGTTTGGTAAAATGAAATAATAGTTGAGAGAGATGGCTTCACTTGAGAGAGAGTATAAAACTAGAGGCCATAAATAATATGTAGGTACTAATTAAATCCAGTGGGAAAATAAAGCAATCATTTTCTCTGAAAGTAGTTAGATGGGAAATTGCAACCACGGTGGATTGAGGCAAATATTTTAGATGCATTCCAATTTAAGCTTCATGAGTGCAGGGATAGAACAATATTCTGAAAAACCAGGAAGGAAAGAGGATTGTATGGAGTTTAAGTATGAGCAGAGTCTTGACATGGCTTGGTGTTCAAGACGGATTGAAGGAAGAGCACTAATCCTTATACAAATAAGTAACATTAAATTATGCAGATTTATATTGGAAAAAGAGGAAGAGAGAACTTTAGATTTGAGAATGCTAAAATTTATGCCACACATTGCGCATGGTACTTTAGGTGTTCTATGTGAGAAAAAATGTCTTATGCAAATATAACTTTTTTTAAAGCATTCAGATGATAGAGATGGCATTGCTTTGCCAGTAGTTAATGAAGAAAAATTTTAGAACTTTACATTAAGAAGACAAATATTGGCATAACTGCTCACGGACGCCTAGGATTGAATAGCTAATGGGTTACTTAATGCATATTGATAAGTATAAAGATAGTTTTATTACTTTGTGTCGAATGACTTAATGGTCATTTATAATAGAGATAAAGTCCTTAAGTGCTGTATTTTGTCCATTATCTGCAATCATGTACAAAAAACAAAATCTATCCATTGGCATATAGTTTAGTTTGACAATTTAATATTTCATATTTCAGGTCTTCATTTTTGACAGCAAAATTGATGAGAGAACTGGGAGCAATAATTTTTTTTTCAATTTGTTTCATGTGTTTCTGCATGTGGCAAGCCCAGATTTCAGCACTTTTCACGCAACAATTTTCAGCTGGTCCATGGTACAAATGGCACACAGGTTCCCTATAAAGACACGGTAACTATCTCACTGCAATCTGTTAAGTAAACTCAAAACAGTTAAATACATCATTAGTTAATGCACACATCTTCTAGAACATGAAACATGGTCAGAAGTATTGTCATTTAGTTTCACAGAAAGAAAAATGATTGATGGAAAATTATGCCCCAGATACAAGTAAAAAAAACCAGGTATGACTTATCCTCTGTAACCTTCACTGTAATAGACAGAAAAACTGAAACAAGACTCTCTTGAAGTGAATAAAACAAAATGCTGGAGGAACTCAGCTGGTCAGGCAGAATCTATGGAAAAGAGTAAACAGTCAACGTTTGAGATGAAGAACCTTCATCACTTTGGCTTGAAATATCAACTGTTTATTCTTTTCCATAGATGCTGCCTGGCCTGTTGAGCTCCTCCAGCATTTTGTGTGTGTTGCTTGGACTTCCAGCATCTGCAGATTTGCTCATGCCTCTTGCAGTAGATCTTAATTTTTAAGGGTGCAGATTTCTGCTTCTGTGACAAAAGAATCAGATTTATCTGCAAAAGAGTGAGGTGCAGATACATGTCCTGTTCTTTTGAACAGTAGCTTATGAGGAATCTGGGTGAAGATTACAGTGACATAGGAGGCTTCCATAAGCAAAACACAAATATCACTAAAATCTCAAAAGCAATAAATAGTCAGAATCAAAGAGCAAGCATATACTTCAAGTGGACTTTCTCATGTTATCATGTAAATTAAACCCTTTTACATCTATAATAAAAAATCTCGCCATCTGTAATCAAAAGCAGTATGGAAAGGAATTTGTTTAAATACAAATTTTCAAGTAATTTGACGAAATGAATGCTTGTACTTTTTCAATTAGAAACAATCAGTCGCTACAAAAGGGTGCCCTTTTGGTTTCAATCGCTCATTTCCAGTCTCACTGTCCACAATGAAAAGGGACCAGATAGTCATCCCTTGGCTGCACTAAATGTGTCAATTATCTGGGCTCTGTTACCTCAGCCACAAATCTTCTGCTGATGTAAATGCGTTAGGCCAATTGCAGAAGTGTGTAACCTGCTTTTCCATTGTGTTTATTTCCGATTCCAGCAATATTTGTTTATTTATTTAGAACCGCTGTGTGGAACAGGCCCTTTGAGCTGTGCCGGCTGCCTGCCTATTTAACCCTAGCCTAATCACAGGACAACTTACAGTGAATAATTAATCTACTAAATGGTACATCTTTGTACCTGGAGGAAACCCACATGGTCATGGAGAGAATTATAAACTCTTTACAGACAGCACTAGAACTGAACTCCAAATTCCTACACCCCATGCAGCAACTGTTACACCCGTGGTGCACTTTTGCTTATTTCAGAATAGTTATTCTGCATTTTCATCTTCTATAGACTTTGATCACTCTTGACTTCAACCCTTCAGTATTTTATCTTGGAAACAAAAGGCCATTGATATGAAAACATTAGCTTTGTTTTTCACTCTGCAGATGCTGATTGACACAGTGAGAACATCAACTTATATAAATTTATTTTCCATCTTCTGCAGTCTTCTGTGCCTCAGTTTAATGTTGGGATCTTCCTCATAGATTGGGGAATCCCTTCACCAAACTAAAAACTTCAACGGACATTTCCTTTAGATGTCTTAAAAGGAGAATAATCCAAGTGGATGTCACTTACCCATCAAGGCTTGTGATGTCACCTGGCCTTGGGACCTATGAAGGTTACGTCACCTTGGAGTTTACAGGTGTCACTTGACTTTGTGGGAGTCACTTCACCCTGGCATTTGTGGAAATCACCTAATTCCAGGACTTCTGGACTTGGAGCTTATAACTTTGGGGGAGTGGGTTTAATTGATCTTGGGATTTGTGAGAGTCATCTGACTCAGGGCTTATGAGAAGGGGATACGTGGATGGGTGATCAGCCCTGCAGAGGGTATTTTGGGTATCATCTGCTTATTGGGCTTGCGGGAGTCACTGGATCCTGGAGTTTGTAGGTGGTCATTGATCCTGGGGATTCTGACCATTACCTATATGGCTTGGAGGTATTACCTGGACTTGAGGCTTATAGAAGTCATCTAACAGGCTAATAGGTGGCTGGAAGGAAGATATGGTTGAGAAGTCTAGATCCAGGGATCACAATCTTAAAATAATGGGCATGCCATCTAGGGGAGGGATGAAAAATGTCTTTGTTATAAGATGGTGAATTCTGGAATTCTTCACCTCAAGGCCATGGAGGCTCATTCACTTAGTTTATACGAAAGAATACTTCTATGGGATGCTATTAGGGGAATCAAGGGTTATAGTATCATAGGGTGCTTCAGAGTTATCCTAAGCTGTTGAGGATGACTTGCTAACACCATGGACGAGGCATGAGGTACTTGACAGGGTAGATGGGTAGGATGTATTGCAGTTTGTCCTCTTGTTTTTTTTTTTGTTAGGCTTCTATGCATTTCCAACAAAGGAATGAAAGATTCTTAGTGCCATCCTGAATGCTCTGTCTTTGTTTTAAGTTATCATGATCCAAGAGTTCATGTGAGTTATGAGGCAAATATGTTATCGTAATTATTTGAGAAAATCCTTGAATATTTTCTTGTCCTCCTTGTAATCATTTTCCACCCAGAGTTGGTAATAGATTTGCTGTTTTAGGAATCAGGAGTTGGGCATTGAAATCATGTGGCTTGGCTACTGGAACTGACAAGGTATAATTATGTCCTCAAGGCCAGGGATATTGGCCTGGGAGAGGAAGCTGACTTCGCCTTTCTTATCCTGTCAGTGGATTTGTATGGCATGTTGTGGAGACCTCTTCAGTGCTTTGTCACACCAGCTGTCTTTCATTCATGTCTCAAAACGATACAATAGGATAGGAATCACTGAAGCCCAGTTGAGAGAGAAACTTTGTACAAGACATGAAATCTTGACCTTGGAGTACTAGTTTCTCCAGGTGGTCAAAAGCCCCTACACAGTAGATGGTAATGCCTAAGGACATCCTACAATCTGAGTGCAATACGAATGCAGGTTGTTCTTCTTTCAAGTCTAAGAACTGTCTCCAGGTCCTGGGTATTTTTGACTGGCAGATAATGACAGCTGTACTGTAAAAATGCCTTTATTTACCGAGGCTGCCATGAGTTTGTTTCTGATCTCTTCCTGTAATCTTTTGCCAATTCCAGGTCAAAAAATAAGTTTCTTTTTACTTTCTTGAGGTATTGAGTTAGAAAATTGCTGTCACGTTTTTCAACACAGTATTCACCTCTTCTTTCAATATTTCCCATTTTATGCGGTTGTTGAAAATAACTTTATGCATGTTTTCTGAGCTGGATAGCTTTATACTGTGCTGAACTTTCGTTTTCTCATCCAACTATTTTATCTTTGACTGTTCTGTCTCTGTTTTTATTTGCTTCTAATGTTTTATTGGCTTCACATTGTATTGTCCAGCATTTCTTCAATCCAGCATTGTTGCTTTCCTTAACTGTTCTCTTCCTGGGATTTAAAAAAACTTTCAGAAAATATTCCATAGAAGTCCTTTCCTTTTATTTTCATTGACACAACTCTTGTCCCCATCTGTTTTATACATAAAACTGCCCATTTTGCTGATCCAGTTGTTTTTGAATTTTGCTGTAATTTGTCAACATTATCTCCTGCTGTATCTCATCTCCATTGTTTGGTGGTTGTAATATATTCACAACACAGTACCATGTATCATCTTAATCAATTATTCTGACAAAATAGATTCTGTTTTTCCATCATCCTTATGCTCGACTGCTGTAATCAAAACTTTGATTAACTTTTTCAGCCATAGCTTCTATGTTGTCTATCTCCATGAATGTTTTGTATACAGACACATTCAGCTTCATTTCCTGTGCTTGTCATAGCTACACTTCATTTTGCTGCTACTACTGTTTCTCTTCTGGAACACATTAATTCCATGGACTATATTTTGCACATTAATTCTACACTGTCTTATAACACAAATATTATTTAAGCTTCCCTCTTTTTAAAATTCCTTTTTGAAATCTTGTGCAATGCTTTTTGTCCTTTGAATTACTTTCATGTTTCTCATCTTCTTTGTTCCCTCCCTTTCTCTCCCATCCCTGCTACACCGATTTAACCTTTACCCACAGCACCTGTTATTCTCTCAGCCATGAAAATGATTCCCAGCGCATTCAATTCTGTTACACTATCCTGCTGCTGCTGCAGACCTATCCCAAGGTTTCTCAATTAGTTTCACCTCTAGTATCTTCTCAGTCAGGCATTTAATTCCCACATCTGTTCCTATGATCGGCTTGTAACAGTGCAAGTAATCCCGTGATTACAAATGCCAGGGCCATGCCACCTATTTGCTGAATTTGAGTCTGATTCTATTTCTTCATGTACCAGTAGATCAGATGTTCAAACATCCAGAACCTTTGCCAGTAGCCTGGAAATTGGACAGTATGCTGCTGTTTGTTCAGGGCCTTGTGCACTCAAAAACCAATTTCACTTGGAGCATATTGTACAAATGATCTCATCCAGGTGAAATTACATCAGTCACAACATTGGACTGGACACTTGCATGAGATCTGTCAGCAAGTCTGATCTTTTCCCTGCTTCAATCATATACATAATGATGTCACTATTCATGCACTGACCACTTGCAATGCAAATTGGGAATTGGGATTGAAATCAAAACATTAGAAAGAGGTGATGTAGGGTCAGAAGGTGTTAAGTCGTTGTGGATAGAACTAAAGAACTGCAAGGGTAAGAGGACCCTGATGGGAGTTATATACAGACCCCCAGACAGGATGTTGTCTACAAATTATAATGGGAGATAGAAAATGCATGCCAAAAGGGCAATGTTACAATAGTCATGAAGGTTTTCAATATGTAGATGGATTAGGAAATAAAGTTGGTGCTGGACTCAAAGTGGGGAAATTTCCAGAATGCCTACAAGATGGCTTTTTAGAGCAGCTCGTAGTTTTAGCCCGCTGGAGGATCAGCTGTTCTGGACTGGGTGTTGTGCAATGAACTGGAATTGATTTGAGAGCTTAAGGTAAAAGAAACATTAGGGGAAGTGATCATAATATGATCAAATTCATCCTGAAATTTGAAAAAGGGAAGCTAAAGTCAGATGTATCAGTATTACAGTGGAGTAAAGGGAATTACAGAGGCATGAGAGAGGAGTTGGCCAGAATTGATTGGAAAATAACACTGGCCATAAAAGCCAAAGAGAGGGCATATAATAGACCAAAAAATAGTGGGATGTTAGAAGATTGGGAAGCTTTTAAAAACCAACAGAATGCAACTAAAAAAGTCATTAAGGTAAAGGTGCAATTTGAAAGTAAGCTAGCCAATAATATTAAAGAGGATACCAAAAGTTTCTTCAAATACATAAAGTGTATAAAGCCTTTGTGCAGGATTCCTTAAAGATTCATTTGCAGGTTGAATCCGTGGTAAGGAAGACAAATACAATGTTAACATTCATTTCAAGAGACTAGAATATAAAAGCAAAGATGTAATGTTGACATTTTATAAAGCACTGGTGAGGCCTCACTTGGAGTACTGTGAGAATTTTTGGCTCCTTATCTCAGAAAGGATATGCTGAAACTGGAGAGGATTCAAAGGAGGTTCATGAAAATGATTCCAGGCTTGAATGGCTCGTCATATAAAGAGCGTTTGATGGGTCTTGGCCTGTATTCACTAGAGTTCAGAAGAATAAAGGGTGACCTCATTGAAATCTTTCGAATGGTGGAAGGTCTTGTTAGAGTAGATGTGGAGAGGATGTTTCCTATTGTGGGAGAGTCTAAGACCAGAGGATGCGGCCTCAGAATAGAGTAGCGTCCCTTTATAATGAAGATGAGGAAGAATTTCTTTAGCCAGAGAGTGGTGAATCTATGGAATTCTTTGTGGAGGCCAAATCTTTAAGCATATTTAAGGCAGAGGTTGATTGATTCTTGATAGGTCAGAGCATGAAGGAATATGGGGAGAAGGCAGGAGGTTGGGGCTGAGAGGAGAATTGGAGCAGCCATGATGAAATGGCGGAGCAGATTCGATGGGGCAAATCGCCTAATTCTGCTCCTATATATTATGGTCTTAAGGTTCCTGTGTCATGCAGCAACCTTTTTTGAAATAGGAACACATTGTGCTCGTTCGTAGTGTTTCCCATTTCTGAAAGGCTGCCCTGATAACATTGAGAAACTGGACTGGGCAGCTTTACAACTTACTGTAAGTTGTACAAGCGCCTTTCGAAGACCACAGGGTGTGCTGCAACTTCCAGCGGGTGCTTTCTTCAGCATTTAGCTGCTGAGACACTGATTCAGAGTAGGTGCCTCAGTTGTGCCTTTGCTGGCACTGCTCCATTATAATATGGGCATGAGAAATTAACTTTAATACAGCAGGCAATGACATGGTCAGCAGTGATGAGTTTATAATAATAATAATAACAACAATAATAATAATTATTACTTCATTGATCCCAAGTGGGAAATTATTTTGTTACAGCAACAACATTTAAAAACACACTTAGCAATAATAATAAATATAATAATAATATTAACTAATAATAAGGTACAGAATAATAATTTACCACTGTTCAATAATAATGTTCAAAATAATAAAACAAACTATTGTACTATGATGTGTGTCCTGTCACACAGAGATGAACTGTTGTATATGCTAATTACATTTGGTAGGCAAGATTTTCTGTGATCATCGAGAAGGCAGGTATATGGGGTTGAATGGGATCCCGGATTAGCCTTGATGGAATGGCAGAGCAGACTCAATGGGCTGAATGGCCTAATATTGCTCCTATCTCTTATGGTGTTATGGATCCTTGTGACACTGGAGCTATATGAGTCTGTTCAAAATGGTGTTTCACTGCTTATTCAGTAGGTCATGGAGAGGATGTGCTTGATTGTCCATAATGGATAACAGTTTCTTTAGTGACATCCTCCATCACTAACTCAAAAGAGTCCATGTTGTAGCCAAGGATGGATCCAGCCTTTTTGATGAGTTTATTTAGTCTTTTTACATCACCAGCACCAATGCTGCTCCACCAACAAACGTAAAGCTGCAAAGAAGACTGCACACACTACAACAGACTGATAAAAGATCTCCAACATCCTGCTGCACACATTGAAAGATCTCAGCTTCCTTAGAAAATAGAGTTTGCTCGTCCCCTTCTTGTAAGAAGCCTTGATGTTGCTTTTCCAGTCAAGTCTGTTGTTGAGATGAACACCTAAGTATTTGTACTCCTCCACCACCGCAACTACTTCTCCCAGAATGTATACAGGACTCGTCACAGTCCTCATCCTCCTAAAATCAATCACCATCTCCTGGTTTTGGCCACATTCAGGAGCAGGTGATTCCTCATGCACCACTCCACAAACTTGTTCACCAGTCCTCTGTATTCCGACTCCTGCCCATCTCCAATACACCCGACCACTGCAGAGTCATAAGAGAACTTCTGCAAGTGACAACTCAGAGCTGTACTGAAAGTCTGAGGTGTACGGTGTGAACAGAAACGGAGACAGGACAGTTCCTTACGGTGCTCCAGTGCCATTCACCACCATCTCAGACAGAGAACTATCATGCCGTACAAACTGGAGTCTATCTGTTGGGTAGTCAGTAATCCAAGAGATAGTGGATATGTCCACACCCATCCTTTGCAGCTTCTCACTCAGAAGAAGTGGCTGAATTGTATCGAAATCAAAAAATGTGATTCTCACAATGCCACCAGCATCATCCAGGTGGAACTGAGCTTTCTGCAACAGGTAGATGATGGCATCATCCACTGCCACATGAGGTTTGTAGGCAAACTGTAGAAGGTCCAATGAAGATCTCACCTGGAGTCCAAGGTAAGTCAGGATCAGCCTCTCCAGCACTTTCATCACATGAGATGTGAGGGCAATTGGTCAGTCGTCATTAAGTTCAGATGGAGTTACCTTCTTGGGTACAGGAACCAAGCAGGAAGTCTTCCACAGCACTGGCATCTTTTCCTGACTCAGAATGAGATTGTAAAGGTGCTGCAAAATACCAGACAAGCTGGCTCGCACAGAACACTGGGCTGATACCATCTGGTCCAGCAGCCTTGCCTTGATGTGGTCTCTCCAGCTGTCTCTCAACCTAACCTGCATCACAGCCAGGTGGGGGAGGGTGGTCATCCTCATGGAGGCAGGATACTTCAAAGTTTAAGGGGTTTTGGAACACAAGCACTCACCAGAGGGGAGGGAGGGGTGGAGGGAGAAGGCTTCAGAGCTGGGGAGGGGTACGTGGTTTGGGCAAGTTGGAGAAGGGACAGCAGGAGGTCCCATGCTGAACATATTGATAAGCAAGTTCAAACTGTTGGCCCTATCCAAGCAGCCCTTAATCTTCCTTTCTTTAAACTTGAAGCCAGTGATCTGCTTCATGCCCGACTACACGTCCCTTATGCTATTCTGCTGGATCTTATACTCCAGCTTCCTCTTCTAGGATCCTTTGCAACAGGAGCAGCTTTACCCTCAGTTCACTCTGTACTCACCTCAGCACTTGTCTATTTCCAGAGCTGAAGGCTTTCTTCTTCGAATTCAAAAGTTCTTTCTGGTCACTGGTGATCCCAGGGAACAGGGAAGTGGCGTACGGTCTGTGGTGTTCTCACAGAATTTGATATAGTCTGTGATACAATCAGTCATTTTGTGTGGTTCACGTAACACATTCCAGTCCATCCTCTCAAAGCATTCCTGCAGTGCTTCATCAGCATCCTGAGTCCATCCCCTCACAATCCTTGTTGACCCCAGTTGCCACTGGACGAGAGGCACGTACCTGGGTGTTGTCAGGACCAGGCTGTGATCAGATCTGCCAAGTGGGGGAAGGGCAGCAGCACTGTATGTGTCCTTTACATTTGCATACAGAAGGTCCAGTGTTCTGTTGTCCCGTGTAGGGCAGCTGACTTATTGATAAAAAGCTGGTATTGTTGCCTTGAGAGAAACATAATTAATATCCCCAGTACAGCCAGAAAAGCATTAGGATATACCCACGGACTCCATAGGTGTCAAATCCTACCTGGTCGTCTTCATCAGCAATGCATTTGTAGGTGTAGGCTCGTTTTTTTCCACGTCTATAATCCCGGAGATGCGTGGCATTTGTATTAAAACTTGGACAGCTAACTACTGTCATGTTATCTCACAACTTTCTCACCATAGAAAGAGATAGCAGCGGTCCTATTGGCTACTATCTGCTTACATCAGTCTACAGTCATCTTGCACAACTTGGTGAGCTGTGAAAACAATATTGTGATATGCTGCATATTGCCCAGATGTGCAAATTGAAGAGAGAAACTGGGGTAAAGAATGAGTAGAAAGCAGATCAAGGACTAATGAAAATCATCTGTCCATGAGAGGTCCCTGGCAATGTCTTCCTCCTTCACAAGATCACAAGACAAAGGAGCAGAAGTAGGCCATTTGGCCCATCGAGTCTGCTCCGCCACTCCACCATGAGCTAAACTATTCTCCCATCTAGTTCCAATTTCCGGCTTTTTCCTCATATCCCTTGGTACCCTGACTAATTAGGTACATCAATCTCTTCCTTAAACAATCAATGATTGAGCCTCCACAGCTCTATGTGGCAACAAATTCCATAAATTCATGACCCTCTGGCTAAAAAAAATTTCTCCTCATCTCTGTTTTAAATGGGTACCCTCTAATTCTAAGACTGTGGCCTCTTGTCCTGGACTCACTCACCAAGGGAAACAGCCTGTCCACATCTATTCTGTTCAACCCTTTCAACATTTGACTCTCCTTCATGAGAGAGAGTGAAGAACAGCAGAAGCAGAAGAAACAGGAGGATGGGAAAGGCTGCCAGGGTGAATTCAAGGTGGTATAAACCGGTCATCTTCCCAAACGTGGAGGAGGAAGCCAAAGCCTTCATAGATACAGGGAATACTCATAGACAGAATCTTCATACTTTGGAGCCATTTTCCTGTCCGAACCCTTTATCCCTATTTCTCAGTTTCCAAACCCAAAATGACCTACTTAGTTTGTAAATGGTTTATTATTGTCACACGCACACTGCCCAGAAAAAGGCAATGGCAAACCACTTCTGTAGAAAAATTTGCCAAGTACAATCGTGACCATGATCGCCCATGCCATACAGCATGGCACATAATGATGATGATGACTGAGATACAGTATAGTGTAAAACTTTGTTCTGCATGCCATCCATACAGATCCTTCCAAATAAAAGGATATCAAGGTAGTACAAAGGGAAACACAACAAAAGAATGCAGAATATAGTGTTACTGTTACAGAAAATCTGCACTGCAGGTTGAGAAATAAGGTGTAAGGGCTACAGTATGGTAGATTAGGAGTTCAAAAATTTATCTTTATTGTATTATCTCAATATCTCTTTATTGATTCATTTGGGACTCTTGTATCAGAGGGATAGAAGTTATCCTTGAGCCTGGTGGTTCATGCTTTCAAGCTTTTGTAGCTTCTGCCAGTGGAAGGGTGGTGGGGGGGTGGGGGAAGAGAATGTCTAGGTTTATGGTCTTTGATGATATTGTCTACTTTCCCGAGGCGGTGGAACGTGTAGACCGAGTCAAATGGAAAGGAGGTTGGTATTTTTGATAGACTTGGTATGTCCACAACTCCCTTCCTTTCCTTCAAGTCTTGGGCATAATTGTTGCCATACAAAGCTGTGATACATCTGGATAAGTCCTGAAGAAGTGTCTCGGTTAGAAAAGTCGACTGTTTATTCATTTCCATAGATGTTGGCTGATCTGCTGAGTTCCTCCAGCATTTTGTGTGTGTTGCTGTGGATACATGCTTTCTATGATGTATGTATATAAGTTGGTGAGGGTTAATGGGGAATTTCCTTAGCCTTTGAAGAAATAGAGGCTCTGGTCTGCTTTCTTGGCCATAGTGTCTGCATGGTTGGACCAGAACATGCTGTTGGTGATGTTTTTACCAAGCAACTTGAAACTCTTAAATATCCCCACCTCAGTACCATGGAAACATACACTAAATGTTACAATGCCCCGAATCCAATGTGCTCTAATATGAAGGTATCAAATTTTATGATTTCCTCTAAGCTAAAACCCTGAACTTCTGCATTCCAGTGACCTCTAAATGAATGAACACATTAGCTATTGATAAGAGATAAAGTAAGTATCAGGTTCCCATGACGTGCCTTTACTTAAAAGAATCTGATGCTTATAGTTCATCTATATAGACTGTGAAATTCCCAGTATAGATTTCTGAAATATGTATAAAATTAGGCAGCATAGTGTGCTGTTGCTACACTTGTCCTCAGTGGAGTTCTGAGCTGATGACAAATATCAATCACAGTTTTTATTCTAGATCACTGTATACTTAAAAACAGCACACACACCTGGATTTAAGGTGACAATAGGAACAGGGCACAGTTGAACAACTTGTCCTTACTCAATATATACAGACTTGCATGTTATGAATAGCTGCATGAAGAAGACAAGATATTTATTTCAGCCCTTCTGGCTCTTTGGTGCCGCGTTGCCAAGCAATCCCCTAATTTATTCCTAACCTAATCACGGAACAATTTACAATGACCAATTAACCTACCAACTGGTACGTCTTTGGACTGTGGGTGGAAACTGGAGCACCCGGAGGAAACGCGCGCAGGCATGGAGAGAATGTACAAACTCCTTACAGGCAGTGGCAGGAATTGAACCTGGGGCTACTGGTACTGTAAAGCGACATGCTGCCCCAGCATCCACTACTCTATCGTGCTGCCCTAGAATCCTCTCTGTGTGGGGAATAGTACGGGTGAACAGGAGTTCCAGCATAAGGTGACAGGGCAGATCGGTACTTTACATAACTCATATGAATAGTTCACACTTGCACTGTTGTACTATATGCCTGCACCATGCTGAGGATCCAGGAGCCACTGACTCACAAAATTGATGAGGCTGACTGCTGTTCAGGGTCCTCATAATTCTCTAAGCTATTTATTGTAAAATTGTACACTTGAACTTTAAATAAATTACAGAGATCTCTCATCATTGCCACAGAGACTTCAAAGCCATCGATCACCTTACATTAAAAGTCAACGTAAAATAAAGTGATTTAATTATTTTGCCTCAGTTCCAGCTCAGTTCTGCTCCTTCAGTTAGTTGTCCATGTCTGCCAATTGGCATTTTTTTTTTTGTGCAGCCAGGAATATTTCCCGGAAGAGATCAAAAAATGGTTCTTCATACTTGAACTACCTGAGACATGTCAGCAGATAAATGATCCCCATCAAGTCATAGAGCTACATACTAGAAGCCAGCTGCCAGTCAAGTGCTGCGTAGGTAGCCCATGGTTAAGATCCCTCTGCTCCTAGTGTGTCACAACTGATTTATTTTAGATGCATATAGTTATATGTCATACAATACCTCTGTTGTACATTGTACCTCGGTATAGTATGTTTTCAGAACAATCCTCTATTCTTAAGAAAAGTCACCACTCTAAAACAAAATCTCTGGGAGTATTCTACCAGTTTCACTGGGAGTGAATTTACTTCCAAATATCTGCACGAATGGCAGAACTTGAATCCATGATGTTCATTAGAATGAAAATCAATAGGGAAAGAAAGATATAGAATCTGAATTTCAAGAAAGTGAATAGAAGAACTTTTAAGAGATTATAAATAAAATTTAATCAATCTTGCTTTTGTCAGGCCTTTTAATATTCTATGAGTTTGAAAAATACATGACATTCAGTGTACTAATCCTGACCATAATAGACTTCTTTCCTTATAACTTTGATTTGCATATTCAGGTATCTGGGGTCTGATTTTCATAATCTCTATCCTGTCTCTGATTCATTTGAAATCCTTCACCAACTTTTCATAATTTTTTCCTTCCCTCTGGACCATAAGTACTTCTTCTAATCCAGTACATCTTCTTATGACTAAAGTAGCTTCTTCCCTTTTACCTCACTCTTGTTACTTTGCTTTTCCAACATTTGACATACTCTCTATCAACTTACAGCTTCTCTGGCTCCCTTAATATTTTCCCATGACCTTAAAATCTCCCTGTACTTTCCTTCATTCCCAAATGTTCTTAATGTGGGTAGCAGAGTGACGCACCTCATAAAGTTTCTTCTTCACAGCTCAGGAAATCTGGGTTTAATCCAGATCTCTGGTGCTCTCTGTGTGAAGTTTGCATGCACTGCCGGTCACTGCGTGGGCTCCCACGCACTACGGGTTTGCTCCCACATACCAAAGACATGAGGATTAGTAGATTAATTGGCCACCTGAAATTGCCCCTAGTATTTTGGTGTATACTTGTATCTAGGGGATTTGATGAGAAATTAGCACGAGGAAATTAAAGGAAAAAATTAATTGAGTAATGGGATTGTTTTGCAAACTAACATAGAGGTGATGGGCTGAGTAACCTCTTCTACATCATAACAAAATCTGAAATTGTTCTTCTGCTTCCTTTCCTTTGCTTTTAAAGAGCAATGATGAAGGTGCTCAGAGGAATCAAAAGTGACCTGAATTGAGTGTTAAATGCAAAATGGTAATAAAATTGGTATGCGTTTCAAACCAATGACAGTGAGAATCCAAAATCTTGGCTGTAGTAGTCACAGACTAGACAGGGAACCACAGGAAGAATGGCTGACAACAATAATGTCAGTGTTTTATTTGAACTGTGGGTTTAAATGAAAGCAATATGAAAGGACTATTTAGGAATCAGAATCGGGTTTAATATTACTGGCATATGTCATGAAATTTATTGACTTTGTGGCAGCAGTACAATGCAATATATAATAATAGAGAAAAAACCTGTAGATTACAGTAAATTATATATTAAATTAAAATAAATAGTGTAAAAATAGAAATAAAAAAGTAGTGAGATAGTGTTTATGGGTTCAATGTCCATTCAGAAATTGGATGGCAGAGGGGAAGAAGCTGTTCCTGAATCATTGAGTGTGTGCCTTTACACTTCTGTACCTCCTTCCTATTGGTAGCAATGAGAACAGGGCCTGACCTTGGTGATTAGGGTCCTTAATGATGGATGCCTCCTTTTTGAGGCAACACTCCTTGAAAGTGTCCTGGATACTACAAAGGCTGGTGCTCGTGATGGAGCTGCTTTTATTTACAAAAAGAAATCAGTGTTATAGGGGATAGGCATTGTATCATAAAAATCCTGGACCAATTAAGCAGCAGATAATAAGTACACTGAACGCCAATGAATATTTCAATTGTAAGAATGAAGGAACACTTCAAGAGGACATTTGACTTGGGACCCGATCTTCAGGGAGTTAAGATGTAAGTTTGGCAGCACTCCATTATACTGCCCTTTATTATTAAAAAACATAAGCAATTAGAGGCAAATTTTTGATTCAAGATTTTGACAGAACATATGCTACTTACTGTGTTAAGCATATGCATTTAGCTTTTGAGTGCTGTTACCTTACTCTTTTGCTGTTTGATTTGAGATTTGCAATGTAATCATGAATATGGTTAAACAGCTAGACGGGCTGATGGAGAAAAGAATATTTTTCTTCAGTCCTTGTTTCACTACATTTTATTTGAGCATGCCGTGCCAGGGACTGTAAGTCTATCACTGCAAGTGTAATTTGTTTATAAAATGTCACCGATAATAAATATATGTTTGCA